>NC_092041.1:33441464-33768464 GCF_003086295.3 Arachis hypogaea
CTACTGCAATTGGAAAGGGCCCTACAAGGTAACAGAAGTCTTAGGAAAGGCTACTACAAGTATCCGACCTAGAAGGCAACGAGTTGCCCAGGGCCTGGCACGCCTGCAATCTAGACGATACTACAGCTAGAAAAAGATAACCCGAGGTGTACTCTTTTCCTACAAGGGTTTTTAATGAGACACCCGGTCAAAAAGACACCCGACCTAGTCAAGGGTAAACACTCTGTAAATATTTTTCTTTTTTTTTTAATACTAATCAAATTTTTCTATTTTCCTCGTGTTGAAACAATCCTGAAAAGTACCCCTCAAGGCGCATTAATTTATGCTCGACAAAACGCAAAAATATTTGCCAAGAGACCACACAAGGTCGGCAAAGATAAAGCGACGAGGTTCAATTAATGTGAGAAGTTATAAAGCAACTCTGAAAAGGCTCAAAAAGCCAAATAAAAAGAGATTACAAAAATAACTTAAAAGCCGACCAACGCAAGGTCGACCCAACAAAGGGAGGTACTCGAACGCCGAGTCCGAGAAAAAGCCGGATCCAAAAGAAGCCTTAAAACGGCGAAAGCAAAGATTTCGAAAATGCTTACTAAAAGTTGCTATACAAAAAACTAAAAAGTACAAGCGAAAAACGAAATCAAAGGAAAGTTCAAAAGCGCTAGCTAAAAGGTTGTATCCAAAACAACTAAAAGCATAAAAGCGGAACAAAAGGCAAAACGCGAGCAAAAACACCGCATAATAAGCTAAAAGTTACTACAAGTAGCTAAAAGCAAAAAGGTGTCCAAAGCGTCCACAGAAACCATTCAAAAACAAAAGAGCCCACAGGCCGGGCAAAACCAAAGATAAAAGGATTACAGAGATTCAAGGTCCTTTCCGGACTCCACATTAACAGAAGGCTGCGGAGGAAACATAGAAATCGGGACAGCATTGACGGCACCGTCATCTCGGTTCAAAACTTCCACACCAGACCCTCCTCGGCCAAAAGTGAAGTCGGGTTCGCACCGGAACTTTGGGGTCGGACACCGGAACCTCATCCTCGTTGGGAGCAGGAACAATCTTTCCCTCCACAACAACGTTATCCGTACTAAATAAGCTCAGATCCAGGTCAGGAGCAAGAACCCGGACCTGAGCCTTCAAATTTTCAAACATAGCATCCATACCCTTAGCCACATGACCTTCTAGCTCGTAAAAATCATCCTGAGCGGATTGCAACTTCTCCTTTGTCTCCACAAGCTCGGCATATATCCGAGTATAATTCTCCGTCGCCGCCTTCGCCATCTCCTCAGATGCTTTCGCCGCCGCCACAGCCGCGGTAGCTTTAGCTTTCTCTTTTTCCAAAGATGCCTCCAGCTCAGTAATCCTAGCAGCCTTCAGCTCACTAATCTTCTCAAACTCAGACTGAGCCTTCTCAAGTCGGGAGCTGGTCGCACCAATGGGGGATTTCTTGAACTCCCGGGCAATAGCGGCATGAAGACTAGCCATCCGGACACAACTCCGCGCCATATACTGAAAATGATGCTCCATAGATACATCATCAGTAGAAATAAAGGTCTGAGGGAGAATATGCTGTTCAATCCAACCAAGAGCATCAAAATCCTTGTCATTAAAACCCGCAAGCTCTTGAGAGGTCTTCTGTTTCTTGGGAGGAGGACCCGAGGACGAAGGCGGAGAAGAGGTAGCAGGCCCAGAGGTCGGGGGATCTTGATTTATAGCTCGGAACTGGGGAGTCGGAATAGTCTTCGACCGAGTAGTGACACCCACAGTAGTCTTCTTCGGAGAAGATCGGGCAGAAGCCTCCCCAGCCTCGATATTCCGAGCAGCCACAGACTTCTTCGTCCGACGAAGGAACTTCATGGAATCCGCCTGAGAAGACATCTCTGCAGAAATAAAAGAAAAAGGATTACCACAACAGAAATTCCACCAAAACAAGGAAAACCAAAATACTAAAAAAGATGAATCTCTGAGAGGTCGGAACTACCTAACTCGGAACGGAGAAGGCTTGGATCTCCCAACATTTTCTTCGTGTCCAAGTGAGGTGCCCGACCCATAAACTGCTTACCACACCCACAAAAGCCTGCTCCACCTCATCTAGACTCTCAAAGGTATACTTAACAGACACTACATTCTCCTGCCAATAAAGAGGAAAAGAAGGCTCCCACTCTCGTCTAGAAAGAAAGGTCGGACGTCTCCAGTAGCCCGGACCTTGAAATAAAAGTTCTTAAAATCATGAAAAGACTCATCATACAAGGTACAAAACTTCCTCCCCTGGTTAGCTCTAAAAGAGACCCAAGATACCTTCCTCCACCCGACCCGGCTTCGTCAACACAAACAAATAGGAAAAAAGAGAAATAGAGGGAGAGATGCCCAAAAACTGACACAAAAGTTGAAACAGCTTTAAAAACGCCCAAGAATTTGGATGGAGCTGCGTAGGGGCAAGGTTACAAGACCATAACACCTCGGACTCCAGATCGGTAAAGGGAAGTCGGACACTCAGCTTAGAGAAAAAACAATCATAAGCATAAAAGAAGAGCTTCTCGGAACTATCTAAAGGCGGGAAGCACACTCTCTCCTCGGATTCCGGGGCCACTAGTTCGTAATCCCTCTCAGACTCCCTATTCTCACATATGCTACAGTGCCTACGGAACCTAGCTAAATACTCAGAATCTACCACAGAAGGGACTCTTAGAGGAAGAGGGTCTACCCAACCAAGACCACATGGAATCTTAGTCGACATCGCTTGAAGAACCTTTCGAGACATAAAATTTTTACCTACAAAGAAGAATACAGCAGCAAGCAAAAATCACATAAAGAAGACAGCAAAAACCCATTCAGCAAAGCAAGAACGCGGCAACCCGGAACAAAAATACCGGAGAACAAAAAAGAGCCCCCCCATATGCAAACAACAAGCAAATGGCGGCGCCTCTTTTCGGGGCAACCCAGGCAAAAAGAAAAAGAAAACAAACAAGAGCCACACGAAGAACAGAAGCATATGCGCACAAGAAAAGAGAAACATGGGAACAAACCTGGAAGAAAGAAACGAAGACGACGAACTCCGAAGCAAAGAGAGTGAAACGACGGCGCAGAAGGAACCCCAGAAAGACACACGGAGAGATTTGGGGAAGTAGAGCAAAGAGAAAGAAGAAGCAGTGCTCGGAAAGGATAAAGAAAAACAAAAACGCAGAAAAAGGAGGAAAGGGGCAAATAAATAAAGCCTTCACAGAGCCCGAACGGAAATCGAGGAAAAACGGTAAAATGCAATAAATGCAGGAACGGCCATTTTTGAAATTTTGAAAAACTACCATGCCCGAGCTCGACCTCCCAAAAAGGACGAACTCGGGCAGGGGCACTGTTCATACCCTGACCGGGCTCCTCCAACTCGGTCAATTCATAAAAGGTCCGACCTCGTCCTAAGGCTCACGCCTAAAGGTCGGACCTCGGGCAATAAAGTAAGAAAGGCCCATCAAAAGGAACACAGCCCAAAAGCTAAAGGCCAAAAAGGCCTAGAAAAGGCGGTTCCACAAAAGATAGAGATAAAACTCCAAAGATAAGATAAGATAAGAATATCTTATCCAGGGAAGATCACGGCCAACTACTATAAATACACTGGAGCACCCAGGTATGACATTTATTCCACATTCTACACATATCTGCTTGGACCCATGCTAACTTAAGCATCGGAGTGTCATTGCAGGTACAACCACCAACCACTCTACATATCAAGCTCGGATCCCTGAACCCCACCTCGGGTCTTTCCGGACGACCGAGCTACACGTTTCAGGTAACCCTCGGAACAGTTTCCATGTTCGAAACAATACACAGCAGCAAGGATTAAGTTCAGATACAACCTTTGAAGTTGCAGCCCTTTGATTTTTCTTTCTGCTATGTCCTCTTTGAGTTAAGATGCATAATGTCTTCAAATGTTGGCTTATATCCTGCATAGTTCTCAAAGTTGCTTGATTCTCAAGCCCTTAATTATATGGTTAGTTTGCATATTGAGTGTGGTTCCATGATTTGTTGTGGTGTGTGAACACCAAACTTAATTGTTTTGCCACTGTCTCAGATGTACCAAGTTAACCATATTTGAAACCATGTATCCTTGCTAAAGGTTAATGGAATTAAAGCTAGAAAACAATTCAACAGTTGAATAATATGTTTGGTTTCTTGGAGCTAGAATCATGCAAGAGGTGAGAATGTATTAATTGATATTTTTGGTGGAACACCAAACTTAGAAGTTTTCATTCTCCCTCAAATTGTTTTGGTGTGCAACACCAAACTGCAATGCTCAACAATTACTCAACATTTTTATTGAAAAGCTATGAAAAGAAACTACCTCAGGTTGGGTTGCCTCCCAACAAGCGCTCTTTTATTGTCATTAGCTTGACATCTTCATTTTTTTTTTAAGAGGGATTCAGGTTCTGGACCTTCTTCTCTTTGTTCCATTGCCCCCTAGGTACAATTTTGCTCTATGACCATTTGCTGTAAACTGATTCTTTGTTGCTTCATCTAGTACTTCGATGCTCCCATAAGGAAAAACCTTAGTTACCAAATATGGGCCAGTCCATTTAGACTTAAGCTTGCCAGGGAATATCTTGAGCCGTGAGTTATACAGGAGAACTTGTTGTCCAGGTTTGAATTCTTTCTTCAAAATCTTCTTGTCATGCCATCTCTTAGCTTTCTCCTTGTATATCTTGGTATTTTCATAAGCTTCTAGTCTAAACTCATCTAGCTCATTCAGCTGCAACAATCTTTTCTCTCCTGCTGCTTCAGAATCCAAATTTAGAAGTTTGGTGGCCCAAAAGGCTTTGTGCTCAAGCTCTACAGGGAGATGACAAGCTTTGCCATATAACAGTTGAAATGGGGACTTCCCAATAGGAGTTTTAAAAGCTGTTCTGTATGCCCAAAGTGCATCTTCCAACTTCCTAGCCCAATCCTTTCTTGTGCTACCAACTGTTTTTTCTAGGATCTTCTTTAGTTCCCTGTTTGCTAATTCTGCTTGCCCATTAGTTTGGGGATGATATGGTGTGGCTACCTTATGAATAACTCCATATTTGTGGAGGAGTTTCTCCATCTGTCTATTACAAAAATGGCCACCACCATCACTGATGAGACCCTTAGGTACTCCATATCTAGTAAAGATGTGCTTCTTCAGGAATTGAAGAACAACTTGTGCATCACAGGTAGTTGTGGCTATGGCTTCCACCCATTTTGAAACATACTCTACTGCTACCAAGATATATCTGAATGAATGAGAAGGGGGAAAGGGTCCCATGAAATCAATGCCCCATAGATCAAACAATTCTACTTCCAAAATGAAGTTCTGTGGCATCTCATTCCTTTTTGTTAGTCCTCCTGATCTTTGGCATTCATTGCATTGGTGGACAAATTCCCTGGCATCTTTGAAGATGGTTGGCCAATAGAAACCACTTTGTAATACCTTTGCTGCTGTTCTTTCTGGACCAAAGTGTCCACCATAGGCTGAGCCATGGCAATGCCATAATACATCTCTTGTTTCATTTTCAGGAATACATCTCCTGATTATTCCATCAGAACACCTTCTGAACAAATAGGGTTCATCCCATAAGAACTTCTTTGCTTCATTGATTAGTTTCCTCACTTGTTGCTTAGTGAATTCATGTGGTATCTTTCTCCCTACTTTGTAGTTTGCTATATCAGCAAACCATGGTGTTTGTTGGATTTGCATGAGATGTTCATCTGGGAAGCTTTCATTCACAGGTACTGAGGCCTTTTGAATTGTTTCTGGTGGCAGCCTTGACAAATGATCAGCAACTAGATTTTCAGTGCCTTTCCTGTCCCTTACCTCAATGTCGAATTCTTGTAGGAGTAGAATCCATCTGATAAGTCTTGGTTTAGCATCCTGTTTTGACATCAAATACTTGAGAGCAGCATGATCAGTATAAACCACAGTTTTAGATCCTATCAAATATGATCTAAACTTATCAAATGCATAGACTACAGCTAGCAATTCCTTCTCTGTTGTAGTGTAATTTTTTTGAGCTTCATTCAATACTTTACTTGCATAATATATGACATGATGCAAATTTCCCTTCTTCTGCCCAAGTACAGCACCAATTGCAATTTCACTTGCATCACACATGAGTTCAAATGGTAAGTCCCAATCAGGAGGTGTGATAATTGGTGCTGTTGTGAGTTTATGTTTTAAAGTTTCAAAAGCATGCTGGCAATTCTTGTCAAAAACAAAAGGTTGATCAATCATCAAAAGATTACTCAAAGGTTTGGCTATTTTAGAAAAATCTTTGATAAACCTTCTATAAAATCCTGCATGCCCCAAGAAACTTCTAACAAATTTCACATTAGTTGGTGGAGGGAGTTTTTCTATTATTTCAACTTTTGCCTTGTCAACCTCTATTCCTCTTCTTGAAACTTTATGACCAAGAACAATCCCCTCAGGTACCATGAAATGGCACTTCTCCCAATTCAAAACCAAATTAGTTTCTTGGCACCGTTTCAAGACAAGAGTTAGATGGTTTAAGCAAGTATTGAAAGTGTCACCAAAAACAGAAAAATCATCCATGAAAACCTCTAAAAATTTTTCAACCATATCTGAGAAAATGGAGAGCATACACCTTTGAAAAGTGGCTGGGGCGTTGCATAATCCGAATGGCATTCTTCTATAGGCAAAAACTCCAACTGGGCATGTGAATGAAGTCTTTTCTTGGTCCTTTGGATCTACCACTATCTGATTATACCCCGAATAGCCATCCAAGAAGCAATAATAAGCATGGCCAGCCAACCTCTCAAGCATTTGATCAATGAAAGGGAGTGGGAAGTGATCTTTGCGTGTGGCATCATTCAATCTTCTATAGTCAATACACATCCTCCACCCTGTCACTGTTCTGGTGGGAATAAGTTCATTCTTCTCATTGGTAATGACTGTCATCCCTCCTTTCTTTGGTACCACTTGGACCGGGCTTATCCATGAGCTATCGGAAATGGGATATATGATTCCTGCATTCCATAACTTCATCACTTCCTTCTGGACAACTTCCTTCATTGCAGGATTTAGTCTTCTTTGAGGTTGAATTACTGCTTTGGAATTGTCTTCCAAAAGAATCTTATGCATGCATACTGTGGGGCTGATGCCTTTCAAGTCGTCAATGGTCCACCCTAAGGCATCCTTGTGGGCTCTGAGAACATCAAGAAGCTCTCCTTCTTCTTTCTTTGTCAAGGATGAATTGATGATCACCGGGAGGCTTTCTGAAGTCCCAAGAAATGCATATTTGAGATGAGAAGGTAATGGCTTCAGTTCTTGCTTTTGCACCTCTTCTTTCTTGCTCGGTTCCACTTCTTTGTTTATGAAAGCCTCAGCCACATGTTCCTCTATTGTTTCTTGATTGTCCTTTTCTTGCTCATGTTGATCAATGTCTAACATTTCTTCCACCAAGCTTTCTATCATATCCACCCTCAAATGATCTTCCTTCTCTGGGGGGTGTTGCATTGACTTAAAAACATTGATGATCATCTGCTCATTGTGTACTCTGAAAATTATTTCTCCTTTTTCCACATCTATGATGGCTCTTGCAGTTGCTAGAAATGGTCTGCCCAAAATGATTGAATTGTTGCCTTCCTCATCAGTATCTAAGATTACAAAATCTGCAGGGAAGATAAACTTTCCAACCTTTACTAGCAAATTTTCCACAATCCCATTTGGTATCTTGATTGATCTGTCTGCCATGACTAGTGACATCTTGGTGGGTTTGAGTTCTTCTATTGCCAACTTCTTCATCATGGATAAAGGCATTAAGTTGATACTAGCTCCTAGATCACAAAGAGCTTTATCCAAGGATAGTTCGCCTATAGTGCATGACACTACAAAACTCCCTGGATCCTTGAGTTTTGGTGGGATTCCCTTTTGGAGCACGGCACTACATTCTTCACTAAGCATCACCGTTTCCTTCTCATTCCAATCTCTTTTCTTGTTAATGAGCTCCTTTAGAAACTTAGCATATAGGGGCATTTGCTCCAAAGCCTCTGCCAAAGGTATGTTAATCTCTAACTTCTTGAAAGTCTCAAGAAATTTGTGGAAGTGCTGGTCCTTTGTTTCCTTGTGAAATCTTTGTGGATAAGGTAGAGGTGGTGTTGAGCTCTTCTCCATAGGTTCCTCCAAGATCTTCTTTCCTTTCTTCAAATTCTGTGGCTTGTTGTCTTCCTCTGTGAGCTTTTCTGGAGCATTCTTGCTTGTCTTGTCTTGGTTGATGGTTTCATCATTCTTTGTTGGCTTAGTGTCATTCTCTATAAGCTTCTTTGTTGCTCCTTGGCTACCATCTGTTAACACTCTTCCACTTCTCAGTTGCACCACCTTGCATTCTTCCTTTGGGTTGGGAATGGTATCACTAGGTAGTGAACTTGATGGTTTCTCAACAGAGATCTTCTTAGAGATTTGTCCAATCTGCCTCTCTAGGTTCTTCATGGAGGCTTCTTGATTTTTGTTTGTCAATTCTTGGCTCTTCATTAATTTCTCCATGAGTAGCTCTAGGTTGGTGATTCTCTGTGAGTCTTGTGAGATGGTTTGATTTTGGGGTGTTGATGGATGAAGATAAGTGTTTTGGTTAGTTGGGTGGTTATTGGGTGGGTATTGGTTAGAATTTGGGTAGTTGTTTTGTGGTTTTCTGTATGAGTTTTGGTTAGTGTTTGGCTGGGGGTTGTGGTTTGTGTTCTTCCAATTGTTTTGGCCTGTGTTTCTTTGCCATGGTTGTTGGTTTTGAGTATGGTTATCTCCCCATCTGAGGTTGGGATGGTTCTTCCAAGATGGATTGTAGGTATCACCATAGACTTCATTTGTTCCAGGATTTTGGTTGTGCATGTATTGGACCTGCTCTTGTTGTTGCTCCTCTTGAGTTTCTTCACTTTGCACCCAAGTGGTTGGAGGTTGGCTTGTGGTGCTCACTACTGCCACTTGCAAGCCATCAATTCTCTTAGCCATTTGCTCAAATTGTTGTTGAATCTGTTGCTGCATCATCTTGTTTTGAGCTAAGATTGAATCAACTCCTTCCAACTCCATGACTCCTCTTCTCTGTGATGGTTGGCGTTGTCTTTGATGAGCAAAGAAATATTGGTTGTTAGCCACCATATCAATGAGGTTTTGAGCTTCCTCTGTGGTCTTCATGAGTTGTAGAGAGCCTTCTGCAGAGTGATCAAGGGCTTCTTGAGCTTTAAGAGTGAGTCCCTCATAGAAGTTTTGCAACTTATCCCACTCAGTGAACATCTCTGGTGGACACTTCCTCAATAGAGCCTTATATCTTTCCCATGCTTCATATAAGCTCTCGGCCTCCAATTGAGTGAATGTTTGAACCTCTGTCTTCAACCATAGGACTCTTTGAGGGGGGTAGAATTTGGCAAGAAACTTGCTCACTAAGTCATCCCAAGTGTTGATGCTTTCTTTTGGAAAAGTCTCTAGCCATTGAGTTGCTTTATCCCTGAGAGAGAATGGGAAGAGTAGCAACTTGTAGCTATCAGGGGGCACACCATTTGTTTTCACTGTGTCACAGATTCTCAGGAAAGTAGACAAATGTTGGTTTGGATCCTCCAAAGGCCCTCCTCCAAAAGAACAATTATTTTGCACCAGAGTGATGAGTTGTGGCTTGAGTTCAAAGTTGTTTGCATTGACATTGGGAGGAAGAATGCTACTCCCACAATGCTTGGCATTTGCAAATGTGTATGAAGCCAAAACTCTTCTCTGTTGTTGATTATTGTTAGCTCCTTCTCCTCCTGGTTGATTGGTATCTCCTTCCATGTCTTGGAATTCCTCCTCAGATTCTTCTTCTTCTCCAACAATGTACTTCCCTCTTTCAGCTCTTCTTATTCTCCGAAGAGTCCTTGGATCAATTTCAGAGATGATAGGAGAGGATCTCCCTATACCTGACATACAAACACACGACAATAAACACACAAACCCAGAAAGCCAATGAAACTTCAATTTATTGCTAGAATGAGGTTTTGGTTAGTTTAAGCAAAAATTCAAACAGTTAGTGTGTTAGTAGGAGTTAGAATAACAGAAAAGAAAAAATGCTTAATCTAGACCTCCACTTCACTTAATCATTGTCAATCTATTTCAATCCCCGGCAACGGCGCCAAAAACTTGATGTGTGGAAAACGATCCAACACAAAACTCACCGGCAAGTGTACCGGGTCGCATCAAGTAATAATAACTCACATGAGTGAGGTCGATCCCACAGGGATTGAAGGATTGAGCAATTTTAGTTTAGTGGGTGATTTAGTCAAGCGAATCAAGTTTTGGTTGAGTGATTTGTGTTTAACAAGAAGTAAATGACAGTAAATGTAAAGGGAGAAGGGAAAAGTGCAGTAAATTGGAGAACAGGAAAGTAAAATTGCAGAAACTTAGAGAACAAGAAAGTAAATGACTGAAACTTAAAGTGCAAGAAACTTAAATTGCAGTAACTTAAATGGCAAGAAAGATAAATTGCTAGAAAGTAAAAGGGAATTGAGGAATGGGATTGCAGGATCTAAACAAAGAAGAAGTAAATTGCAGTAAATGGTTGAGCAGAAAGTAAATCAGAAGCAATAAGCATTCAAACAGAATTTAAATAAAATGTAGCAGAGGTTCACAGAAGAACCCAAAATGAGTAGTGATCTCAGGATCCCAAGGGCTTAGGTAGCAAAGCCTAAAACCCAATTTCCTTCCCAGATCTGAATTATCTAAGCAATTGGCAGAAAATTAAAGATGAAGCAGTAGAAGAACAGAATTGAGATTGAATTATGCAGGAAATAGAGTGCAGAGAGTTTGAATGGGAATTGGGACAGAATTTCCCCAATTTCACACACCCAAAGCTCAGAAAACAGAAGAGTAGAATTGCCCAAGGGAAATGAGGAAGGAGATCATTCAATTCTCCCTTGATCCTCTTAGTTCTCGGACAAGTCTCTCAAGAAAGCTAAAAGACAAAGGAAATTCCAAAGCTCTCAAAATAAGAGTCAAAATTCAAAGCTCAAAGTAAAGGTAGCTAAAAAAGGTCCTAATTACATCAAACTAAGTCCTATTTATACACTTTCTATTCTTGGATAATGGGATTTGGATGGGCTTTTTAATTGGTGAAGAAATGAATTCAAATAAATTTTTAATTTGAATTTTGGCCCAAAGATCACTCCCAGGAGGCTGCCCTGCCCTTGTGGAGGGCAGGGCAGAAAAATAAAGCTTGGTGCGTGGATTTGGTGTGGCCATGTGCGAGTTGGTGCGGCCATGGTGCGCGTTTGGCACGAGTTTGGTGCGCCAGAGGCTGCCCTGCCCGCGCCAAGGGCAGGGCGGGAAAGCTGATGCGCCAGAATGTGAGGCGTGCGTGCGTTGGTGCTGCCAGAAGGAAATTTGGTGCGCCAGGAAGAGTGTTTGGTGCGTGGGACGCTAAACGCTGCCCTGCCCGCGCCAAGGGCAGGGCAGGAATGGTTTGGTGCGCCAGGGAAGGAACGCGCGCGTCAGATGCTGCCAGGATGAGTGTTTGGTGCGCCAGGAAGCAAAGCTGGTGCGCCAAGGTTTTGTGTGTGATGCGCCAATTCAAATGCTGCCCTACCCGTGCCAAGGGCAGGGCAAGGTTCCTTCCTTCACGTCTCGGGTTCGAACCTGGGAGGGTGCAAACACGCTAATTATTTTCTTGGTTTCTTGGCACGGTAGTCACCCTTAGTCTTTGGCTTCCTCATGGTCCCTTGTTCGAGCCTTGTAGCATGCATGGGTAGCCTTTTTTTCTTGATTTCTTTTCTTGAAGTGCCCGATTCTGCTCTCCACAAGGGCAGGGCAGAGTTTGCTTCTCTTGGTTCCAAGGCATCATTTTGTGCTCTGCCCTTGGAGTGGGCAGGGCAGAGTTGCCTTCCTTGGCTTGGTCACTTAATGCTGCCCTCCTAGAGGGCATTCTGCCCTTGTGGAGGGCAATGTTGATTCCCCCATTGCAATGCGGCACGCTTCTCTCCTCTTTGGCCACGCTTTCCTTTTCTTGTGTCACGCTTCTTAGGCCACGCTTTTCATTTTCTTTTCTTTTCTTCACCTACAATAAACCAAACAACCACTCAAAATATCACTAAATTCAAGAGGCTTATAAATCAATTAAAATGCAATTAAAATTAGCTCAAACCTCAATGATTAACATTAATTTCATGGTGGTTGCTTGATTTAAAGAAGTTATGCATTTTCACTCCAAATCACTTACTTAGGATGCAAGAAAGTGCATAAATGCTAACAAAACAAGTGAAATTAGCTTGAAAAATGGGTATATGATGACTTGTCATCAGAGCTCTTTGTGACATTAAGAGTAAGAGGAAGATGGTCAGTGGTAAAAATTGTCCTGCCAGGTTCATTATGGTTGGAAGCTCAAAGTTTAAACGTAAGGGTTGGTATAGAGCTCAACTGAATGGGTCTAGGAAGCTGTTTGGTCGCTGCAGTGATAATTCAGATCACCTTTTACCCCACTGGAAAAATGCAGATCAAGACAAAAACGGGTGTAAAAGTAAGGTTTGGGATCCTAGAATCTGTTCTGACATTTGCCACCCCGAGAGCCTAAGAATCTATTTGAAGCTTCTTAAGGGCTTTACATGCCTAGTTTGGGACCCAGGAGGCTACTGGAATTCTAAACACTGGTGGAGATTCATGGATCAGTACAAGCACAAGCGACCATAACAAGGAGCTCACCAGAATGTCCAACTTAAGGACTTTAACTAAAAGTTCTAGGTGGGAGACAACCCACCATGGTATGATCGTTCCTTTTTCAGTTTAAATTTGAGTCTATTTTTGAGTTTTGATTGAACCTGGAATTTTGCATAACATTCGTTGCATCTACATTTGCATCTAATATATAAAAAAATGCCACGCAACGCGACCGCATCAGCAACGCGTCCGCGTCGCAAAGAGAGGGGAGAAAATAAAAATGAACAGAGAGTCACGCGAGAGCGTGGCTGGAGGCATGCCAATGGCACAAATCGTCCCACGCAACCGCGTCGCTGACGCGATCGCGTCATATGGGAATAATGGCCTCCAACGCGACCGCGTGCCCCACGCAACTGATGAGCGGATAATTTATACGCTTTTTGGCATTGTTTTTAGTATGTTTTTAGTATGTTTTAGTTAGTTTTTATTATATTTTCATTAGTTCTTAGTTAAAATTCACTTTTCTGGACTTTACTATGAGTTTGTGTGTTTTTCTATGATTTCAGGTATTTTCTGGCTGAAATTGAGGGACCTGAGCAAAAATCTGATTCAGAGGCTGAAAAGGACTGTAGATGCTGTTGGATTCTGACCTCCCTTCACTCAAAGTGAATTTTCTGGAACTACAAAAGCCCAATTGGCGCGCCCTCAATATATAATAGTCCATACTTTTCTTGAGATTTGATGGCCCAAACTGGCGTTCCAAATCAGCTCAAAACTGCCCGGCGTTAAACGCTGGAACTGGCATAAGAATGGGAGTTAAACGCCCAAACTGGCACAAAAGCTGGCGTTTAACTCCAAGAAAAGTCTCTATACATGAAAGCTTCAATTCTCAGCCCAAGCACACACCAAGTGGGCCCGGAAGTAGATTTTTTATGTAATTTACTCATTTCTGTAAACCCTAGGCTACTAGTTCTCTACAAATAGGACCTTTTACTATTGTATTTTTATCTTGGTTCTTCTGGTTCTCTCTCTGGGGCCGAAGCCAATGATCACCATTATTACTTATGTATTTTCAACGGTGGAGTTTCTACACACCATAGATTAAGGTGTGGAGCTTTGCTGTACCTCGAGTATTAATGCAATTACTATTGTTCTTCTATTCAATTCAGCTTATTCTTGTTCTAAGATATTCATTTGCACCCAAGAACATGATGAATGTGATGATTATGTGACACTCATCATCATTCTCACTTATGAACGAGTTCCTGACAACCACTTCTGTTCTACAAGCAAACAAGGCTTGAATGTTTATCTCTTGGATCCCTTGATCGGAATCTTCGTGGTATAAGCTAGAATTGATGGCGGCATTTAAGAGAATCCGGAAGGTCTAAACCTTGTCTGTGGTATTCTGAGTAGGATTCAATGATTGAATGACTGTGACGAGCTTCAAACTCCTGAAGGCTGGGTGTTAGTGACAGACGCAAAAGAATCAATGGAATCTATTCCAACCTGATTGAGAACCGACAGATGATTAGTCGTGCCGTGACAGGGTGCGTTGAACATTTTCACTGAGAGGATGGGATTGTAGCCACTGACAATGGTGATGCCCAACATACAGCTTGCCATGGAAAGGAGTAAGAAGGATTGGATGAAGACAGTAGGAAAGCAGAGAGACGGAAGGGACAAAGCATCTCCATTCGCTTATCTGAAGTTCTCACCAATGAATTACATAAGTATCTCTATCTTTATTTTATGCTTTATTCGTAGATCATCCATATCCATTTGAATCTGCCTGACTGAGATTTACAAGGTGACCATAGCTTGCTTCATACCAACAATCTCCGTTGGATCGACCCTTACTCGCGTAAGGTTTATTACTTGGACGACGCAGTGCACTTGCTGGTTAGTTGTGCAAAGTTGGATAAAGAGTTGAGATTGTAATTGAGCGTACCATGTTGATGGCGCCATTGATGATCACAATTTCGTGCACCAAGTTTTTGGCGCCGTTGCCGGGGATTGTTTGAGTTTGGACAACTGACGGTTCATCTTGTTGCTTAGATTAGGTATTTTTCTTCTGAGTTATTAAGAATGAATTCTAGTGTTTCAAGGTGATGTTCTTATCATCACCAAAGCTGATTGATTCTCATCAATTTAGCTCTTGAATGCAATGTCCTGCTGAAGCTTGGCTAGCCATGTCTAATTCCTTTAGACTGAAGCTTTAGACTAACATTACATGATTCCTGGAATTCTCATTAAGAATTTTGATATCTTCATTTTCTTTTCCACTTAATTTTTGAAAAATCCAAAAAAATTACAAAATCATAAAAATAAAAAAAATATTTTATGTTTCTTGTTGAGTCTAGTGTCTCATTTTAAGTTTGGTGTCAATTTCATGTTTCTATTCTTCTTGCATTCATGCATGTGTCTTCATTGATCTTCAAGTTGTTCTTGATGATTTCCTTGTTCTGATCTTTAAATTCTCTTGTCTTGAGTGTTTTATTGTTTTTCATATGCATTCTCATTTTGTTAGTGTCAATGGTATACAAACTGCTAAGTTTGGTGTCTTGTATGCATTGTTATTTGATTTTAGTTACATTTTGATTATTAAAAATCCAAAAAAAAATTTTAATTTGTGTCTTTTCAAGTCAAAAATACAGAGAATTGAAGATTCAGAACATACAGCAGAGGAATTACACAGAAAAAGGCTGGGCGTTCAAAACGCCCAGTGAAGAAGGAAAACTGGCATTTAAACGCCAGCCAGGGTGCCTGGCTGGGCGTTTAACGCCCAAAAGAGTAGTGTTTTGGGTGTTAAATGCCAGAATGGATACCATTCTGGGCGTTTAACGCCAGGATGGCACAAGAGGGAAGACTTTGTTTTTAATAGAAATTTTTTTTTCAGGTTTTCAAAATTTTTCAAAATCAAATCTATTTCAAATCATATCTTTTCAATCATATCAATTTCTTTCCATTTTCAAAAATACTTGCTATCAATTAATGATTTGATGCAACATTTCAAGTATGTTGCCTTTTCTGTTGAGAAATGTTTAATGTTTGAATCATATCTTTTCTTGTTAGCCAAGTCATTAATTTTCAAAATCAAATTTTTTTAAATTGTTTTTCAAATCATATCTCCTCAATCACATCTTTTTAAAAAAACCATAACTTTTAAATCATATCTTTTTAATCACATCTTTTTCAAAATAGTTTTCAATCATATCTTTTTACTTTCTAATTTCAAAATCTTTTTAAAAATCACTTGATTTCTATTTCCACTCTTAAAGTTTTCGAAAATCAATTAGTGTTTTTCAAAATGTTTTTAAAATCTTTTACTTAATTTTCAAAAATTTCTTCCCCTTTTTTCACATCCTTCTATTTATGGACTAACACTCCTCCTTAATACACAATTCGAACTCTATCTTTCTTGATAAGTTCGAATTCTTCTACCTCTTCCTTCTATTTTTCTTTTCCTCTGACACTTCAAGGAATCTCTATACTGTGACATAGAGGATTCCATACTTTCTTGTTCTCTTCACTTTCATATGAGCAGGAGCAAAGACAAAAGCATTCTTGTTGAGGCTGACCCTGAACCTGAAAGGACCTTGAAGCGAAAGCTAAGAGAAGCTAAGGCATAACTCTCTGTAAAGGACCTAACAGAAATCTTCAAACAAGAAGAAGACATGGCAGCCGAAAACAACAACAATGCCAACAATGCAAGGAAGGTGCTGGGTGACTTTACTGCACCTACTCCTGACTTCTATGGGAGAAGCATCTCTATCCTTGCCATTGGAGCAAACAACTTTGAGCTTAAGCCTCAATTAGTTTCTCTGATGCAACAAAATTGCAAGTTTCATGGACTTCCATTAGAAGATCCTCATCAGTTTTTAGCTAAATTCTTGCAAATCTGTGACACTGTCAAGACTAATGGGGTTGACCCTGAGGTCTACAGACTTATGCTATTCCCTTTTGCTGTAAGAGACAGAGCTAGGATATGGTTGGACTCACAACCTAAAGAAAGCCTGAACTCTTGGGAAAATCTAGTCAATGCCTTCTTGGCAAAGTTCTTTCCACCTCAAAAATTGAGTAAGCCTAGAGTGGAAGTCCAAACCTTCAGACAGAAGGAAGGTGAATCCCTCTATGAAATTTGGGAAAGATACAAACAATTGATTAGAAAGTGCCCTTCTGACATGCTTTCTGAATGGAGCATCATAGGTATCTTCTTTGATGGTCTGTCTGAATTGTCCAAGATGTCTTTGGATAGCTCTGCTGGAGGATCTCTTCATCTGAAGAAGACGCCTGCAGAAGCTCAAGAACTCATTGAAATGGTTGCAAATAACCAATTCATGTACACTTCTGAAAGGAATCCTGTGAACAATGGGACAAATCAGAAGAAACACTACAAGAAAAATACCCATTCAGCCACACTTTTTTTAAGTTACATTTGAAAAGCGTAGTCTATTCTATGAATAGGCTACGCTTTTTTCCATGTTGCCTTTTTATAAGAGAAAAGGATACACAATTGTAGTATCATTTAAAAAGTGTAGCCTTAGGTATTTTAGAAATCACTTATAAAGCGTAGCCGTAGGTTGATATCTATAGGTTCACTTTTCGTATCAAAGAGGACGCTTTTAAAGGGTAGCCTATTTGTTAAGTTTTGGGTGTATTTTAAAAGTGATGCCTAATGTATCTAGAGCCAAAAATTTGACACGGAGTGATTTTTTCCCTCAATTTTTTCCTGGCGTAAGGACGCACACTCAGCTCACACTTGGTGAAAATTTTCCCTCCAAGAGAAGAAAACCCTTTCACCCTTCACCCTTTCACCCTTCACCTTTCAGAGAAGAAAACCAAGAGTGATCGGTGTTTTCGCTGCTTCTTCTGTTTGCAGTGGTCTCAAATGAAGGGTTATTTTCTTCTTCCTTACGCTTGCTTTCCTCAGTGAAGGGTTCAGAGAAGAAAACCCTCAGCTCACAGTCAGCTCGTCATCACCCTTTCACCTTTCAGAGAAGAAAACCCTCCAAGAGTCACCATTCACCGCGCGAAGAAAACCCTTTCAGAAAATCCTCCTGCATTGCGCGAATCGAAAACCCTCACCATCGCGAAGATCGCACCCCAGTCACCACTCACCCCCACTCACCACTCACCACTAAACACTGACCGTCGCTCCTCTTCGCCCTCCTGCACTGATCGTCGCGCGCCGCCCATACCGTCGCGCGCCGCCCATACCGTCGTCGATCTCTGTGCTTCTCGTCGTCCTCTCTGCGCTCACGTCGTCGATAGGTATGTATTAATTTTCATTTGATTCTGAAATTTGAGGGGTTTAGGGTTCCGATTTTAGTAACCAGTTTCTGCTCTGTAATCACAAACACAACAACTATGGTCTTGTTTATTTCTTGTATTTCAATTAGAATGTTGAAATTTGAGAGTAACGCATGAGCTAGATACGCCATTTTTGAGCTGAAATCGTATTTGGTTTGGGTGACATTTTAAGATGTTTATTTATTTTTCAGGTGACATTTGTATTGAACTGTATTTAGTTAATTAGATTCGAGTAATTTGTTTGGTGTTTTGTTCACGGCATCTGAGGCCAAGACATTTTTTTTTACCACTTGACCACGAAAATTTTCTAAACACTTGAATAGTTTTGATTCCATCCAATACCCAATTCTGTGTTTAGGGTAATCAACGGTGCTGGAGGATTGCTTCTAAATTTATGAATTTAATTAATTTGTTACAAAATTAAATGGTTTGTTAAAGAAAAAGTTTATTTGTCCCATCATGGTTTGGATTTGTGGTTGCAATTCTAGCTGCAGTAAAATTTGCAGTTGATGCTGCTGTAATTGTTGTAAAGGGCTATAAAATTGTAACATCAGTGCCCGTAATCTTGGTTGCAGAGTTTGAAAAAAAAGGTTCTATTTGCTTTATGTTCTTAATTCTTATGGCCAATTTTGACCTTTCAAGAAAGCCGGAGAAGTTTGCCGGACCGCAGTTCACCAGCTCTCCGGTCACCAGGTCTCTCTCTATCTCTCTTGCTATTTATGTTCTTGCGTCCTGTTTGACTTCAAAAATCTGTGATTGGGGTTTCTATTTGAATTTGATTTGGGATTCAACTCTTATGATTAGAATTTATTGCTGATGATTAAGGTTCTAGTTTTAATTGATTGCCTATTCAGCTACCGTGTTTAGGAAAGGCGAAGGGATGAGTTTACAAGAATGAGATTGCAGCTTAGAATTCCTGCATTTGAAAGGGGTTTTTTTTACATGTGAAGATTCTGTACAGTATTTTGAAAATGGATTTCATATTCTTAAAGGTGAATAGTATCTAAACATTTTCTTCTAAATTTAATGAACCTGCTTTACATTTACTCCATCTTTCTCTTTATGCTGCTCAGTTTTACTTAGATTTGGCAAATTAAATGTGCTGCAGTTCTTTCCAACTGCTGAGGAGTCAATGGATTACTATAATGAGAAATGATGTGTTG
Source organism: Arachis hypogaea (assembly GCF_003086295.3). Classification (NCBI taxonomy): domain Eukaryota; kingdom Viridiplantae; phylum Streptophyta; class Magnoliopsida; order Fabales; family Fabaceae; genus Arachis; species Arachis hypogaea. The sequence continues at coordinate 33,460,563 of NC_092041.1, forward strand.
ATGGAAAAGGACTTGTTCTGCCCAGTCAGATTGTAAGGTCAGGTTTGCTATGTGCTAGTTCGGCCGAAAATTGGGGATTCTGGAGTATTACACTCTTGCTTCTTCTTGTTTTATGTCTTACCTCTTACTTTATCTTTTGTTTAGAGGTATGTCAAATATTATATATGGAGGGACCAAATCCAGTTTCAAGTGTACAAGGAAGCACATCAGAAAATTCAGGTTTGTTCTTATCTTCAGTTGCTGGCTCGGTTCATTAGGAATCTTTTTCATTCGAGAGGTTGATTTAACTGGAAATTATCTATGTCAAGTTTATCTTTAACTTGGATACTCCTTGGTCATTCAGATTTCTTCAAGGACTTGAAACAGATTCAACAACTGTGAAAAAAAATCAGACAAGCGATTGACAACCAAATTGAAGTTACTGTACAACTCATTAATTATACAAAGACCGGTAAGCAAGTCTAATGTTTCTGCACAGAAAACTACTTTAATAGGCAAAGTTAATATAAAATGATAGGAAACGTTAGCAATTTTTTCCCTTATTAGCACTATTTAGTTCATTAAAAGGAAACAAAATACTATGAAGCCCGGTAGTGCTGCAGTTATTATTCCTATTATCTATAACCTGCAATAACTGATCAAAAGATGCTGCTTTGTTATCACAACATTTTGTACTGTCCTGAATGGAGGAGGAGGAGCTATTTCAGTAGCTCTTGTCTTGAATCAAAATGCTGCCAAGGTAGCTGTGGCTTCAGAAACTGCTACATTCTCCTAAAATCCTGCACTTGTTCTTGCTCCAGTTATCCCAAGGTATGCCTTTGTTGCTGTTGTACAAAGTCCTTTTGGAGAAGTATTTTCTGATGTTTCTGATGTTAGTATTTCAAATGCCATCTAAATAATGCAGTGTCCAAGGCAATGAAAAGAGCTAACTTTTTTTTTTTCATGTGATTGGTTATTTGGATATTATGGGCTTGATTGTGTAAATGTGTAACTATGATGACAGGGTGAAGTGGATGCTATTTTTGTTCATGCTATACTAGCAGTGTGAAACTTGCAGTGTGTCTAGTGATTCTTTGATAGTGCTAGTTCAGTTGGATTTTTCATTTCTTCTTGCACTGGGATTTCCCTATAAGCCACGTGGTTTACTGTTGCATTTGTCAGCTTGTTTTACAATTTGTCTACTTACTTTATATATTCTTTCCCATTTACTGGAATTTTAGTTTGTTTGATTTTCTGGATAGATGTACCGATAATTCACTGTTTGAATATTTGTGTTTTGCAGAGTCAACTGAAGGCTAAGTGGGAAGAGTATAAGAAATTGCTTGAGAAGGCAAGAAATGACGCTGAGAAGAAATATGATGAAATAAATGAGCAGGTTTTCTTTTCACCCGTTTAGTTTGACTGATGCCTTATTCAGTTATCCTTCAGTGTTCTTGTTGAATTATTGTGTCCTAACTTGCTCTTATTGTCTAGTATTAAACTGTTGTCTACCCAACACATTAAAAAATTGTGGTCCATTGATGTGTATATGAGGAATTCATTATTTACAGGACTGTTAATTTATTTGGTATCTTTGGTGAGTGTTGGTTGTAGTTTGCAACCTAAGATCAGTTACAGTTAGCAAGTCTAGTTAATCACTGTCAATGTGCAGTCTGTGCCACTGTCGGTGATTGAATGACCTCTTCCTCCTAACTCTGTATTTTCTCTTTATCTTCAACTCAAAATATAAAAGAAATAATGGGTCACATTGTAATGCAATTTAAACAGCATGTCCATAAACTGTATTTGATAGCAGGCAGTAACACTGTTTCTTCCTTGTGGCAAGCCCACATAGTGTGAACTGTTTTTATTATTTATATTTTATTGCATTGGTTTCTTTCAAATTACTTGTGTGATTGATGTCATCAACCTCCTTCAGAATAAAATACTTCATAGCCATCTTGAAGCTTTGCATATTTGGAAGGCAAAGAAGGAGCACAATGCTGCTGGTATATCATTTGGAAGTAGTAGTGCAGATACATTTGGTGATGCTGGTCTTCAAACTGTGATGACTTGTCTCCAGAATTCAAAAGAAATTGTAAATACTTGTCATGTACTGCAAATTTGTTTCGCTTGTATATTTGTATATTCATTTTAAGTTCTCTACTTTCACAATAAGAAACAGAAGTGTCAGCTTTGATAATTATTAGTAGTAAGTGTCAGCTTTGATATTATTAGTAGTAAATTTTAAGTGATATTATGGTTATTTTGATATTATTTAAAGAAATTATTTAGTATAATGATGTATTTATTTTTATTTTATAATATTCAACTCATTTAAATAAAAATGCAGAATTATTTTACATGTAATCATATTAACTATTATGTTGTATTGATAATTATTAGATAATTATATATATAAAAACAAGACCTAAGGCTACACTTATATACAGTAGTTATAGTATATAAAAAAAAGAGGGACCTAAGGCTACGCTTATAAAAAGTAGCCATGGTATACAAGGTGGCTACGCTTTACTAGTGATGCAGTAGCGTTGAAAAGCGTAGCCTATTCTGGAAGAATGAAAGCTGAAAAGCGTAGCCTTTAGTCCTGGACAGCATCACTTGAAAAGCGTAGCCTATTCCTAAACGCCAAAAGCGTAGCCCTTGGTGCAGAAAAGCGTAGCCTTTGAGAATAGGCAACGGCCGAATAGGAATCACCCCAAAAAGCGTAGCCGTAGCCCAAAAAGCGTAGCTGTAGCCTAAGACATCATTTTTTTTCACTTTTGGCTACACTTTTCAAGTGTACTTGAATGGGTGTTTTTCTTGTAGTGAAAGGAGTTTTTGAGATTGAAACTCTGAATGCCATATTGGCTCAGAACAAAATATTGACTCAACAAGTCAATATGACTTTTCAAAGTCTGTCTGGAATGCAAGCTACACCAGGCAGTACTAAGGACGCTTCATCTGAAGAAGAAGCTTATGATCCTGAGAATCCTTTAATAGAAGAGGTGAATTACATGGGAGAATCCTATGGAAACACCTATAATCCTTCATGGAGGAATCATCCAAATCTCTCATGGAAGGATCAACAGAGACTTCAACAAGGTTTCAACAACAATAATGGTGGAAGAAACAGGTTTAGCAATGGTAAGCCTTTTCCATCATCTTCTCAGCAACAGACAGAGAATTCTAAGCAGAGCCATTCTGACTTAGCAACCATGGTCTCTGATCTAATCAAAACCACTCAAAGTTTCATGACTGAAACAAGGTCCTCCATTAGAAACTTGGAGGCACAAGTGGGACAGGTGAGCAAGAAAATTACTGAACTCCCTTCTAGTACTCTTCCAAGCAATACAGAAGAGAATCCAAAAGGAGAATGCAAGGCCATTAACATGACCCACATGGCCGAACTTGGAGAGGAGGAAGAGGCAGAGATCGCCACTGAGGAAGACCTCAATGGACGTCCATTGGCCTCCAATGAGTTCCCTAATGAGGAACAATGGGAATCTAAGGCTCACACAGAGACCATAGAGATTCCATTGGATTTACTTCTGCCATTCATGAGCTCTGATGAGTATTCTTCCTCTGAAGAGGATGAGTATGTCACTGAAGAGCAAGTTGCTAAATACCTTGGAGCAATCATGAAGCTAAATGACAAGTTATTTGGTAATGAGACTTGGGAGGATGAACCCCCTTTGCTCACCAAAGAATTGGATGACTTGTCTAGGCAGAAACTACCTCAAAAGAGACAAGATCCTGAGAAGTTCTCAATACCTTGTGCCATAGGCACCATGACCTTCAAGAAGGCCTTGTGTGACCTAGGGTCAAGTGTAAACCTCATGCCTCTCTCTGTAATGGAGAAGCTAGGGATCTTTGAGGTACAAGCTCCAAGAATCTCACTAGAGATGGCAGACAATTCAAGAAAATAAGCTTATGGGCTTGTAGAGGATGTTTTGGTAAAGATTGAAGACCATTACATCCCTGCTGATTTCATAGTCCTAGAAACTGGGAAGTGCATGGATGAATCCATCATCCTAGGCAGACCCTTCCTAGCCATAGCAAAGGCTGTGATTGATGTGGACAGAGGAGAATTGATCATTCAAGTGAATGAAGAATCCTTTGTGTTTAAGGCTCAAGGATATCCCTCTGTCACCATGGAGAGGAAGCATGAAGAGCTTCTCTCAAAACAGAGTCAAACAGAGCCCCCACAGTCAAACTCTAAGTTTGGTGTTGGGAGGCCACAACCAAATTCTAAGTTTGGTGTTGAAACCCCACATTCAAACTCTAAGTTTGGTGTTGGGAGGTTCCAACATTGCTCTGAGTATCTGTGAGGCTCCATGAGAGCCCACTGTAAGCTACTGACATTAAAGAAGCGCTTGTTGGGAGGCAACCCAATGTTATATTTATCTAATTTTCCTTTGTTATTTTATGTTTTATGTAGGTTGATGATCATGGGAAGTCACAAAATCAATTGAAAAAGCAAAAATAGAACGAAAAACAGAAAGAAAAATAGCACACCCTGGAGGAAGACCTTGCTGGCGTTTAAACGCCAGTAAGGGCAGCAAATGGGCGTTTAATGCCCAGTCTGGCACCATTCTGGGCGTTTAACGCCAGAAAAGGGCACCAGACTGACGTTAAATGCCAGGAAAGGGCAAGAAGCTGGTGTTAATTGCCAAAAATGGGCACCAGCCCGGTGTTTAACGCCAGAATTAGCATAGAGAGCATTTTTGCTCGCCACTTGGTGCATGGATGACTTTTCCTTGACACCTCATGATCTGTGGACCCCACAGGATCCCCACCTACCCCACCACTCTCTCTCTTCTTCACCATTCACCAACCACTTTCCCTCCCAAACCCACCCTCACATAGCCGAACTTTACCCCTCTCTCCACTCCTATATAAACCCATCTTTACCACCTTATTTTCATACAACCTAAACACTACTTCTCTCCCTTTGGCAAAACCACAAAGCCATCTCCATCTCCTTCATTTCTTCTTCTTCTACTCTCTTCTTTCTTCTTTTGCTCGAGGATGAGCAAACCTTTTAAGTTTGGTGTGGTAAAAGCATTGCTTTTTATTTTTTCATAACCATTTATGGCATCCAAGGCCGGAGAAACCTCTAGAAAGAGGAAAGGGAAGGCAAAAGCTTCCACCTCCGAGTCATGGGAGATGGAAAGATTCATCTCAAGGGTGCATCAAGACCACTTCTATGAAGTTGTGGCCATGAAGAAGGTGATCCTCGAGGTCCCTTTCAAACTTGAAAAGAGTGAATACCCAGAGATCCGACATGAGATTCGAAGAAGAGGTTGGGAAGTTCTTACCAACCCCATTCAAAAAATCGGAATCTTAATGGTTCAAGAGTTCTATGCCAATGCATGGATCACCAAGAGCCATGATCAAAGTGTAACTCGAACCCAAAGAATTGACTTACAATGGTTCGGGGGAAATGCTTATATTTTAGTCCGGAAAATGTAAGGTTGGCATTCAACTTGCCCATGATGCAAGGAGATGAACACCCTTACACTAAAAGGGTCAACTTTGATCAAAGGATGGACCAAGTCCTCATAGACATTTGTGAAGAGGGCGCTCAATGGAAGAGAGATTCAAGAGGGAAGCCGGTTCAACTAAGAAGGCATGACCTCAAGCCCGTGGCTAGGGGATGGTTGGAGTTTATCCAATGCTCAATCATTCCCACTAGCAACCGGTCCGAAGTTACTATAGACCGGGCCATTATGATTCATAGCATCATGATTGGAGAAGAAGTAGAAGTTCATGAGGTTGTAGCCCAAGAACTTTATAAGGTGGCGGACAAGTCCTCTACCTTGGCAAGGTTAGCCTTTCCTCATCTCATTTGTCACCTCTCTTATTCAGTTGGAGTTGATATAGAGGGAGACATCCTCATTGATGAGGACAAGCCCATCACTAAGAAAAGGATGGAGCAAACAAGAGATCCCATTCATCATGAAATCCCTGAGATGCCTCAAGGGATGCACTTTCCTCCACAAAACTATTGGGAGCAAATCAACACCTCCCTAAGAGAATTGAGTTCCAACATGGGATAACTAAGGGTGGAGCACCAAGAACATTCCATCCTCCTCCATGAAATTAGAGAAGATCAAAGAATCATGAGAGAGGAGCAACAAAGGCAAGGAAGAGACATTGAGGAGCTCAAGCACTCCATAAGATTTTCAAGAGGAAGAACAAGCCGCCATCACTGAGGTGGACCCGTTCTTTAATCTCCTTGTTCCTTATTTTCCTGTTTTTTGAATTTTCATGCTTATGTTTATCTATGTTTGTGTCTTGTGATCATTAGTGTCTTAGTGTCTATGCCTTAAAGTTATGAATGTCCTATGAATCCATCACCTTTCTTGAATGAAAAATGTTCTTAATTGAAAAAGAGAAGAATTGCATGAATTTTGAATTTTATAACAGATTAATTATATTGATGTGGTGGCAATACTTTTGTTTTCTGAATGTATGCTTGAACAGTGCATATGTCTCTTGAATTTGTTGTTCATGAATGTTGGCTCTTGAAAGAATGATGAAAAAGGAGACATGTTACTGAGGATCTGAAAAATCATAAAAATGATTCTTGAAGCAAGAAAAAGCAGTGAATACAAAAAAAAAGAGAGAAAAAGAATAAAGTTGTGATCCAAGGCAAAAAGAGTGTGCTTAAGAACCCTGGACACCTCTAATTGGGGACTCTAGCAAAGCTGAGTCACAATCTGAAAAGGTTCACCCAGTTATGTGTCTGTGGCATGTATGTATCCGGTGGTAATACTGGAAGACAGAGTGCTTTGGGCCACGGCCAAGACTCATAAAGTAGTTGTGTTCAAGAATCATCATACTTAACTAGGAGAATCAATAACACTATCTGGATTCTGAGTTCCTATAGAAGCCAATCATTCTGAATTTCAAAGGATAGAGTGAGATGCCAAAACTGTTCAGAGGCAAAAAGCTAAAAGCCCCGCTCATCTAATTAATACTAATCTTCATAGATGTTTTTGGAATTCATTGCATATTCTCTACTTTTTATCTTATTTGATTTTCAGTTGCTTGGGGACAAGCAACAATTTAAGTTTGATGTTGTGATGAGCGGATAATTTATACGCTTTTTGGCATTGTTTTTAGTATGTTTTTAGTATGTTTTAGTTAGTTTTTATTATATTTTCATTGGTTTTTAGTTAAAATTCACTTTTCTGGACTTCACTATGAGTTTGTGTGTTTTTCTGTAATTTCAGGTATTTTCTGGCTGAAATTGAGGGACCTGAGCAAAAATCTGATTCAGAGGCTGAAAAGGACTGTAGATGCTGTTGGATTCTGATCTCCCTGCACTCGAAGTAGATTTTCTGGAGCTACAGAAACCCAATTGGCGCGCTCTTAACGGCGTTGGAAAGTAGACATCCTGGGCTTTCCAGAAATATATAATAGTCCATACTTTGCCCGAGATTTGATAGCCCAAACTGGCGTTCAAAATCAGCTCAAAACTGTCCGGCGTTAACTGGCACAAGAATGGGAGTTAAACGCTCAAACTGGCACAAAAGCTGGCGTTTAACTCCAAGAAAAGTCTCTACATATGAAAGCTTCAATGCTCAGCCCAAGCACACACCAAGTGGGCCCGGAAGTATATTTTTATGTAATTTACTCATTTCTGTAAACCCTAGGCTACTAGTTCTCTACAAATAGGACCTTTTACTATTGTATTTTCATCTTGGTTCTTCTGGTTCCCTCTCTGGGGTCAAAGCCAATGATCACCATTATCACTTATGTATTTTCAACGGTGGAGTTTCTACACACCATAGATTAAGGTGTGGAGCTCTGCTATACCTCGAGTATTAATGCAATTACTATTGTTCTTCTATTCAATTCAGCTTATTCTTGTTCTAAGATATTCATTTGCACCCAAGAACATGATGAATGTGATGATTATGTGACACTCATCATCATTCTCACTTATGAACGAGTGCCTGACAACCACTTCTGTTCTACAAGCAAACAAGGCTTGAATGTTTATCTCTTGGATCCCTTGATCGAAATCTTCGTGGTATAAGCTAGAATTGATGGCGGCATTCAAGAGAATTCGGAAGGTCTAAACCTTGTCTGTGGTATTCTGAGTAGGATTCAATGATTGAATGACTATGACGAGCTTCAAACTCCTGAAGGCTGGGCGTTAGTGACAGACGCAAAAGAATCAATGGATTCTATTCCAACCTGATTGAGAACCGACAGATGATTAGCCGTGCCGTGACAGGGTGCATTGAACATTTTCACTGAGAGGACGGGAATGTAGCCACTGACAACGGTGATGCCCAACATACAGCTTGCCATGGAAAGGAGTAAGAAGGATTGGATGAAGACAGTAGGAAAGCAGAGAGACGGAAGGGACAAAGCATCTCCATTCGCTTATCTGAAATTCTCACTAATGAATTACATAAGTATCTCTATCTTTATTTTATGCTTTATTCGTATATCATCCATAACCATTTGAATCTGCATGACTGAGATTTACAAGGTGACCATAGCTTGCTTCATACCAACAATCTCCGTGGGATCGACCCTTACTCGCGTAAGGTTTATTACTTGGACGACCCAGTGCACTTGCTGGTTAGTTGTGCGAAGTTGTGATAAAGAGTTGAGATTGCAATTGAGCGTACCATGTTGATGGCGCCATTGATGATCACAATTTCGTGCACCAGCGACCGCGTGCCCTAATTTTCGACGTAAAAAGGGTGCACTACGAATTATTGTGCAAGAGTGGTGCTGGATTGGTGCTGAACACACAATTCTATCCACGCGGACGCGTCATTCTTTTTTGCAGCCCACTCACGCGATCGCATTCCCCACGCGATCATCTCACCCAATATTTGGCAATTAATGATTTTGAACAGAGAGTTGTGCGAGCGCGAGGCTACCCTCGCGCCAGTGGCATAAAACGGGTCACGCGACCGGGTGACCAACGCGACCGCGTCAATCTGTATAAGTGCAAGTCACGCGACCGCGTGCCCCACGCATCCGCGTCGCTTGCGCCACACAGCTTATCCTAATTTGCCAAATATCTTATCTTTTCTTCCCCAATCCTAATTTTTCCTCCCTCCTTTCTTACTTACTTCTTCTTCCCTTCTTTCCCTTCTCAATTTTCTTATCTTTCATTTCCTTTTACTTAATTGCATACTTTCATTCATTGCATTGTTTTCATTGGTGTTGGAATTTTATTTGGGTCATTGTTTTTCTATATTTTTGTGGATTATTTGACAATTATATATTACTTTTTAAGGGGTTGTTTGCATGTTCAATTCAATACTTTCAAATAGCTTATTCACCATGCATGCTATGTGTTTGTGAAAATGCCCGTATGACATTCTGCACTATTTTTAAGATTTCTTTTAATCCATTACTATAAATGCTTGCTTTTCACAAAACCCTTTTTATATTTTATTAATTAAATATAATTATTATTACAAACATGATTGTTAGTTTGACAGACTTGGTAATCTAACTTGGACATTGAATGCTTGATCTATGCTACTCATGCCTTTGCCAACATGCCAATAAACATCTTGCATTTAACTGTCATCACATGCACTTACTATATTTTCATTGATGACTTTTCACATGTAGTAATGACCATGTGTTAACATCATGCTTCTTTACTGTGCATTGATTACCACCTTTCCCGCTCTCTTCCTTGCTAGATCCCCTAGCTTTGCCTGTTACTTTCCTTTTTCCCTTTTCAGGATGGCCACCAAGAAGGGTAAAGAGAGAAAGCTACTCCCAAACCACCGACAAGGACAGGAACACAAAAGAGCACTAGCTGAGGAACTACAACCCCCATCCACCTGCACATCTCAGCATGCACCGAGGACGGTGCAATCTTTAAGTGTGGGGAGGTCGATACCGATCTCCAAGGGTTAGTTAGTCCATCCTCAACACCAATTTTTGTTTTTCATTGTTGCATTTGCATGTTTGATTGCATGTTTATTTTTTGTGTGCATATTTTACCACTTGGTTAAAGTAATAAAATTCTTTTAAGACCCTATCTTTGAAAATTTTCATATAGCTTATTCACCATGCATGCTATGTGTTTGTGAAAATGCCCGTATGGCATTCTGCACTATTTTTAAGATTTCTTTTAATCCATAACTATAAATGCTTGCTTTTCACAAAACCCTTTTTATATTTTATTAATTAAATATAATTGTTATTACAAACATGATTGTTAGTTTGAAAGACTTGGTAATCTAACTTGGACATTGAATGCTTGATCTATGCTACTCATGTCTTTGCCAGCATGCTAATAAACATCTTGCATTTAACTGTCATCACATGCATTTACTATATTTCCATTGATGACTTTTCACATGTAGTCATGACCATGTGTTAACATCATTCTTCTTTACTGTGCATTGATTACCACCTTTCCCGCTCTCTTCCTTGCTGGATCCCCTAGCTTTGCTTGTTACTTTCCTTTTTCCCTTTTCAGGATGGCCACCAAGAAGGGTAAAGAGAGAAAGCTACTCCCAAACCACCGACAAGGACAGGAACACAAAAGAGCACTAGCTGAGGAACTACAACCCCCATCCACCTGCACATCTCAGCATGCACCGAGGACGGTGCAATCTTTAAGTGTTGGGAGGTCGATACCGATCTCCACGGGTTAGTTAGTCCCTTTTCAACACCAATTTTTGTTTTTCATTGTTGCATTTGCATGTTTGATTGCATGTTTATTTTTTGTGTACATATTTTACCACTTGGTTAAAGTAATAAAATTCTTTTAAGACCCTATCTTTGAAAATTTTTACTAATTTAAATTGAAAAATTTTTATGTTAAAACTTGTTGGAAGTTGTATTTGGAACATGGTTTTTGAGCTAAAGAACAGACAACCTGTGAGATTTGAGCTTATTTATATGGTTACATTATTTAACCATAAATATTTTATTCCTGTGTGTTTCCTTCTCTATGATTGTAATCTATATTTTGTTCCATTCTATATGTCCAATATTTAGTGTATTTACATGTTTGCATATGATTGAGGCCATTATTTGATTTTAGCTCACTTAACCCAAATAAGCCTACCCTTTACATCACCCTTGTTAGCCACCTTGAGCCTTTTTAATCCCATTCTGTTCTATAACCACATCACTAGCCTTAAGCAGAAAAACAAACGTAAAAATCCCAAATTGAATCTTTGGTTAGCTTAAGATAGAGATTATGTATCAACTAAGTGTGGGGAAACTGTGAGAACATGGGTTAATAAGGGAATGTATCATGTTTCTAATTCTGAATATTGGGAAATTTGGGTATCGACTCATGTAAAACAGAAAATTAAAAAAATATCATATGCATTGATATGTTATTTTAGTTTTTATGTCTCTATAAAAAAAAGAGAAAAAATATATATAATATAAATAAATAAATAAATAAGGGGACAAAATTACCCCAATGTTAAGTTAATAAAAGATCAATGCATATATGACACAAATCAAAAGAAAAGTTGACACATGAGTATGTGATATAAAAGTGAGAATTATGGGTAGCTAGGCATGATTTTAGAAATTATATAGCATGTATGTATGTTAGGTGATAGCTCAGGTTATTCAAAGATTCAATTTATAGCTCACTTAGCCATACATATATCATCACCCTTGCCTTGGCCCCATTACAACCTTGAAAAGACCTCATGATGTGTGCACGGATATACTAAATATTTGTTGATTGGTTAGATGAAGGACAATGTTTAGAAAGCATGATTAGAGAAGAATAGAGTGATTGACCCTAGACACTTGAGAGATTAGAGTGATATACACTACCAGTGAGGGTTCAATGCATGATTCTATGTTCCCTGCTTTCATTAGCTATCTTCTTACAAGTTTACTTGCTTTTTATTCTGTGATTTGAATTAGTGGAATTTAACTCATATTTGTCTTGAAGAACTTATTTATTTTTAACCAAGTAGGTAGAAACATTTTTGCATGTAGTTGCATTCATATAGATAGGTTGCATTTCATACATCCTACCATTCCTATTCATCTTTATAGTTTCTCTTGAGCTTAGCATGAGGACATGCTATTGTTTAAGTGTGGGGAGGTTGATAAACCACTATTTTATGGTTTATCTTGTGCTTAATTGAGTGGATTTTATCAACTCTTTACCCACTTATTCATACTATTTGCATGGTTTTACATTTACCTTCCTAATTATGTGCTTTGATTGAAAACATGCTTCTTTGGCCTTAAGTTTCCTATGTTTAATCCTCTCTTATTACCATTAGATGCCTTGATATGTGTGTTTAGTGTTTTCAAATGTTATAGGGCAGGAATGGCTCAGAGGATGAAAAGGAATAATGCAAAAATGGAAGGAATACAATAAGTTGGAGAAACTGCTAAGCTGTCCAACCTGACCTCTTCGCACTGAAACGGCTATAACTTTAGCTACTAAGGTCCAAACGACACAGTTCCAGCTGCGTTGGAAAGCTAACGTCCGGGGCTTCGATTTGATATATAATATGCCATAGTTTCTCTGACGCTAGGCGACGCGAACGCGTGATTCACGCGGACGCGTTGCATCTGCGAACTTCAACCCGCGTGGCCGCGTGGGCGACGCCTCTGCGTCACTTGGCTGCGACCTGTACGGACCAAAAAGCGCTGGAAGTGACTTCTGGGCTGTTTCTGACCCAGTTTTCGGCCCAGAGAATACATATTAGAGGCTATAAAGTGGGGGAATGCATCCATTCATCATCATGCTCTGATAATTCATAATTTTAGTTTTAGATGTACTTTTTAGTGAGAGAGGTTCTCTCCTCTCTCTTAGGATTAGGATTTAGGACTTCTCTAAGTGTTAGGAGTGACTCTCAATCCCAGGTTCAATGTTCTTTGTATTTATTTATTTTCAATGTTCCATGTTTAGATTGATTTTCTTAATTAATGTTATTTGAGATATTTCAGTTTATGATTGTTTTATTTATGAATGCTTTTTATTTAATTTATATAGTTTCCCGTTTTGGCTTTGGTTAAATAATTGGTGACTCTTAAGTTATCAAACTCATTGTTGATTGAAAATTGGATTTCTTCATTTCATTAATTCAAGTTCCAATAACTTTGACTTTTCCCAAGGAAAGACTAGGACCTGAAGAATCAAAATTAATTCATCCACTTAACTTACCTTCATAGTTAGAGGTTAACAAAGTGGGAGAAAAATCCAATTCTCATCACAATTGATAAAGATAACTAGGATAGGACTTCCAGTTCTTATACCTTGACAATGGTTTATTTTACAGTTATTATTACTTTATTTTACTTGTCATTCAATTAACCTTTTTACCTTAATCCAAAACCCCAAAACACACTTTTTCATAACCAATAATAAGAACATACCTCCCTGCAATTCCTTGAGAAGATGACCCGAGGTTTAAATACTCGGTTATCAATTTTAAAGGGGTTTGTTACCTGTGACAACCAAAACGTTTGTATGAAAGGACTTTTGTTGGTTTAGAAGCTATACTTGCAATGGGAATTTATTCTGAATTCTAGACCACGCAAAAGTTCTCTCATCAGTGAGCTTTATGCCAAATTTCCAACCACTACACAAGTCTCTTTTTCCTTTAAGTCCACAAAGAGCTCTAAGTTATCCATCCGTTTCAATTAAACCATATTCAAATGAGAAAGTAAAGCTTAGGGATAAGAATTTTACCCACTTAAATGTTGTGTTGGATGGTGATTTGGGAATGGCGACTTCCCCACACTTAGACAAGGCACGACCTATTTTCTTATGCTCTTCTTTGGGTATTTCCACCTCTTGACAAATTTCTTCAATTTCAACTTCTTCCCCTTTGTCATTTAGCTTGGTGTTGTCTTCAAGAATCTTGATTTCTTGCTCAATGGGAGGTGGTTCAATTTTGGATAGGAATTCATTGATGAATACATTCATCTCTTGATCAACCTCTTTATATTCTTCAATTTCAATATACACCATGCCATTTTCTTCTTCCTTGGGGGGTGTTCATACCCTGGGTCGAGCTGTCCGACCCAGGATGTACGACAGACAAAGCGACCGACCTCTTCAGGTCTGGACAACCCGACCTCTTTCTTAAGAGCTCGGCCAAGTCACCAGGAAAGCCCAAAGAAGGGCCCAAATAGAGGAACATGCCCCAAATCCCAAGGCAGCCCAAGCCTACAGAGAGAAGGGCGGTTCCCTTGAAGATAAGATGACCTCACTTGAAGATAAAGATAAGATAAGATAAGATAACTATCTTATCTCCAGAAAGGTCACTCCTCACCATTATAAATATACTGGAGCACCCAGGTATAACTCATACTCTGATTCTACTCAATACCTGTTTAATACCCTTGCTAACTTAAGCATTGGAGTCCCTTACAGGTACCCCCCACCCTTCGGTGACAAGGGATCAGCAGCATTCTCAATTCCACAAGTCGGACACACCAGCTCCGGCTGTTATACACCTGCCGGACGTGTCGGCTCCGACCGGCACAGAAGATCTCGTCCGAGATCAACCTACAGTTTCAGGTTACCCTCAGAACATTGGCGCCGTTGCCGGGGAACCTGGAAGTCATCCCATCACCATGGCTGACGACCATGACAACGACCACGATTCAGGTTTGGAAGATAGAACGTCGCACAAGAATGTGGATACTATACTCAAAGATACTCCAGAGCCCAATGGGGACAAAAATTCATCAAATCCAGGGGTGATAGAGGCGCTTCAAGATCGAGTAAAGCGACTTGAGAAAGAGGCCCAACATCAACGCGAAAAAGAATAGGATCTACATCGGGAGATAAGGCGACGCCGAGAATTAGAAGATAAGCTTCTAAAACTCGAAGCCGATCTCAAAACTAAAGCTCCTCGATCCACTCCAGAGGATAGCCCTCGCAAGGATCAAGATCCATTTACCAGGGAAATTATGAAGACCAAAATCCCAAAGGACTTCAAACTTCCGGATATGACAATATATGACGGCACCTCGGACCCCAACCATCATCTCAGCAGTTTCAGAAGTAGAATGTACCTCACTGACGCCTCGGATGCAGTTCGCTGCAAAGCCTTTCTGGTGCACGAATTTGTGATCCGTACAACTAACCAGCAAGTGCACTAGGTTGTCCAAGTAATACCTTACGTGAGTAAGGGTCGATCCCACGGAGATTATTGGTTTGAAGCAGACTATGTTTATTTTATTAATTTTAGTCAGGATGTCAATAAGATTAATTGGATTTAATTGTAAGAAGTCAAAGTATTTGGAATAAGAAATTATTACTTTATTAATGGAGAATTTGTTGGAGTTTTGGAGATGCTTTGTCCTCTGAATTCCTGCAATGTAATATTCAACTCAATTGTTTGTAAAGTTCCATCCATGGCAAGCTGTATGTAGGGTGTCACCATTGTCAGTGGCTACTTCCCATCCTCTCAGTGAAAACGATCCAGATGCTCTGTCACAGCATGGCTAATCAGCTGTTGGTTCTCGATCATGTTGGAATAGGATCCATTGATCCTTTTGCGTTTGTCATCATGCCCAACAATCGCGAGTTTGAAGCTCGTCACAGCCATTCAATCCTTGAATCCTACTCGGAATACCACAGACAAGGTTTAGACTTTCCGGATCCTCAAGAATGACCGCCATCAGTTCTAGCTTATACCACGAAGATTCTGATTAAGAAAACTAAGAGATGCTCATTCAATCTGATATAGAACGGAGGTGTTTGTCAGGCACACGTTCATGGGTTGAGGAAGGTGATGAGTGTCACGGATCATCACCTCCTTCACAATTAAGCGCAAATGAACATATTAGATAGGAACACACACATGTTTGAATGAAATAGAAATAATTGCATTAATTCATTGAGACGGTGCAGAGCTCCTCACCCCCAACAATGGAGTTTAGAGACTCATGCCGTCAAAGTGTATAAAATTCAGATCTAAAAATGTCATGAGGTACAAGATAAGTCTCTAAAAGTTGTTTAAATAGTAAACTAGTAACCTAGGTTTACAGAATATGAGTAAACTAAGATAATTGGTGCAGAAATCCACTTCTGGGGCCCACTTGGTGTGTGCTGGGGCTGAGACTAAAGCTATCCACGAGCTGAGGATTTTCTTGGAGTTGAACTCCGAGTTATAACGTGTTTTGGGCGTTCAACTCTGGATCATGACGTGTTTCTGGCGTTTAACTCCAGACAGCAGCATGTACTTGGCGTTTAACGCCAAGTTACGTCGTCTATCTTCGCGCAAAGCATGGACTATTATATATTGCTGGAAAAACCTGGATGTCTACTTTCCAACGCCGTTGAGAGCGCGTCAATTGGACTCCTGTAGCTCCAAAAAATCCATTCCGAGTGCAGGGAGGTCAGGATCCAACAGCATCAGCAGTCCTTTTTCAGCCTAACTCAGATTTTTGCTCAACTCCATCAATTTCAGCCAGAAAATACCTAAAATCACAGAAAAACACACAAACTCATAGTAAAGTCCAGAAATATGATTTTTGCCTAAAAACTAATAATATTTTATTAAAAACTAATTAAAACATACTAAATTCTACATGAAATTACCCCCAAAAAGCGTATAAAATATCCGCTCATCACTTTCCAACAACTCTTACCAAAACAGCCATTAGATGGTTCGACAACCTACCTCCAAAGTCCATCTCGAGCTTCGATGACTTGGCCAAAAGATTCCTGGCCAGAATTTCATACAGAAAGACAAGGCTAAACACGCACCCAGCCTACTAGGAATCAAGCAAGCAGATTGGGAGAAACTTCGTAACTACATGGAAAGATTCAACAAAACATGAATGGACATACAAAGTCTACCAACAGAAGCTGCCATTATGGGCCTCATAAATGGCCTTTGAGAAGGACCATTTAGCCAATCTATATCAAAGAAGTACCCTGCATCCCTGGACGAAGTACAAGAACGGGCGCAGAAGTACATCAACATGGAGGAGAATTCTCGACTTGGGGAAGCCTCAAGGTTCGGCTCTGCCTACTGAGATAAAGATAAAGAATCCAAGAAAAAGGAAGATTGCTCCGAGGAGAAAATAAAAAATATCATAACTACACCCCTCTTAGGGTATCCTTGGTAGATGTTTACAAAGAAATTTGATATACAGAAAAAATACCCCCAGCTCGGCAACTCAAAGGCAAAAGAAGAGGAGGGAATCGGAACGAATACTGTGAGTATCATCGAGTTCGAGGACATTCCACCAACGAATGCTTCGACTTGAAAAATGTCATAGAAACATTAGTAAGATAAGGAAAACTAGATCGATTTTTGGCCAACCGGGACGAAGAGCCAAGAAAAAGAAGAAGGGATGAAGATATCAGACGGTCTGAACGATCACCTCGCATACCAGAGAGACACGTCCACGTGATACACGGCGGATTTGCGGGAGGAGAAATCTCCAAATCATCCCGCAAGCGACACCTCAAAGAAGTATACCATGTCGAAGGAAAGAAGGTGGCACCAAACATCCCAACAATCACGTTTACCAAAGAAGACGCATCTGAAATCATCTCGGGACACGACGACCCCATGGTCATCACTATCATACCGGCAAACGCCAACCTCCACCGTACATTAATTGACCAAGGAAGCTCCGCCGACATCTTATTCAAAACTGCCTTCGACAAGCTCGGCTTAGAAGAAAAAGAGCTAAGAGCATATCCGAACAGCCTGTTCGGACTTAGGGATACCCAGTACAATCACTGGGATACATATCGCTACATACAACCTTTGGAAAGGGGAACCAGTCCAGAACACTTAAGATAGACTACATCGTGGTCGACGTAAGCTCAGCCTACAATGCCTTAATAGGTCGGACGACGTTAAACCAACTCGGCGCAATAGTTTCAACTCCACATCTATGTATGAAATTCCCAACTGTAGAAGGAATAGCTACAATAAAAGCAGATCAAAAGATGGCGCGTCGCTGTTATAACGAAAGTCTAAACCTCAGAGGCGAAGGAGGAGAGTTCCACACAATCGAACTTGGCGGAGTTCAGAGACGAGAAGAAATCCGTCCACAGCCCGAAGGTGAAGTAGAGAAAGTTCAAATCGGAGACACCTCGGATAAGACAACTAATATTGGCACGATCCTGAAAGGAGACGCAAAGGAAACACTCATACAGTTCCTACAAGATAATGTTGATCTCTTTGCATGGAAAGCTGCCGACATGCCAGGCATAGATCCCGAACTGATGAGCCATAAGTTGGCAGTCTATCCGGGATTCCGGCCGATACAACAAAGACGAAGAAAACTCGGGCTAGAACAGTCTCAGGTTGTAGCAGAACAGGTGCAAGCACTACTAGAGGCAGGGTTCATAAGAGAAGTTAAGTACCCACTATGGCTAGCAAACATCGTCTTGGTGAGAAAGTCAAATGGGAAGTGGCGAATGTGCACCGACTACACCGACCTCAACAAAGCCTGCCCAAAAGACCCTTATCCACTACCAAGCATCAACTCTCTAGTAGATGCCTTATCGGGATATAAGTATCTCTTGTTTATGGACGCATACTCGGGTTACAACCAGATCCCAATGTATCCATCGGATCAAGAAAAAACCTCGTTTCTAACACCCAAAGCAAACTATTGTTACATCGTAATGCCTTTCGGCCTTAAGAATGCGGGTGCTACTTATCAAAGGCTAATGAATAAGGTCTTCTCAAACCACATCGGAAAAATCATGGAAGTCTACGTTGATGACATGTTGATAAAGACACAAAGTGAAGAAACATTACTGTTCGACTTGGTTTAAGTATTCGACACCATACGGAAGCATGGCATGCGACTTAACCCGGCTAAATGCACCTTCGCAATGGAAGCCGGTAAGTTCTTGGGCTTTATGCTCACACAAAGAGGAATCGAGGCAAATCCAGATAAATGCCAGGCCA
Source organism: Arachis hypogaea (assembly GCF_003086295.3). NCBI lineage: Eukaryota > Viridiplantae > Streptophyta > Magnoliopsida > Fabales > Fabaceae > Arachis > Arachis hypogaea. The sequence continues at coordinate 33,479,435 of NC_092041.1, forward strand.
TACTCAACATGAAGAGCCAAACCTGTGTCAAAGAGGTACAACAACTCAATGGGAGACTGGCAGCCTTATCCAGATTTCTAGCAGGGTTAGCGATAAGATCCCTCCCTTTCTACGCTACTTTAAGGAAGGGAAAGAACTTTGAGTGGACAACAAAATGTGAACAAGCCTTCCAAGACTTCAAAAAGTTCTTGGGACAGCCACCTATCCTATCTCGACTACGAGCAGGGGAGCCACTCATATTGTACCTCGCATTAGGAAGTCGAGCAATAGCCTCAGCACTAATTAGAGAACACGAGGGTGGGCAACAACCCGTCTACTTCATTAGTAAAGCACTGCAGGGGTCAGAGATGAACTACCAGAAAATAGAGAAGTTTGCCTACGCTCTCATACTCACATCCCGACGACTTCGCCCGTACTTCCAAGCACATACCATTAAGGTTCGGACTAACCAGCCCATAAAGGGAATATTGTAGAAAACAGATCTAGCAGGAAGAATCCTACAATGGGCAATCGAGTTGTTCGAGTTCGACCTCCAATACGAAGCGCGGACAGCCATCAAATCACAATACCTAGCCGACTTTATTGCAGAATTCACAGACACACCCCGGAGATCCCCATAGAGTGGAATATATACGTGGACGGTTCCTCGAATAAAGTCGGAAGTGGTGCAGGTGTGATAATCGAAAGCAACCAACTTGAGTTTTCCCTCAAATTTGGATTTCCGGCCTCAAACAACCAGGTGGAATACGAAGCGTTATTAGCTGGCTTGAAACTGGCTAGAGAAGTTGGAGCTCGGAACCTCAACATCTACAGCGACTCACAAGTCGTTACCTCACAAATAACAAGAAGCTACCAAGCCAAAGATCCTACTATGAAAAAATATTTGGATAAAACCAAGGAACAGCTCAGACAACTCGGGGAATATAGGATCTGCCACATACCCCGCGAGCAGAACGCCCGAGTTGACGCACTCTCAAAACTAGCCAGCACCAAACTAGGGGGCAACAATAGAAGCCTCATCCAAGAAGTACTGCAGAACCCATCAATATCGGAAGAAGAAAAAGTCCTAGCCATAACAGGTCGGGATCAAGGGTGGATGACCCCCATAATTAATTACCTCAAAATAGAAACTCTCCCTACAGATGAAAAAGAGGCAAAGAGGTTAAAAAGGGAAGCACAGTACTACACTATCATAAACAACACACTGTACAAAAGAGGGATCTCAATACCATTGTTAAAATGTGTACCGACTTCCAACACAAAGGAAGTCTTGGAGGAAGTACACAGCGGCATTTGTGGCAATCATCTTGGAGTGTAAGCTCTCACCAAAAAGGTACTCCGGGCGGGATTCTATTGGCCAACTCTACAAAGGGAAGCTACAGAATTTGTAAAGACATGTCCACCATGTCAGAAGCAAGCCAACTTTCACATCGCCCCACCGGAAAAACTCATCAGCGTGACCTCACCCTGGCCATTTGCAAAATGGGGACTCGATCTTCTCGGACCCTTTCCACAGGGATCGGGACAAGTAAAATTCCTCATAGTAGGGGTAGACTATTTCACGAAATGGATCGAGGCAAAACCCCTAGCCAACGCCACTGCTCAAAGAAGTCGAAAATTCCTATATAGGAACATCGTTACAAGGTTCGGGGTCCCATACTCCATCACCACAGACAATAGCACCCAATTCACAGATGCAGGCTTCAAAAAACTAGTGGCCGACTTGAATATAAAACACCAGTTCACCTCCGTCGAGCATCCCCAAGCCAGTGGATAAGCCGAAGCGGCCAACAAAGTCATATTGGCTGGGCTGAAACGGAGACTGCAAGAAGCAAAGGGGGCTTAGGCCGAGGAACTTCCACAAGTCCTATGGGCGTATCAAACAACCTCCCATTCTACTACGAACGAATCACCATTTCGATTAGCATACAGAGTGGAGGCAATGATTCCAATAGAAGTCGAGGAAGGGTCTCCCCGAGTAGTCCACTACAATGAACAAACCAATTCTCAACTTCAAAGAGAAGAGCTCGACCTACTTCTGGAAATCCAAGAAAAAGCTCGGGTCAGAGAAGAAGCACTAAAGCGGCGAATGGCTTCCAGGTATAATCAAAAGGTAGTGCCAAGAGGTTTCGCTGAGAATGATCTCATCTTAATCCGAAATGATATTGGAACAACTCGACCTGGAGAAGGAAAGCTGGCAGCCAACTGGAAAGGACCCTACCGAGTCACAGAAGTACTTGGGAAGGGCTACTACAGACTGTCCGAACTCGAGGGACGAGAACTCCCCAGATCATGGCACGCCTGTAACCTAAGAAGGTACTATAGTTAGGAAAGGTAAAAGATCTCATCACAAGATGCACTCTTTTTCCTGAAAAGGTTTTTTAATGAGGCGTCAAGATTGAGATTTAATCCGACTTAAGGGTATGAAAAACTCCCGCCTGTATATATTTGCACTTTCTTTAAATAAAATACATTTCAGATATTCTACAAATTTCCAAGACGCATTAATCTGAAGCATTCATCGTCCGATTATAAAGCAACGGATCGAACAGAAAGTGAAGAACAGATTCACTGTACGATCTCGATAGGAATGATCGACCGACAAAGGTGAAAACGCGATTCACCTAAAGGTCGATTAAACTAGGACAGAAACCACCATCTACAAATCGGCAAAGATGAACACAAAATAATGCAAGAAGTTATCGAAAGTGATCCCAAAAAGAACCTGACGAGGTCTTATGGATTGCTACATAATAACTTAAAAAGACTGGCCGACACCAAAAAGTCGGACCAAGTCAACCCAAGTTATCAGCAAATCCCTGGAAAGAGGTCTGGCCAACCTTATTAAAGAGGAATTTCTATAACTTAGAAGAGATCGACCTAACGAAGTCGGTCTCCTACAAGACAAGTTGTAAAAGTAATCCCTGAAAGAGACCTAACAAAGGTCCAAGAAAGAGGATTACAAAAACAACTTAGAAGAGATCGACCTAACGAAGTCGATCTCCTACAAGACAAGTTGTAAAAGTAATCCCTGAAAGAGACCTAACAAATGTCCAAGAAAGAGGATTACAAAAACAACTTAGAAGAGATCGACCTAACGAAATCGGTCTCCTACAAGACAAGTTGTAAAAGTATTCCCTGAAAGAGACCTAACAAAGGTCCAAGAAAGAGGATTACAAAAACAACTTAGAAGAGATCGACCTAACGAAGTCGGTCTCCTACAAAACAAGATAATCCCTGAAAGAGACCTGAACACGGTCCAAGAAAGAGGATTATCAAATAACTCGACAAAGCCCGACGTGACAAAAGTCGACCCGGAAAGATAAAGTTACAAAAGATAAATCCCTGAAAAAGACCTGAACAAAAGTCCAAGAAAGAGGATTATCAAGTAACTCAACGACATCCGACATGACGAAGTCAGCCCGAAAAAGATAAAGTTACAAAAGGTAAAACCTCAAAAGGATCACCTAGTAACGAAACGGGGACCAATATGAAGAAGTCGGACTAAAGCTACAAAAAGTTATAAAAAGTAATCCGAAGGGGTTGCTCGAAAAGATCAATTGAGAAAGATCAACCAACAGAGGGGAGATAACTCGACCCGATAGACCTCGACCTCGCCACAAAAGCAATCAAAAGAGGATGGATAAAAAACAACTCTGAAAATTCCAGGTAAATGCTAAAGAAAGCTGCAAGCAAGCATATCACAGTTACCATAAAACAAAGACTCAACAGGCCACTTGAAGCCAACCCCAAAAGCTAGAGAAACCATTTTGTTTTTCAAAATAAAGTTGCTAAAAGTAGCAACTAGAGTATCAATAGTCAACAAAACATCATTTACAAAAAAGAAGTTCAAAGCCCACAAACCAGGCTATTTACACAAATACTTAAAAAAGGAGGTCAACCAAGATCTGAAGCCTTCCCGGCAGCATCAGTACGGGGAGAAGGAGGGCAAGTCTGAATAGGCACAGCATCTACAGTTCCATCATCCCGGTTCAGAATCTGGCAATCCGGATCAGACGTAACGGGAGGAACCAAGGAGGTTGACACTTTGACAGAAGGCACTGGGGGAGGGTCAGCATCATCATCATCCTGGTCATTAGGGACAATCTTACCATCCCTCACAACATTGTCCAGGCTGAAGAGAGTAAGGTCAGCCTCAGGAGCAATAACTCGAACCTACTCCTTCAGGTTCTCATAGGCAGCAGTTACACTGTCAACGAGATGACCTTGAAGCTCGGAGTAATCAGCTCGGACGTTCTCCAACCCCTCCTTCAGACGCATTCCCTCCCGATAAGACGTGACATAGCTATCCTTATGCCTCAGTGCCATGTCCTCAGCCAGCCTCATAGAGGCAGCCAAAGAGAGGGAACTCGCCTTCTCATTCGCCAGATCTTTTTCCAACTTGGCCACCTTCACTTCGAGCTCCTCCTTCAAACCTTTTATCCGATCAAACTCCCGTTTGGCCTCCTCCATAAAAGCTTTGGTGGCATGAAGAGGAAGACTTTGAACAGTTCGATACAGGGCCGGTCCCATGTGTGCCAACTTAATACCACTTCGAGTTACATAATTAAAATGATGAAGAAGTGATACGTCATCCATAGAGAGGGCACCATAAGGACTGATTTGTTGATCTACAAACTCGATCGGATCAAAGTCGGGAGCATCAAGGTTGAAAGGCTCAGTTGTTTTTTGCTTCTTACTAGAAGGAGCACCAGAAGCAGCGGCAGAAGTCTGTCGAGGATCGACCTGACAAAACCAAGGAGTAGGAATTGCTTTCCTCGGCTCGGGAGAACTCGGCACAGGAGGCCTCACGGGGGCCTGAGAAGATCCCTCTCCGGCCACCTTGGCTGAGATGTTCAGAGCAGCAGTTGCCTTCTTCGCCTTTTTAAAGGCCCTCATGGGGTCATTGTTTTTTGACATCTCTGCAAATACAGAATCAGCTACAGCAAAGAGTTACAATCTCAATAAGAGGAAGGGAAAATTAAGAAACAAGTATAGAAACAAGTCAGACAAGTACCCAAAACAGTCCAAACCAAGGACGGGTCATTCAAAAACCTTTTTGTATCAAGATAGGGTGGTTTCCCCCATAGATCCTCAAGAACAACAACAAAGGCACACTCAACATCATCAAGCATCTCCCAGGTATAGCGAGACACTCTCACATCCCTCTGCCACTCTAGAGGGAAAGAAGGCTCATCATTTTCATCAAGAAAAAAGGGGCGGGCCCCCTCGACAGCACGAACCTTAAAGAAGTAATTCTTGAAGTCCTTAAAGGACTCATCATACATAGCAAAAACTTTATGGCCCTGAGCGGACCTGAAGGAAACCCAGGAAGCTTTCTTTTTTGAAGAACCGCCAGGCTTGGCGGAAACAAACAAATAAAGGAAAAGAGTCTGAGAGGGTGTTACATCTAATTCTCGACAGAGAAGTTGAAAAATTTTAATAAAACCCTAGGAATTTAGGTGAAGCTGGGATGGGGCAATATTACATGACCACAACAGGTCGGTCTCGAAAGCAGTAAAAGGAAAAGTAACGTTCAACTGACTGAAGAAGTATTCATAGGCATAGAAGAAGAGACGCTCCCTCTCAATGGAAGTCGGAAAACAAACTCTCTCATCAGAATCAGGAGCAACAAGCTCGTAATCCTCCTCACGGGCATTGTTACCACAAATCTATGGTGCTTCCTCAGCTCTGTGCAAAATTCAGCATCCACAACAGAAACACACAACAAAACAAGGGAGTCCAGCCAATCGGACATCCCCTCGGGAACTCTGGAAGACATCTCTACAATGTTATTGCGAGAAGACATGAGGCCAACTAATCCTACAAGTAAGAAAAGAATATGGGGTTACTAAAAACATCCCGGACAAAGGGAGAAAACAACTCGGTCAATACGATACAGGCGAAGAAACAACAAAAGGAAAACTCCAAGACTCAAACCAAAGTCCTGGGGCATCCTTTGAAGGCAGTAACAAAGCAAGGTTTCCAGGCAAGATCTACAGCTTGCGCCCCAGCATTTCTTAGAAAGAATTCAAAACAGCAAACATTTTTCATCAAAGAAAAACACAAAAGTCATTACAGTCTACCCAGCAAAAAGCATTCCCAAAAATCAAAGCACGCCAAGTAGAAATCATCAAAGACAGGAAACAACTAGAAGCAACAATAAAACCCTAGAATGCCTCGACGAAAATGCCAAGAGAATGCATAAAAGAAAGACAGGAAAAATATGTTACAGTGACAAACAAATACAAGACCACGAAAAGATTCAAACTTTCAAACATGCAAAATCAAAGCTTCACCTAAAAACTGAAGATGAAGCTACGAAAAAAGCAAGAAAGCTAGTACCAACCTGAAAGAGCGGCAAGCTTCAAAGAAATTGAAGGTGGAAGACGAAATCTGGAAATGCCCTCTCACAAGCAAAAGAAAGAATGCGAACAAGAGCAATGTCGCAGGGAAAAACGCGAAACTGCAAAACTTTAGGGCGAAGGAGAGAAACCGTTTATGGGTTTTCAAAATCAAAGTAAAAAGCCAAAGGGAAACGGGACAATTAATGCTAAAATTAATGACATCATTAAACCCTCGCACATTCCCAAAGCGCCGATATAAAAGCGCATGCTTTTAGAGGAAACGTTCGACATTCAAAAACTGCTACAAAGGAATCGACAAGATGCTTGAGTTCGGCTTCACCGAAGAAGGACCGAAGTCAAGGACTCGACCTCAAAAAAGAAGATCGAGCTCAAGCAAGGGCACTGCTCATACCCTGGGTCGAGTTGTCCGACCCGGGATGTTGGACAGACAAAGCGACCGACCTCTTCAGGTCAGAACAACCCGACCTCTTTCTTAAGAGCTCGGTGGTGGACGAAATTGTGATCAACAATAATTCCAGGCACTGTTAGAGAAGCTTTTTCTTTCCACAATTCCGTTCAACTTTACCAGCAAGTGTACTCGGTCATCCAAGTAATACCTTACGTGAGTAAGAGTCGATCCCACAGAGATTGTTGGTATGAAGCAAGCTATGGTCACCTTGTAAATCTCAGTTAGGCAGATTAAATTGGTTTATGATGAGTTCGAAAATTAATAATAAATATAAAATAAAAAGGGATAAAAATACTTATGTAAATCAATAGTGGGAATTTCAGATAGGCGTATGGAGATGCTGTGCTCCTCTCGTATCTCTATTTTTTATTACATTCATCCAATCCTTCTTACTCCTTTCCATGGCAAGCTGTATGTAGGGCATCACCGTTGTCAATGGCTACATCCCATCCTCTCAGTGAAAACGTTCCTATGCTCTGTCACAGCACGGCTAATCATCTGTCGGTTCTCAATCAGATTGGAATAGAATCCCTTGATTCTTTTGCGCTTGTCATCACGCCCAGCCTTCAGGAGTTTGAAGCTCGTCACAGTCATTCAATCCCAGAATCCTACTCGGAATACCATAGACAAGGTTTAGACTTTCCGGACCCTCATGAATGCCGTCATCTATCTAGCTTATACCACGAAGATTCTGTTGGGGAATCTAAGAGATATGCGCCCGGCCTAAGGTAGAACGGGAGTGGTTGTCAGTCACGCGCGTTCATAGGTGAGAATGATGATGTGTGTCACGGATAATCACATTCATCAAGTTGAAGTGCAACGTATATCTTGGAATAAGAATAAAAGAGAATTGAATAGAAAGTAATAGTAATTGTATTGAAACTTGAGGTACAGCAGAGCTCCACACCCTTAATCTATGGTGTGCAGAAACACCACTGTTGAAAATACATAAGTGAAAGGTTCAGGCATGGTCGAATGGCCAGCCTCCCTGAATGATCAAGAGTCTCCTAAGATGAAGAATAAAACAAAACTAAGACCAAAGATGTCTAATACAATAGTAACTTATCCTATTTATACTAGACTAGCTACTAGGGTTTACATGAGTAAGTAATTGATGCACAAATTCACTTCCGGGGCCCACTTAGTGTGTGCTTGGGCTGAGCTTGATCTATCCACGAGCTGAGGCTTTTCTTGGAGTTGAACTCCAAGTTATAACGTGTTTTGGGCGTTCAACTCCGGATCATGACGTTTTTTTGGCGTTTAACTCCAGACAGCAGCATGTACTTGGCGTTCAACGCCAAGTTACGTCGTCAATTTCCGAATGAAGTATAAACTATTATATATTGCTGGAAAGCTCTGGAGGTCTACGTTCCAAAGCCGTTGAGAGCGCGCCATTTGAAGTTCTGTAGCTCCAGAAAATCCATTTTGAGTGCAGGGAGGTCAGATTCCAACAGCATCAGCTGTCCTTTTGTCAGCCTTTTTCAGAGTTTTGCTCAAGCCCCTCAATTTCAGCCAGAAATTACTTGAAATTATAGAAAAACACACAAACTCATAGTAAAGTCCAGAAATGTGAATTTAACATAAAAACTAATGAAAACATCCCTAAAAGTAGCTTGAACTCACTAAAAACTACCTAAAAACAATGCCAAAAAGCGTATAAATTATCCGCTCATCACAACACCAAACTTAAGTTGTTACTTGTCCCCAAGCAACTGAAAATCAATTAGGATAAAAAGAAGAGAATATACTATAAATTTCAAAATATCAATGAATATTAATTCTAATTAGATGAGCGGGACTTGTAGCTTTTTGCTTCTGAACAGTTTTGGCATCTCACTTTTTCCTTTGAAGTTTAGAATGATTGGCTTCTCTAGGAACTTAGAATTTCGGATAGTGTTATTGATTCTTCTAGTTAAGCATGTTGATTCTTGAACACAGCTACTTATGAGTCTTGGCCGTGGCCCTAAGCATTTTGTTTTCCAGTATTACCACCAGATACACAAATGCCATAGACACATGACTGGGTGAACCTTTTCAGATTGTGACTCAGCTTTGCTAGAGTCCCCAGTTAGAGGTGTCCAGAGCTCTTAAGCACACTCTTTTTGCTTTGGATCACGACTTTAACCACTCAGTCTCAAGCTTTTCACTTGGACCTTCATGACACAAGCACATGGTTAGGGACAGCTTGATTTAGCCGCTTAGGCCTGGATTTTATTTCCTTGGGCCCTCCTATCCATTGATGCTCAAAGCCTTGGATCCTTTTTACCCTTGCCTTTTGGTTTTAAGGGCTATTGGCTTTTTCTGCTTGCTTTTTCTTTTTCTTTCTATTTTTTTCGCCATTTTTTTTCCGCAAGCTTCTTCTTTTTTTCACTGCTTTTTCTTGCTTCAAGAATCAATTTCATGATTTTCAGATCATCAATAACATTTCTCTTTGTTCATCATTCTTTCAAGTGCCAACAGTTTTAACATTCATAAACAACAATATCAAAAGACATATGCACCGTTCAATCATTCATTCAGAAAACAAAAAGTATTGTCACCACATCAATATAATTAAACTAAATTCAAGGACAATTTCGAAATTCATGTACTTCTTGTTCTTTTGAATTAAAACATTTTCATTTAAGAGAGGTGAATGATTAATGGAATTATTCATAGCTTTAAGGCATAGTTACTACATACTAATGATCATGAAGTAGAGACACAAGACATAGATAAACACAACATTAAAAACCGAAAAACAGAAAGAAATAAGAACAAGGAATGAATCCACCTCAGTGGCGTCTTCTTCTTGAAGGACCAACAATGTCCTTAAGCTCTTCTATGTCCCTTCCTTGCCTTTGTTGCTCCTCCCTCACATATGTCCATTAGGACTTGGTCCAATCTTTGATTAAAGTTGACCCTTCTAGTGTAGGGGCGTTCATCTCCTTGCATCATGGGTAAGTGAAACGCCAACCTCACATTTTCCGGACTAAAATCTAAGTATTTCCCCCAAACCATTGTGAGATAATTTTTTGGATTCGGGTTCATACTTTGATCATGGTTCCTAGTGATCCATGCATTGGCATAGAATTCTTGAACTATTAAGATTCCGACTTGTTGCATGGGGTTGGTTAAGACTTCCTAACCTCTTCTTCGGATTTCATGTCGGATCTCCGGATACTCATTTTTCTTGAGCTTGAAAGGGACCTCAGGGATCACCTTCTTCTTTGCCACAACATCATAGAAGTGGTCTTGATGGCTTTTGGAGATGAATCTTTCCATCTCCCGTGACTCGGAGGTGGAAGCTTTTGTCTTCCCTTTTCCTTTTCTAGAGGATTCTCCAGCCTTAGGTGCCATTGATGGTAATGGAAAAACAAAAAAAAGCTTATGCTTTTACCACACCAAACTTAAAATATTGCTCGTCCTCGAGCAAGAGAAGAAAGAAGAGAAGAAGAAGAAGAAGAAAATATGGAGGAGAGGGAGAGATGGAGGTTCGGCCAAGGGGAATGATAACTAGCATAACCTTGATGCTATGATTTTAGGAAATTGCACGAACGGCAAAATTCCTTCCGGCAAGTGCACCGGTTATCGTCAAGTAAAAACTCACAATAGAGTGAGGTCGAATCCCACAAGGATTGGTTGAATGAGCAATTTGAATTAGAAGTTTGATTAGTTGAGCGGAATCAAGAATTGGGTGTGAATTGCATAACGTAAATTGGCGGGAAATGTAAATTTGCAAGGAATTGAAATGACTGAATCTTAAATTGCGAGAATTAAAGTGTGAGAAGTTAGATTGCTGAAATTAAAAGGGAATTGGGGTGATTGCATAAATTGAAATTGCAGAATATAAATAGAAAAGGATAGATCAGAGAGAGGAGTTCATTGGGTGTTAGGAGATATTGAGATCTCCGAATCAAAACATTTTTATCTCTTCCTCAACCAATGCATTCATTGAATTTTGCTTGGCAATCTTATATGATTGGATCCCAATCCCTTGGCTCACCAATTCTCTCTAAAAACAAACAAATTCCCAATCCCTTGGTTTAAGTGTTCATAAGAAGAGATGAAGCTCGATCACTGATTATACCACACAGCTTCATGGACCACAATTTGGTAGGATTACATGTCACAATATCCATCCAAACCCCAATCCAATTTACTGTGAGAAAGCTTCTCTAGCATGAATCCTCCATTCCTTTCCCAAGGTTCCGAAGGATTCCAATTATGGGTAATTTCTTTCCCAAGACAATTACCCAATGGAATTAGATCGAGAAGCTTTCTAACAAAATTCAAGAGAAAAGATTGAAGAAGAAGATAAAACTATTATTGATTCATTGAATTTCAACAGAGCTCCCTAACCCAATGAAAGGGGTTTAGTGAGTCATAGCTCTCAATTCAATTACAGTATGAAAAATTCTAAAATGTCAAAAGGTGCTAACTAACTTCAATTCTATCCTATTTATACACTTTCTAAATTGAGCTTCTGTTGTGTTTCTTGGACTTTGAGGCCTTTCCTTGATTTCCTTTTGCTTTAGGCTTATGGTCCATAATCCTGATGAGGCTGTGATCCAATTCTGTAACATTCATTGAGCAAACTTAGTGATAAATAAGTAATGACACAAGACTCAACAATTTGAAGTTCCAGACTCATCAATTCTTCAGGCCCAATCCCATAAACCATGATATTCAATTGGGTTTCATGCCATAATAAGTTTAAGTTAATATTTGTGCTCAATTGCTAACTTAAACTTCAATATAATTGGCCCAGAAACCTTTTCAAATGGTGGTGTTTAAGTTGAAGTTTAAGTTTCAGTTTAAGGTCAAACTAAAACTTAAACGTGGAATTGGAAGAAAACACCCCAGGAGTGTACATAGTCGAACACGTTTAACCTCCAGTTTAAGGTTAAACTGGAGGTTAAACTTGGAAATGAAGAAAACAAGCTCTGGAGGCAATTAGGATCGAACACGTTTAACCTCCAGTTTGAGGTTAAACTGGAGGTTAAACTTGGAAATGAAGGAAGCAACCCCTGGAGGCCATTTGGATCGAACACGTTTAACCTCCAGTTTGAGGTCAAACTGGAGGTTAAACGTGGAATGAAGAAAACACCCTGGAGGAAGGAAATGGTCGAACACGTTTAACCTCCAGTTTGAGGTCAAACTGGAGGTTAAACGTGGAATGCTCCTGGTGCCTCTCTTGCTTCTGGCGTTTAACCTCCAGTTTAAGGTTAAACTGGAGGTTAAACGTGGAATGCTTCTTGGTGAGAAAGAAAAGTGTCTAACACGTTTAACCTCTAGTTTAAGGTTAAACTAGAGGTTAAACGTGGAATGCTCCCTTGGTTCAAATCATCATTCTGGCGTTTAACCTCCAGTTTAAGGTCAAACTGGAGGTTAAACGTGGAATGCTTCTTAGTGCCCTTTCTCATTCTGGCGTTTAACTTCCAGTTTAAGGTCAAACTGGAGGTTAAACGCCAGTTACAGCATTTCCTCTCTTCTCATGATTTTGGCGTTTAAGCTCCAGTTTAGGCTTAAACTGGAGCTTAAACGTCCCATTTGAATTTCAAGCTTCCTTCATTGATTTTGTTGCTTCCTTGCCTAGTCTCTCTTCCCTGAAATCATCCAAACAATTGCATCAAAGTCTTGCAAAATTTCATGAGAATTCATCCATTCATAGCATTCAAGTAATATTACTAAAAACTCATGGAATTTGCATCAAAATCATAATGTTTTGGATGGTTCATTGCTTTGTTGTTCATTTAACCATTCTTGGTTACTTTAAGCTCAAGAAAATGCATAAAACAACTAAAACTAACAGAAAAATGCTAGTGAAACTAGCCTAAGATGCCTTGGCATCACAACACCAAACTTAATACTTGCTTGTCCCTAAGCAAGTCCTGAGTTAATTGAGAAGAAAGTATGAAACAAAAAGCAATACATTGGCTATACTAGCAAGCATTTGAAGTTCATCAGAAGGGTTTTATGCAGAAAGTTGCAGCATCACTTTTTCATTCTTATCAGGTAGAATTATCACTTTTTCATTGCATCCATCAAACACTGCTATGGCCTCTTGTTATTCTTATGTCTTTGGCACATTTTCCTTTCTTTGTTTTTCTTTTTCTTAGAGCTCCTTTGCTCCTTGTTTGCTCAGTGTCATGTGTTGCACAAGCCTTTGGCATTTTCTTTTTCTTATCATTGCATTACACATATCCACTACAGGCATTTTAGTTCACATTTCTTCTTGAGACATTGGTGCCCAGCACCTCTTTGTGTAACTAAATGTTTTGTATTTAAGTTGCTCTTGATAATGGACTTTTGGTTGATAATCCCGGGTTAGTTAACCCAAGTTACCAAGTGTTGAAACACTCCACAGAACCTATTCATCCAAGCAGATCCTAGTACATAAACACCACAGGCATATGTCTCAGAAGTTCAAACCATTGGTGCCTAGCTTATTTTCTCAATTTTTTTTTTGCTTTTTGGTTGCCCTTTTTAGTGGCTTTTTCTTCTTCTTTTTCTTTCTTTTTCATGGCCAAAGACATTTATTCATCAAGATCCATAGACAGTATTCAACTTCTACAAAAAAATGATGATTCTACACTAAATTTTCAGTGAGCTAACTAAACAATCAAGCATGCATACCCCCACATAATTCTACTTGATCTGTCACTAATTTAGCCAAATTACTTTTGTTCAAACTTTTCTTTTATTTTTGGAAATAGAACAAGCATGGCAAGCATTTGTTTAAGAAGATGAAGTTATATCAAACATCTAGGCATTCACTTTATTCAAAGCAATAAACAGACAAACATACTAAAAACTTCACTTAAACTTAAATGACTTAAAATGAAACAAAGCTCATAAAGACAATTCACAACTATCATTTGATTGTTAAGGAACGGGACCACCTCTCATTTATTGCTTGGTTCTTCTTGATTCTTGGGATCCTGCTTCTTCTTGCTTCTTACCTCTTTTTGACCACTTGTACTTCCTTTGTCTTTTCTCATGAGCTTTTTCCAGAATCCAGCCTTTTTCATTGTTTCTTCCACTCCTTTTTCAAGGACCATTGCCTTGTTTATTTCTCCTTCTTTCCTCCCTTTGAAATACTCATCAAAAGCTGGGAATGCTGGGTCCATCTTGTGTAGATGTTCCCCTATGTAGTTCAGCTTGATTTGAGAGCTGATGTTGTAATCAGCTTGAACTGAGTATCTCGCATTCTGCAGAGTGGTGGCTTCCTTGAGTGCCAACATATTGGCATCTTGGTGTTGGCAGATGTGGCTGAGGGATTCCTGTAATTGTAAATTTTGTTCCCTTTGCAGATCCAGGAATCTTGATTCAAAATTTCTTTGCATGTCCATCATCTTTAGGTGGAAGTCCTCTTGCCTCTCCTGAGACCTCATGTATTGTTGAGATAATCCTTCCATGATTTCCTGCATTCTGCTCATGTCCATGGGGTCTCTGGGAACTTGTTGCCTTCTTTCTGGAATCCCTTGCTCTTCTTGCTCTTCTTCTCCTTCTTCTCCTTCTTGCTCCTCTTCTGCTTGTTCCCCTTCTTCATTTCTTCTTTTTGTATGTCTTGGGGGAGCTGGGCCAAGAGTCATTCTGTGAGCAGTTATGGCCATTCCAGGATATAGCCAATTAGGCCTTTCATCTTCAAGTGGTACTTGGGCATCGATGCATAGTCTAATGATGGTACTAGGGAAGTGGAGCCAGGAGTCAGGGTCACTTTTCTCACTAAACTCTTGTATCTGTTCAGCAATGAGTTTATGAACCTTGATTTCTCCTCCCACCATAATGCAATGTAGCAAGATGGCTCTTTAAGGGACTATTTCTGAAGAGTTTGCAGTGGGAAGGATGGATCTCCTAACTATTGCATACCACCCTTTAGCTTCAGGTGTTAGGTCTCCCCTTCTCAAGACTCTTGGAGCCCCTTTTGTTTTTCTTACCCATTCAGCTCTGATGGCACACAGGTCTTCAGCAATAGTCGTATAGTCAGGTTCTCCTATCATCCTTTCCTCATAACTTGCTTGGCTGAAACGTATGTTTTTCAGGCCAAGAGTTTTCATGATTGCTTTGGGGCTGAAGTCAACTTCCACCCCTCTCACATAGCTTTTGTATGTGGGTTCCACGGTTGTATCCTCCCTCACTGCATTTGCATAGAACTCCTTCACCAGGTTGACATTGATTTTAGTGATTGGCTTAGTCAAAAGCTCCCACTTCCTCTTTTTGATCTTCTCCCAAATACCTGGGAACTCATCCTTTTCGAGGTCAAAGGGAACCTCAGCTAGTACCCTTTTAGGTCTCATCCATTCGGCTTGAATCTCATGGAAAACCGATTTGTATTTCCATGCATCAAATTCCCTTTCCTCCTCCATTGGCTGTTTATCCTTTCTTCTTTTGTGGCTAGATGAGGCTGCCATTGGTTCCTTAGTCTTGGTAAGTGACAAGCTAAAGTTGATAAGGTGAAGTAAGAAAGTGTGGTTAGAAGTGTAGTGAGGTTGTTTTCGGCAAGAAATGGTTATGCTTATGATGAAAGAAAATGTGCAAGAAGACGGTTTGGTGGTGTGGAACTCGTTCCCCCAATTGGTTCTTTATAATGTGTGCAAGTGAAAATTGGACGGCTAGGGTGAAATTGTGAGGCATGGCTTGATGGTAATATATGAATTAGGGAGAAGGACGAATAGCTTTTCACTTTCTTGGAAGTATTCTGGGTGCATTGATTGTACATGTAGCTATCTTTTCATGCAGAATTTCCTTTTCCCATGTGCTAGTTTCAAAAACCTTTGAACTTTCTTTTTGACCAAGAACCGTGCCTCCCTTCTTGTCTTCTTCCTCCATTCTTATCCTTCCTTTTGTACCTGCACAAACAAACAAATGTGCTATTATTTTTCGGTCCATGTGAATAGTATTTGCACATGTTTGTCATTCTTTTTGAATTGTAAATCAATGATTGTTTTTATGAGCTCATAGACGTGACCTTTGTGTGTATGCACATTTATTAATGGACACCAAACTTAATGCTTGGTAATGTCTCCTGATGTCATGAAATCCATGTTGGTTGTCCTTAATGAATGTGCATAATTCTTATAAATCATAGTCACTTTGGCTCTTTGATCCTAAACAATTTTACTACCTAAAGTAATTGAAATCAAAGTAATAAATCATGCAAATGGTATACTTGTCATGGATTTAAATCCAAAGGAACTTCTTGCTTTTCATTATCCGTGTTCAAAAGGAACACCAAACTTAATGTTTGGTTTTGCACCTTGAAAGATTGAATACAATTTGAGTAAGATTTGGGGGTGCCTTTAGGCACACCAAACTTAGAGACCAATTGTATTCTACATGCAATGTTTAGTGCACTTTATCAACAGTTGTCCCAAGGATTCAATTCATGCATAAGAAACCATGCTTTATTAGATGCAGAGCAAAACAATAAAGAGTAAGGATACTAAAACATGGGTTGCCTCCCATGAAGCGCTTCTTTAACGTCACTAGCTTGACGGTTGTCCCTTGTTAGGGTGGATTGTAGTGCTTGATGTCCTCTCCTCTTATTATGGAAACATCCCCATTTGATTCCTTCATGATTTCCAAATGTTCCATTGAAAGAACTCTCCTGATTGTGAACACTTGAGGGAGTTGGGAAGGAATGGGTTTGAGGCCAGGTGGAATTGGCAAATAATGACTTGATATTACTTTATCTCCCGGAGAGAAACCTTCAGTAGGAATTTTCTTGTTTCTCCACCCCCTTGGCAATTTCTTTACAATTCTTCCCTCTTTCTTGAGGATTTCTTCATTGACCCTTATGCTAGGAGGACCCTGCTGATCTGTTTCTATTGATTCTTGTGGCTTTAGCTCCTGCACTTCTTGTTTGCCTTCAAAGGATTGTTTTAGAGTTTCAGCTGCTGGATTGCTTTCCTCCAAACACAGATTGCTATAATCATCCTTAGGCTTTTCAGGTTCTGGTTCAGGCTCAGATGTAGGTTTGAAAACATGGAAAATGAGCTGTTCATCCTGTATTCTCAAAATTAGCTCTCCTTGTTCTACATCTATGAGCGCTCTAGCAGTGGCTAGAAATGGCCTTCCCAAAATGATAGGGTGTAGGTAGCTTTCCTCCATGTCCAAAATGACAAAGTCTGTGGGGATAAAATAATTTCCCACTTTCACCAACACATTCTCAACTACCCCTTCAGCTTGCTTTTGAGTTTTGTCAGCCAATTGTACGATTACATCAGTGGATCTCACCTCATTCAGTTGTAGCCTCCTCATAAGAGTCAGAGGCATCACATTTATGCTAGCTCCTAGATCACAGAATCCTCTGTCAATTTTTGTTTCCCCTATGATGCAGGGGATATGAAAACTTCCTGGGTCTGTTTTCTTAGAGATCATATTCTTCTTGATGAGTGCACTGCATTCTTTGTTCATTATTACAGTCTGTCCTCCCTTCAAAACTCTTTTCTTGCTCAGCAATTCCTTCAAATACTTGATATGTGTAGGCATCTGCTGGAGAATCTCAAGAAAGGGAATATTGATGTGGAGAGACTTAAATGTCTCTAAGAACCTTGAATATGTTTTCCCTTTTTCACCTCCTCCTAACCTCTGAGGAAATGGTGCTTTTGGTTGGTATGTTCCCAGCATGCCTTCCTTTTGCAATTCTTTGGCTTGCTCCATTCCACTTTCCTGCTTAGCTTCTTCCACACTGTCTTTCAGGATTTCTGTCTCCTTTTCTGAGGGTCTGATTCCTTCTTCTTCTGAGACTTCCTTCAACATGGTGATGGCCTTGCATTCTTCCCATCTCACTCCCTTTTGTTCCCCCTTAGGATTCTTTTCAGTGTCACTAGGGAACACTGCAGTTGACTTGGGGGCTTGTTGAGATAGCTCTCCTACTCGAGACTCCATCCACTTGAGTTTTTCACCATGACTCCTTAAGGTCGATCTCACATCTTCCTTAAAGCTTTTCAATTCGGTTATGTCTTGACTCATGGTTGCAAGCCTTCCTTCTATCCTGTTTAATTGATCTTGAAATTGTTGGTTCGGATTGGATTGGGCAGGTTGGTTATTTTGGCCATGATATGGTGGTTGGGAGTAAGTGTTTTGTGTGGCTTGGTATGATCTTTGGTTGGAGTTTTGGTATGTGGAATTGTTGTGTTGGTTGTGGTTGTAAGGTTTGTAGTTTTGTGGTTGGCTTTGCTGGTTTCCCCACCCAAAGTTTGGGTGGTTTTTCCATCCTGGGTTGTAAGTGTTGGAATGTGGATCATATGATTGCCTTTGTTGATTTCCCACATAGTTGGCCTCTTCCCAATCATTTCCTTCAATGCTTACTTCTTCTTGATCTTGTGTGTGTATTGCAGCCACTTGCTTTGTGTCTAACTTCCTGGTAAGCTCTGCTAGTTGCTTGGCAAACACCTTGTTTTGGGCTAGGATTGCATCAACATGGTTCAGCTCCATGACTCCCTTAGTGTTGTGCCTTTCTGAAGCATAGTAATACTCATTCTCAGCCACTGTCTCAATCACTTCAATGGCTTCTTCCACAGTCTTTTTCCTATTCAATGAACCTCCTGATGAATGGTCTACAGCCTTCCTTGATTCATAAGAAAGTCCATCATAGAAAATATGCAATTGCACCCAGTCAGGGAACATGTTTGGTGGGCATTTCCTTGTCAACTCTTTGAACCTCTCCCATGCCTCGTAGAGCGTCTCACCATCTTGTTGTCTAAAAGTCTGAACCTCAGATCGAAGCCTATTGACCTTTTGTGGGGGTAGAAACATGCCAGAAACTTGCTCTCCACCTCATCCCAGGTTGTTAGGCTATCCCTTGGGAATGATTCCAGCCACTTAGCTGCCTTGTCCCTAAGTGAAAATGGGAACAAGAGCAGTTTATAGGCATCATCCTGGACTCCATTGGACTTCACAGTGTCGCAAATTCTCAAGAATTTGGTGAGATGTTGGTTTGGATCTTCATTAGCACTCCCACCAAATGAACAATGGTTTTCCACCAGTGATATTAGCTGTGGTTTAAGTTCAAAATTGTTGGCCTGAATGGGTGGTTTTTGGATGCTGCTACCACAATTCCCAGAGGTTGGGTTTATGTATGAACCAAGAACCCTCCTCTCAGGAATGGCATTGTTTTCATCAACCCTCTCATGGTTGTGAACTTCTCTATCCATGTTGAGATCTAGAGCTTCTTCAAAGTTGTCCTCAGATTCTCCTTCAGATTCTTCTTCTCCCAGTACCCTCTTCCTTCTTGCTTCCCTTCTAAGTCTATGAAGGGTCCTCTCTGGTTCGGTATATGGAGGAGTTGATGTCTCTCCTCTTCTACCTGTCATACAAGAACACACTACAAGCAACAAACAAGTGGAATACTCTTGGTTACTGGAAGAGTATGGTTAGAGCAATTGAGGAATTAATTCAAATAGTTAGTGGGTCAGTGAGTTAGTTGCTTGAATTGAAAGGCATAAGAAAGAAAGCAAATAACAGAGTGCAGAAATTAAAATCAACAAGTAACTGAATTAACAAAACAAGAAAAATGCTCAATCTAGTTAACTCCCAATTTGAGAATTGTCAATCGAAAACCAATCCCCGGCAACGGCGCCATAAACTTGATAACTAGCATAACCTTGATGCTATGATTTTAGGAAATTGCACGAACGGCAAAATTCCTTCCGGCAAGTGCACCGGTTATCGTCAAGTAAAAACTCACAATAGAGTGAGGTCGAATCCCACAAGGATTGGTTGAATGAGCAATTCGAATTAGAAGTTTGATTAGTTGAGCGGAATCAAGAATTGGGTGTGAATTGCATAAAGTAAATTGGCGGGAAATGTAAATTTGCAAGGAATTGAAATGACTGAATCTTAAATTGCGAGAATTAAAGTGCGAGAAGTTAGATTGCTGAAATTAAAAGGGAATTGGGGTGATTGCATAAATTGAAATTGCAGAATATAAATGGAAAAGGATAGATCAGAGAGAGGAGTTCATTGGGTGTTAGGAGATATTGAGATCTCCGAATCAAAACATTTTTATCTCTTCCTCAACCAATGCATTCATTGAATTTTGCTTGGCAATCTTATATGATTGGATCCCAATCCCTTGGCTCACCAATTCTCTCTAAAAACAAACAAATTCCCAATCCCTTGGTTTAAGTGTTCATAAGAAGAGATGAAGCTCGATCACTGATTATACCACACAGCTTCATGGACCACAATTTGGTAGGATTACATGTCACAATATCCATCCAAACCCCAATCCAATTCACTGTGAGAAAGCTTCTCTAGCATGAATCCTCCATTCCTTTCCCAAGGTTCCGAAGGATTCCAATTATGGGTAATTTCTTTCCCAAGACAATTACCCAATGGAATTAGATCGAGAAGCTTTCTAACAAAATTCAAGAGAAAAGATTGAAGCAGAAGATAAAACTATTATTGATTCATTGAATTTCAACAGAGCTCCCTAACCCAATGAAAGGGGTTTAGTGAGTCATAGCTCTCAATTCAATTACAGTATGAAAAATTCTAAAATGTTAAAAGGTGCTAACTAACTTCAATTCTATCCTATTTATACACTTTCTAAATTGAGCTTCTGTTGTGTTTCTTGGGCTTTGAGGCCTTTCCTTGATTTCCTTTTGCTTTAGGCTTATGGTCCATAATCCTGATGAGGCTGTGATCCAATTCTGTAACATTCATTGAGCAAACTTAGTGATAAACAAGTAATGACACAAGACTCAACAATTTGAAGTTCCAGACTCATCAATTCTTCAGGCCCAATCCCATAAACCATGATATTCAATTGGGTTTCATGCCATAATAAGTTTAAGTTAATATTTGTGCTCAATTGCTAACTTAAACTTCAATATAATTGGCCCAGAAACCTTTTCAAATGGTGGTGTTTAAGTTGAAGTTTAAGTTTCAGTTTAAGGTCAAACTAAAACTTAAACGTGGAATTGGAAGAAAACACCCCAGGAGTGTACATAGTCGAACACGTTTAACCTCCAGTTTAAGGTTAAACTGGAGGTTAAACTTGGAAATGAAGAAAACAAGCTCTGGAGGCAATTAGGATCGAACACGTTTAACCTCCAGTTTGAGGTTAAACTGGAGGTTAAACTTGGAAATGAAGGAAGCAACCCCTGGAGGCCATTTGGATCGAACACGTTTAACCTCCAGTTTGAGGTCAAACTGGAGGTTAAACGTGGAATGAAGAAAACACCCTGGAGGAAGGAAATGGTCGAACACGTTTAACCTCCAGTTTGAGGTCAAACTGGAGGTTAAACGTGGAATGCTCCTGGTGCCTCTCTTGCTTCTGGCGTTTAACCTCCAGTTTAAGGTTAAACTGGAGGTTAAACGTGGAATGCTTCTTGGTGAGAAAGAAAAGTGTCTAACACGTTTAACCTCTAGTTTAAGGTTAAACTAGAGGTTAAACGTGGAATGCTCCCTTGGTTCAAATCATCATTCTGGCGTTTAACCTCCAGTTTAAGGTCAAACTGGAGGTTAAACGTGGAATGCTTCTTAGTGCCCTTTCTCATTCTGGCGTTTAACTTCCAGTTTAAGGTCAAACTGGAGGTTAAACGCCAGTTACAGCATTTCCTCTCTTCTCATGATTTTGGCGTTTAAGCTCCAGTTTAGGCTTAAACTGGAGCTTAAACGTCCCATTTGAATTTCAAGCTTCCTTCATTGATTTTGTTGCTTCCTTGCCTAGCCTCTCTTCCCTGAAATCATCCAAACAATTGCATCAAAGTCTTGCAAAATTTCATGAGAATTCATCCATTCATAGCATTCAAGTAATATTACTAAAAACTCATGGAATTTGCATCAAAATCATAATGTTTTGGATGGTTCATTGCTTTGTTGTTCATTTAACCATTCTTGGTTACTTTAAGCTCAAGAAAATGCATAAAACAACTAAAACTAACAGAAAAATGCTAGTGAAACTAGCCTAAGATGCCTTGGCATCAGGGAAGAAGAGGGGGTTGTGTTGTGTGAAAATGAAGTAGAATGGAAGGGTATATATCGGGAGGGGGGAGTGTTTATTCGGCCATTTAGGGTGGGAATGGGTGGGAAAATATTTTTGAATTTTTGAAGGTAGGTGGGGTTTATGGGGAAGAGTGGGTGGATGTGAGTGGCGAGGGAGGTGATTGGGAAGAGGAATTGAGGTGATTGAAGAGTGTTGGGAAGTGTGACATGGGGAAATCACAAAATAGGATTAGGAGGTAAGGTGGGAATATAGTAGGTGGGGATCCTGTGGGGTCCACAGATCCTGAGGGGATCCTGTGGGATCCACAGATCCTGAGGTGTCAAGGAATTCCATCCCTGCACCCAATAGGCATGTCAATTGCCTTTGCACACCATTCTGGCGTTTAAACGCCGTGTGGTGCATATTCTGGGCGTTCAACGCCCATGTAAAGCATGTTTCTGGCGTTGAACGCCAGTTTCATGCTTGTTACTGGCGTTCAGTGCCAGCTTTTCCTCTTAGGCACATTCCTGGCGTTCAGCGCCAGAATGTTGCTTGTTTTTGGCGTTCAGCGCCAGAATGATGCTCTGTTCTGGCGTTGAACGCCAACCAGATGCTTCTTGCTGGCATTGAACGCCAGCCTGTGCTTCCTCCAGGGTGTGATTTTTTTCTGCTGTTTTTTATTCTGTTATTAATTTTTATGATTTTTTTTCGTGACTCCTCATGATCATGTACCTAATAAAATACAAAATAACAATAAAATAAAAATTAGATAAATAAAATTGGGTTGCCTCCCAACAAGCGCTTCTTTAATGTCAATAGCTTGACAGTGGCTCTCATGGAGCCACTAGGTGATCAGGTCAATGTTGTATAGTCCCAACACCAAACTTAGAGTTTGGATATGGGATCTTAACACCAAACTTAGAGTTTGGTTGTGGCCTCACAACACCAAACTTAGAGTTTGATTGTGGGGGCTTTTCTTGACTCTGAACTGAGAGAAGCTCTTCATGCTTACTCTCTTTTGTCACAGAGGGATGGCCATGTGCCTTAAACACAAGGTAGTCCCCATTCAATTGAAGGACTAATTCACCTCTGTTGACATCTATCACAACTTCTGCTGTGGCTAGGAAAGGTCTTCCAAGGATGATGCATTCATCCTCCTCCTTCCCAGTGTCTAAGATTATGAAATCAGCAGGGATGTAAAGGCCTTCAACCTTTACTAACACGTCCTCCACTATTCCATAAGCTTGCCATAATGACTTGTCTACCAATTGTAATGAGAACAAGGCAGGCTGTACCTCAATGATCCCCAGCTTCTCCATTACAGAGAGTGGCATAAGATTTATCCCTGACCCCAGATCACATAGAACCTTTTCAAAGGTCATGGTGCCTATGGTACAAGGTATCAAGAACTTGCCAGGATCTTGTTTCTTTTGAGGTAGAGTTTTCTGAATCCAGGTATCTAGTTCATTAATGAGTAAGGGAGGTTCACTTTCCCAAGTCTCATTACCAAATAACTTGGCATTCAGCTTCATGATAGCTCCTAAGTATTGAGCAACTTGCTCTCCAGTCATATCTTCATCCTCTTCAGAGGAAGAATAGTCTTCAGAGCTCATGAATGGCAGAAGGAGATTTAATGGAATCTCTATGGTCTCTGTATGAGCCTCAGATTCCTTTGGATCCTTAACAGGAAACTCCTTCTTGCTTGCAGGATGTCCCAGGAGGTCTTCCTCACTAGGATTTTCGTCCTCCTCCTCCCTTGTGCATTTGGCCACATTGATCACATCAATGGCCTTGCACTCTCCTTTTGGATTCTCTTCTGTATTGCTTGGGAGAATGCTGGGAGGAGTTTCAATGACTTTCTTACTCAGCTGGCCCACTTGTGCCTCCAGATTTCTGATGGAGGATCTTGTTTCATTCATGAAACTGAAAGTGGTCTTTGACAGATCAGAGACTAGATTGGCTAAATTAGAAGTATTTTGTTCAGAATTCTCTGTCTGTTGCTGAGAAGATGATGGATATGGCTTGCTATTGCTCAGCCTATTGCGTCCACCATTGTTAAAGCCTTGTTGAGGCTTTGGTTGATCCTTCCATGAGAAATTTGGATGATTTCTCCATGATGAGTTATAGGTGTTTCGATAAGGTTCACCCATGTAATTAACCTCTGCCATGGCAGGGTTCTCAGGATCATAAGCTTCTTCAGAAGCTGCCTCTTTAGTACTATTGGATGCATGTTGCCATCCATTCAGACTTTGAGAGATCATGTTGACCTGTTGAGTCAACACTTTGTTCTGAGCCAATATGGCATTCAGAGCATCAATTTCAAGAACTCCTTTCTTCTGAGGTATCCCATTATTCATGGAATTCCTCTTAGAAGTGTACATGAATTGGTTGTTTGCAACCATGTCAATGAGTTCTTGAGCCTCTTCAGGCATTTTCTTTAGGTGAATAGATCCACCTGCAGAATGGTCCAATGACATTTTCGAAAATTCAGACAGGCCATAATAGAATATATCTAATATGGTCCATTCTGAGAACATGTCAGATGGACATCTTTTGGTCAGCTGCTTGTATCTTTCCCAAGCTTCATAGAGGGATTCACCATCTTTTTGTTTGAAGGTTTGAACATCCACTCTCAGCTTGCTCAGCTTTTGAGGAGGAAAGAATTTATCCAAGAAGGCAGTGACCAGCTTATCCCATAAGTCTAGGCTATCCTTGGGTTGTGAATCCAACCATATTCTAGCTCTGTCTCTTACAGCAAAGGGGAAAAGCATGAGTCTGTAGACTTCAGGATCAACTCCATTCGTCTTTACAGTCTCACAAATCTGCAAGAACTCAGTTAAAAACTGGTAAGGATCTTCAGATGGAAGTCCATAAAACTTGCAGTTTTGTTGCATTAAGGCAACTAGCTGAGGTTTCAGCTCAAAGTTGTTGGCTCCAATGGCAGGAATGGAGATGCTTCTTCCATCAAATTTGGACGTTGGCTTTGTGAAGTCACCAAGCATTCTCCTTGCATTATTATTATTTTCGGCTGCCATCTCCTTCTCTTGTTCTAATATTTCTGAAAGGTTACCTTTAGATTGTTGTAACTTAGCTTCTCTTAATTTTCTCTTCAGAGTCCTTTCAGGTTCTGGATCAATTTCAACAAGAGTGCCTTTATCCTTGTTCCTGCTCATATGAAAGAGAAGAAAACAAGAAAAGAAAGAGGAATCCTCTATGTCACAATATAGAGATTCCTTTATGTTAGTAGAAAAAGAAAGGGGGAAGAAAGTAGAAGAGGGGATTTGGATATTAGGTGGAGAGGGATGAAGAGAAGTGTTAGTAATTAAATAATTAAATAGAATAAGAAAAGAGAGGGAGAATTTCGAAAACAATTTTGAAAAAGGGGTTAGTAATTTTCAAAAATTAAAGATAAAATAAGATTAAAATTAAAATTTAAAACAATTAATTAAAAAGAAATTTTAAAAAAGGGATGAGATATTTTCGAAAAATAGAGAGGGAAAAGTAGTTAGTTGGTTTTGAAAAAGATAAGAAATAAACAAAAAGTCAAAGAGTTAGTTGAAAAAGAAATTAAAATCAAATTTGAAAAAGATAAGAAGATAAGAAGTTAGATAAGATATTTTGAAATCAAATTTTGAAAAAGATAAAATTCTTTGAAAAAGATAAGATAAAAGATAAAAGATTTGTTGAAAAAGATTTAAATTTTTTTTAAAAAGACTTAACTAACAAGAAACTCCAAGATAAGATTCTAGAATTTAAAGATTGAACCTTGCTTAACAAGCAAGTAACAAACTTCAAATTTTTGAACCAATCACATTAATTGTTAGCTAAATTTCGAAAATTAGATGT
This sequence comes from Arachis hypogaea, assembly GCF_003086295.3. Taxonomy (NCBI): domain Eukaryota; kingdom Viridiplantae; phylum Streptophyta; class Magnoliopsida; order Fabales; family Fabaceae; genus Arachis; species Arachis hypogaea. The sequence goes on from NC_092041.1 coordinate 33,505,017, forward strand.
AAAGATAGGAAAAAGATTTTGAAAATATTTTGAAAAAGATTTTTGGAATTTTCGAAAAATAGGAAAGAATGAAAAAGATATAATTTTTGAAAAAGATTTTGAAAAGATAAGATTTTTTTAAAATTGAAAATTTGACTTGACTTGTAAGAAACAACTAATTTTAAAAATTTTTGACCAAGTCAACCCAAAATTTCAAAAATTTGGAGGGAAATAAGGAAAAGATATTTTTTTATTTTTGAAATTTTAAAGATGAGAGAGAAAAACAACAAAAATACTCAATGCATGAAATTTTTAGATCAAAACAATGAATGCATGCAAGAATACTATGAATGTCAAGATGAACACCAAGAACACTTTGAAGATCATGATGAACATCAAGAACATAATTTTGAAAAATTTTTTATGCAAAGAAAACATGCAAGACACCAAACTTAGAAATCTTTAATGCATGGACTCTAACAAACGAAAAATGCATATGAAAAACAACAAACAACACAAAACAAGAAAACATCAAGATCAAACAAGAAGACTTACCAAGAACAACTTGAAGATCATGAAGAACACTATGAATGCATGGAATTTCAAAAAATGCAAGAAAAATTTTTTAAAGCATGCAATTGACACCAAACTTAAAATTGACTCAAGACTCAAACAGGAACACAAAATATTTTTGATTTTTATGATTTTATGATTTTTTTCTGTATTTTTATTAAATTTTTTTCAAAAATATTTTTGGAAAAACGAAAAGGAAAAGAAAAATTTTGAAAAAGATTTTTGAAAAGAAAGTTACCTAATCTGAGCAACAAGATGAACCGTCAGTTGTCCATACTCGAACAATCCCCGGCAACGGCGCCAAAAACTTGGTGGACGAAATTGTGATCAACAATAATTCCAGGCACTGTTAGAGAAGCTTTTTCTTTCCACAACACCATTCAACTTTACCAGCAAGTGTACTGGGTCATCCAAGTAATACCTTACGTGAGTAAGGGTCGATCCCACAGAGATTGTTGGTATGAAGCAAGCTATGGTCACCTTGTAAATCTCAATTAGGCAGATTAAATTGGTTTATGATGAGTTCGAAAAATAATAATAAATATAAAATAAAAAGGGATAAAAATACTTATGTAAATCAATAGTGGGAATTTCAGATAGGCGTATGGAGATGCTGTGCTCCTCTCGTATCTCTATTTTTTATTACATTCATCCAATCCTTCTTACTCCTTTCCATGGCAAGCTGTATGTAGGGCATCACCATTATCAATGGCTACATCCCATCCTCTCAGTGAAAACGTTCCTATGCTCTGTCACAGCACGCTAATCATCTGTCGGTTCTCAATCAGGTTGGAATAGAATCCCTTGATTCTTTTGCACATGTCATCACGCCCAGCCTTCAGGAGTTTGAAGCTCGTCACAGTCATTCAATCCCAGAATCCTACTCGGAATACCATAGACAAGGTTTAGACTTTCCGGACCCTCATGAATGCCGCCATCTATCTAGCTTATACCACGAAGATTCTGTTGGGGAATCTAAGAGATATGCGCCCGGCCCAAGGTAGAACGGGAGTGGTTGTCAGTCACGCGCGTTCATAGGTGAGAATGATGATGAGTGTCACGAATCATCACATTCATCAAGTTGAAGTGCAACGTATATCTTGGAATAAGAATACAAGAGAATTGAATAGAAAGTAATAGTAATTGTATTGAAACTTGAGGTACAGCAGAGCTCCACAACCTTAATCTATGGTGTGCAGAAACTCCACTGTTGAAAGTACATAAGTGAAAGGTTCAGGCATGGCCAAATGGCCAGCCCCCCTGAATAATCAAGAGTCTCCTAAGATGAAGAATAAAACAAAACTGAGACCAAAGATGTCTAATACAATAGTAACTTATCCTATTTATACTAGACTAGCTACTAGGGTTTACATGAGTAAGTAATTGATGCACAAATTCACTTCCGGGGCCCACTTGGTGTGTGCTTGGGCTGAGCTTGATCTATCTACGAGCTGAGGCTTTTCTTGGAGTTGAACTCCAAGTTATAACGTGTTTTGGGCGTTCAACTCCGGATCATGACGTTTTTCTGGCGTTTAACTCCAGACAGCAGCATGTACTTGGCGTTCAACGCCAAGTTACGTCATCAATTTCCGAATGAAGTATGAACTATTATATATTTCTGGAAAGCTCTGAATGTCTACTTTCCAACGCCGTTGAGATCGCGCCATTTGGATTTCTGTAGCTCCAGAAAATCCATTTCGAGTGCAGGGAGGTCAGATTCCAACAGCATCAGCAGTCCTTTTGTCAGCCTTTTTTAGAGTTTTGCTCAAGTCCCTCAATTTCAGCTAGAAATTACCTGAAATCACAGAAAAACACACAAACTCATAGTAAAGTCCAGAAATGTGAATTTAACATAAAAACTAATGAAAACATCCCTAAAAGTAGCTTGAACTCACTAAAAACTACCTAAAAACAATGCCAAAAAGCGTATAAATTATCCGCTCATCACTCGGCCAAGTCACCAGGAAAGCCCAAAGAAGGGCCCAAATAGAGGAACACACCCTAAATCCTAAGGCAGCCTAAGCCTACAGAGAGAAGGGCGGTTCCCTTGAAGATAAGATGACCTCACTTGAAGATAAAGATAAGATAAGATAAGATAACTATCTTATCTCCAGAAAGGTCACTCCTCACCATTATAAATACACTGGAGCACCCAGGTATAACTCATACTCTGATTCTACTCAATACCTGTTTAATACCCTTGCTAACTTAAGCATCGGAGTCCCTTGCAGGTACCCCCCACCCTTCGGTGACAAGGGATCAGCAGCATTCTCAATTCCACAAGTCGGACACACCAGCTCCGGCCGTTATACACCTGCCAGACGCGTCGGCTCCGACCGGCACAGAAGATCTCATCCAAGATCAACCTACAGTTTCAGGTAACCCTCGGAACAGGGGGTTGTGCACACTCTTCTATGGTTTCAACTTCATGTCCATTAGGAAGAGATTCCATTGTAGATAGAAATTCCTCCATGATTGAATCTATTTCTTGATTAACCTTCTCGTGTTCTTCAATCTTGATATGCTTCGGAGGTTGTCGAGATTCACATGGTAGTTCCGCATCTCTTAAATTTTGGACCACTTCTTCCTTTGTTTCAATAACCGTAGGCTTCTCCAATTGCTCCATTAATACTACCGATTCTTCCTTTTTCATCGGATTATCCGATATCTCCTCCATGCTTTGCTCTTCCTTAGGCTTTCCACATGAGGCTACGGGGATAACTTGAGTATTCAAACATTGGTGGGCCAAAGCATGCACCACCTTGGTCAAATTGGTTACAAACGCAAATGTATCACACTTCATGGCTTCTTATCCTTGAAGTAACAAGGTAAGAGGATCGTCTATTGGGACTTGGGGTGAGTAGAAAGGTTCATTATATTGGAGAGAGGGTTCATGGTAAGAAGGTGGTTCTTCTTGGTAAAATTGTGGAGATGGTATGCATTGAGGTGGTTCTTGGTAGCAATCTTGGTAGGGTTGTGGTGGTTTTAAAGGTTCTTGCTCACAATGGTCATAAGAATGTGATACGGATGATTGGTCATATGGTGGATATAGATCATAGGAAAGTGCTTGGTATGGAGAGGCTTGTGAGTATGGTTGAGCATCATGTTGAGGATAAGGTTCATAGGCATATGGTGGTGGTTAATTATCATAAAAGGAGTCACCATAGCCATTGAATTGGCATGCATTAGGATGAGAATTATACCTATAAGTGTCCGGAGGTTATTGTCAATAAGAGTGATCAATTCCTTGAGGCTCCTCCCATCTTTGTTGGTTCCATCCATAATGAGTGTCATCATTGAAATGCACATTTCCTACAACACAATTAGGACCAAACTCATAGCCAAAGTGAGAATTCATGGTGGAAAAACAAAATAATACTAACAAAATCTAGTAAATAAGCAAAATACAAACTATTTACAATATTCACATATGTACAATAACCAATAATATAACACCATTGCAGATCCCCGGCAACGGCGCCATTTTGATGATTGGATTTTTGACGGTTTAGAATTTCACTAATAAAGTCTCGTTGTAAAGTATAGTCTCTAAACCAACAATAATCCTTTCATACAAAAATTTGTTTGTCGCAAGTACAAACCCCTAAAATCTATAAACCGAAGTATTTAAACCTCGGGTCGTCTCTCAAAGGACTTGTAGGGTAGTGTTCTTGTTATTGGTTATGAAGTTGTTTATTTTGGGGTTTTAGATGGGAAATATGAAAAGTAAATGGAAATGAGATTTTATTAACAAAATGGTCTTGGCAAGGTTTGATGATCAAGGACCTATATCATCATCACTAATCACAATCATGATAGTAGCAAGGATCAATCTCACTAAGTCATCCTCTAGCTAATAGAAAAGGAAAGTCAAGTGAGTTATATCAATCCAAGTCCATAAATTCTAGTTCACTAATTAAATTAATGAAGGCTAAAGTCAATGGCTATCAACTATCAATCACTTGGATATTAGTAACTCAAGAGTTCCTAAGCTATCTTCCCAAGCCAAGAACATAAAATTCTATTCTAACATTCCCCAAGCATTTCATGAAACACTTGGAAGATACAAAAGATAAGTATGGTAAATCGCAACAAGAATGAATTCTAACTACAATTGAATTCAAAAAAGATTAACAACAACAATCAAGGAACTCACAATTATCATGAATTACCTCAAATTGCATTATTGAAAGAAAACAAAAGAACAACATTAGATCCACAACAAAATGAAGAATTTCAAGAATTAAAGTACATAACTAGAGAGGGAGAGTAAAAGAGTAAGAATTGATAGAGGAAAAGTAAATCAAAGCATGAATTAATCCTAGATCTAAGATGAGAGATTAACATAAACCTAATCCTAATTCTAGAGAGAAGTGAGAGCTTCTCTCTCTAGAAACTATCTCTAAACTAATCCTAATGTGAATGTATGAACTATTGATGGAAAGATCATGCTTTCCCCTTCACTCCTTGGTCCTTTTAATGCATTTTGGCGCCAAAGTTGGTTGCACTGGGCCCCATAGCTTCCCAGAAATCGCTGGGCACGAGTTTCATTTAAAAATCACGTGCGGCCTTCGGTGCAGACGCGTACGCATCCGTGGTCGATATTGCAATGTGCGCGCGAGTGCCTTGTGCGCGTGCGCATCCTTGGACAAGATCAGTTCTTTGGCTTTTTGTGCTTCTCTCTACTTGCATGCTTCCTTCCTTGTTCCTTTGATCCATGCCTTGCCTACTTTAACCTGAGATTACTAGCAAACACATCAAGGCATCTTATGGAATCAAGGATGAATTAAAATTACCAAAGTAAAGGCTTAAAAAGCATGTTTTTACATTCAAGCACAAATATGGGAGAGATAACAAAACCATGCTAATTCATTGGTTAAATGTGAGAAAATGTTAACAAAATACTCTAAATTCAACACAAGATAAACCCTAAAAATGGGGTTTATCACTCACACCCTTGCTTTTCTTGTTCCTTAAGCAGTTTGTAGAGCATGCTATTTTGATTTTGCTGTTCTTCTTTAAGTTGATCCATAGCTTCTTGCAGCTTGGTGACAGATGCTTCTAGGCGGGCCCAGTAGTCAATTTGAGGAATTTCTGGGAGGAATTCCTGCACCCTCCTCTTGATGGAGTTGTCGTGCACTTATTGTCCCTCCATTGACTTTTTGGTGATTGGATGCTCGACTGAGATAAACTCATCCACTCCCATCTTTACCCCAACATCTTTACATAGCAGAGAGATTAAGCTTGGGTAAGCCAATTTGGCTTCAGTGGAGTTCTTATTTGCAATTGTGTAAATCTCACAAGAAATCAAATGATGACTCTCTACTTCGTTTTCTAGCATAATGTAATGAATCATCACTGCTCTTTTGACAGTGACCTCAGAGTGATTGCTAGTGGGCAGTATAGAATGCCCAATGAAGTCCAACCAGCCCCACGCGACTAGTTTGAAATCTCCTCTCTTGAGTTGGTTTGGGACACCTTTTGAATTGGTTATCCACTTAGTTCTAGGGAGGCATATGTCCTCTAGAACTTGGTCCAAATGCTTATCTACTCTCACCATTCTCCTATTAAAGGATTCTAGATCATCTTGTAGTTGAGGCAGTTTGAAGACCTCTCTTATTTTGTCAAGATGGAAGTAAATAGTCTTCCCTCTGACCATAGTTCAAAAGGTATGAAAGGCAGTTCCCGTCATTCTCTGCTTATCTGTCAGCCACAGATTTGAGTAGAATTCCTGGACCATGTTTCTTCCAACCTTTATCTCAGGATTAGCTAGGATTTCCCAACCTCTGTTTCGAATCTATTTTTGGGTCTCCGAATATTCGTCTTTTTTCATATCAAACTTAACTTCCGGAATCACTGACCTTAAACCCATTATTTTGTGATAATGGTCTGCATGTTCTTTGGTTAAGAACCTCTCTTGATTCCAAATTGGTTTTGGATTATTCTCTTTCTTGCCTCTTAGAGTGGTTTGTTTTCCTTTAGGAGCCATGATCATGGTGAGTTTTTGCTCAGTGGTCACGAAAAACACACCAAACTTAGAGGTTTGCTTGTCTGCTTGTCCTCAAGCAAAAAAAAAAGGAAATGAGAGGAATAGAGGGGGAGACAGATTCGAATGGTGGATGGATGAGGATGGCCGAACGTGTATTTAAAAGGGAGGGGGTAAGTTTCAAAAATTTTGAAAAAGATATGATAGAAAGATATGATTTTGAAAAAGATGAATCATGATATAAAAAAGATGAGATTTTAAAATTCAAAAGATATGGAAAGATATAAAGAAGTTAAATTTGAATTTTTATTGATGCATCTAAGAATTAAAAGATGATATGATGAGTTAGAAAAGATTTGGAAAGAAATTGAAAAGATAAATGAGTTTTTAAAAAAGATTTGAAAGGGATTTTGAAAGAAAATTAAAAAGAATCTAGAAGATTATTAAATTTTTGAAAATTGAATTTGAGAGATAAAAATTGGTAACATGTTTATGCAGAAAATTATGAATTAAAACCTGAAAATTTGAAAAAAAAATTGAAAGTGAAACAAAATCACCTCCTAGCAAGCGCTTCTTTATTGTCTTTAGCTGGACTTTTACTGAGCTTTAGTCTAGTCTTAGTTTTGAGCATTCTTGCTCAACATTGCTTTCAAGATAATGTTTGACTCTTTGTCCATTAATAATGAACTTTTTGTTAGAGTCAACATCCTGAAGCTCTACATATCCATATGGTGACACACTTGTGATCACATATGGTCCCTTCCACCGGGATTTTAATTTCCCAGGGAATAATCTGAGCCTAGAGTTAAACAGCAGAACCTTCTATCCTGGCTTAAAGACTCTGGATGACAGTTTTTTGTCATGCCACCTTTTTGCTTTCTCTTTGTAAATTTTTGCATTTTCGAAAGCATTGAGTCTGAATTCCTCTAGCTTATTCAACTGGAGCAATCTTTTCTCTCCAGATAACTTGGCATCAAGGTTTAGGAATCTGGTTACCCAGTAGGCTTTCTGTTCCAGTTCCAATGGCAGGTGACAGGCTTTTCCATACACAAGCTGGTATAAAGAGGTTCCTATAGGAGTTTTGAATGCAGTTCTGTATGCCCAGAGAGCATCATCCAGACTCCTTGCCCAATCCTTTCTACGGGTACTTACCGTCCGTTCCAGGATTCATTTTAGTTCTCTATTTGAGACTTCATCCTACCCATTTATCTGTGGATGATATGGAGTTTCCACTTTGTGGTTAATTCCATATCGAATCAGAGCAGAGTCAAGCTGTTTATTGCAGAAATGGGTTCCCCCATCACTAATTAGTATTCTGGGGACACCAAATCTACTGAAGATGTGCTTCTGGAGGAACTTCAGCACTGTCTTAGTATCATTAGTGGGTGTGGCAATTGCCTCTACCCATTTAGATACATAATCTGCTGCCACCAGAATGTAAGTGTTTGAGTATGATGGTGGGAAAGGCCCCATGAAGTCAATATCCCATACATCAAACAACTCAATCTCTAAGATCCCTTGCTGAGGCATGGCATAACTATGAGGCAGATTACCAGCTCTTTGGCAACTGTCACAGCTATGTACAAACTCTCAGGAGTCTCTATAGAGAGTAAGCCAGTAGAAACCACATTAGAGGACTCTTGTGGCTGTCTGCTCACTTCCGAAATGTCCTCCATATTGTGATCCATGGCAATGCCATAAGTTCTTCTGTGCCTCTTCTCTGGGCACACACCTACGGATCATTCCGTCTACACATCTCTTAAAGAGATATGGTTCATCCCACAAGTAGTACTTTGCATCAGTAACTATTTTTTTTATTTGCTGCCTGCTGTACTCTTTGGGTATGAATCTTACCACTTTATAGTTTGCAATGTCTGCAAACCACGGTACTTCTTGAATGGCAAAGAGTTGCTCATCTGAGAAGGTTTCAGAGATCTCAGTAGGGGGATGGGACGCCCCTTCTACAGGTTCTATTCGGGACAGGTGATCTGCTACTTGGTTCTCTGTCCCTTTTCTATCTCTTATTTCTATATCAAACTCTTACAGAAGTAACACAAATCTTATGAGCCTGGGTTTTAAATCTTGCTTTGTGAGTAGATATTTAAGAGCAGCATGGTCAGTATACACAATCACTTTTGATCCTACTAAATAAGATCTAAATTTGTCAATGGCATAAACCACTGCAAGCAGCTCTTTTTCTGTGGTTGTGTAATTCCTCTGTGTGTCATTCAGAACACAGCTGGCATAGTAAATGACGTGCAGAAGCTTGTTACGCCGTTGTCCTAATACTGCACCAATAGCATGGTCACTGGCATCACACATTAATTCGAATGGTAATGTCCAGTCTGGTGTAGAAATGACAGGTGCTGTGACCAACTTAGCCTTCAGAGTCTCAAAGGCCTGAAAATACTCTGTGTCAAAGACAAATGGTGTATCAGCAGCTAGCAAATTACTCAGAGGTTTTACAATTTTTGAAAAATCCTTTATAAACCTCCTGCAGAATCCTACATGTCCCAAAAAGCTTCTGATTGCCTTAACATTAGCCGGTGGTGGTCATTTTTCAATTACCTCCACTTTAGCCTGATCCACTTCTATACCCTTGTTCGAAATTTTGTGCCCAAGGACAATTCCTTCAGTCACCATGAAGTGACATTTCTCCCAATTTAAAACCAGGTTAGTCTCTTGGCACCTTTTCAGAACAAGTGTTAGATGGTCAAGGCAGGAACTAAATGAGTCTCCAAATACTGAGAAGTCATCCATGAAGACTTCCAGAAAATTTTCTACCATATCAGAGAAGATAGAGAGCATGCACCTCTAAAAGGTTGCAGGTGCATTGCACAGACCGAAAGCCATCCTTCTGTAGGCAAATACTCCAGATAGACATGTGAATGCTATTTTTTCTTGGTTGTAACCTAAATAGCCATCCAAAAAGAAGTAGTAATCATAACCAGCTAATCTCTCTAGCATTTAGTCTATGAATGGTAAAGGAAAATGATCCTTTCTGGTGGCTGTATTGAGCCTTCTATAGTCAATACACATGCACCACCATGTAACTGTTCTTGTAGGAACCAGTTCATTCTTTTCATTATGCACCACTGTCATGCCTCCCTTCTTAGGGACAACTTGGACAGGACTCACCCAAGGGCTATCAGAAAAAAGATAAATGATCCCAGCCTCTAGTAATTTAGTGACCTCTTTCTGCACAACCTCCTTCATGGCTAGATTCAGCCACCTCTGTGATTGAACCACTGGCTTGGCGTCATCCTCTAATAGGATCTTGTGCATGTATCTGGCTGAGCTAATGCCCTTAAGATCACTTATGGACCATCCAAGAGCTGTCTTGTGTGTCCTTAGCACCTGAATTAGTGCTTCCTCTTCCTGTGGATCTAAAGCAGAGCTTATGATCATTGGAAAAGTGCTATCTTCTCCCAGAAATGCATATTTTAGGGATGGTGGTAGTGGTTTGAGCTCGGGTTTAGGAGGCTTTTCCTCCTTATGAGGGGTTATCAGAGGTTCTTCTATTTTCTCTGATTCCTCCAAGTTAGGCTGAACATCTTTAAAGATATCTTCTAACTCTGATTCAAGACTCTCAGTCATATTGATCTCCTCCACCAGGGAGTCAATAATATCAATGCTCATACAATCTCTTGAAGTGTCTGGATGCTGCATAGCTTTGACAGAATTCAACTTAAACTCATCCTCATTGACTCTTAGTGTCACTTCTTCTTTTTGGACGTCAATGAGAGTTCGTCCAGTTACTAAGAAAGGTCTTCCTAGAATGAGAGTTGCACTCTTCTGTTCCTCCATTTCCAGCACTACAAAGTCAGTGGGAAAGGCAAATGGCCCAACCTTGACAAACATGTCCTTAATCACTCCTGATAGATATTTAATAGAGCCATCAGCAAGTTGGAGGCATATTCGGATTGGTTTGACTTCTTCAGTCAAGCAAAGATTTTTGATAGTGGATGCATGTATTAAATTGATACTTGCCCCAAGATCACATAGATTTGTCTTGGTACAAGTACCCTCTAATGTGCATGGTATCATAAAGCTTCCGGGATCTTTGAGCTTCTCTGGTAAGCTTTTTCAGAATGACTGCACTGCATTCTTCAGTGAGGAAAACTTTTCAGTTTCTCTCCAATCCTTCTTATGACTTAAGATCTCTTTCATGAACTTAGCATAAGAGGGTATTTGCTCAAGTGTCTCTGCAAACGGAATATTGATTTCAAGAGTCATGAGATAGTCTGCAAAGCGAGCAAATTATTTATCCTATTCTGCTTGGTGAAGTTTCTGAGGATAAGGCATCTTGGCTTTATATTCCTCAACCTTAGTTGCTGCAGGTTTATTTCCTACAGAGGTGGTTAGAGAAGCCTTCTTAGAGGGGTTACCATCAGCACTTGCAGGTGTCTGATCCCTCATTGGCGTTTGAACGCCAAAACTGGGGGGTTGATGGGCGTTTAACGCCAGATTTTCCCCCTTTTCTGGTGTTTGAATGCAAGAACTGGGCATGGACTAGGCGTTTAACGCCAATTTTTCCCCCTTTTCTGGCGTTTGAACGCCAGAAGTGGGCCTCCACTGGGCGTTTAACGCCAATTCTTTACCCTTTTCTGGCGTTTAAACGCCAGAAGTATTCCTCTCTGGGCTCTTATTGTCCTCAAAGGGATTTTGGATAGTGATTTACTTATCCTCTATCAATTGTTCCTTTCTTGGCTTTTTACTGCTTTGAGTTGAGGTATTTAATGTCTTCCCACTCCTTAAATGAACAGCTTGGCACTCTTCTGTTATCTATTTGGATAACTGGTGTTTTGTCTGATTCAATTATTTTTCCATATTCTGGTTAGCATCTTTGGTTTCTTGTAGCATTTCTTTGAATTCCGCTAGCTGTTTTGTTAGAAAACATAATTGCTGATTGAGTTCAGCAACTTGTTCTGGAGGACTAAGTTCAGTGGATATTGCTTAGTGGTGCACAAAATAGTGATCGTCAATGGCGCCATCAACATGGTACGCACAATTGCAATCTCAACTCTTTATCACAACTTCGCACAACTAACCAGCAAGTGCACTGGGTCGTCTAAGTAATAAACCTTACACGAGTAAGGGTCGATCCCACGGAGATTGTTGGTATGAAGCAAGCTATGGTCATCTTGTAAATCTTAGTCAGGCAGATTCAAATGGTTATGGATGATGAATAAAACATAAAGATAAAGATAGAGATATTTATGTAATTCATTGGTGGGAATTTGAGATAAGTGTATGAAGATGCTTGGTCCCTTCTGTCTCTCTGCTTTCCTACTGTCTTCATCCAATCCTTCTTACTCCTTTCCATGGCAAGCTGTATGTAGGGTTTCACCGTTGTCAGTGGCTACCTCCCATCCTCTCAGTGAAAATGTTCAACGCACCCTGTCACGGCACGGCTAATCATCTGTCGGTTCTCAATCAGGTTGGAATAGAATCCAGTGATTCTTTTGCGTCTGTCACTAACGCCCAGCCTTCAGGAGTTTGAAGCTCGTCACAGTCATTCAATCATTGAATCCTACTCAGAATACCACAGACAAGGTTTAGACCTTCCGGATTCTCTTGAATGCCGCCATCAATTCTAGCTTATACCACGAAGATTCCGATTAAGGGATCCAAGAGATAAACATTCAAGCATTGTTTGCTTGTAGAACAGAAGTGGTTGTCAGGCACTCGTTCATAAGTGAGAATGATGATGAGTGTCACATAATCATCACATTCATCATGTTCTTGGGTGCAAATGAATATCTTGGAACAAGAATAAGCTGAATTGAATAGAAGAACAATAGTAATTGCATTAATACTCGAGGTACAGCAGAGCTCCACACCTTAATCTATGGTGTGTAGAAACTCCACCGTTGAAAATACATAAGAACAAAAGTGATCATTGGCTTCGGCCCCAGAGAGGGAACCAGAAGAACCAAGATGAAAATACAATAGCAAAAGGTCCTATTTGTAGAGAACTAGTAGCCTAGGGTTTACAAGGATGAGTAAATTACATAAAAATCCACTTCCGGGCCCACTTGGAGTGTGCTTAGGCTGAGCATTGAAGCATTTTCGTGTAGAGACTTCTCTTGGAGTTAAACGCCAGCTTTTGTGTCAGTTTGGGCGTTTAACTCCCATTCTTATGCCAGTTCCGGCGTTTAACGCCGGGCATTCTTGAGCTAATTTAGAACACCAGTTTGGGCCATCAAATCTCGGGCAAAGTATGAACTATTATACATTGCTGAAAAGCCCAGGATGTCTACTTTCCAACGCCGTTGAGAGCGCGCCAATTGGGTTTCGGTAGGTCCAGAAAATCTACTTCGACTACAGAGAGGTTAGAATCCAACAGCATCTGCAGTCCTTTTTAGTCTCTGAATCAGATTTTTGCTCAATTCCCTCAATTTCAGCCAGAAAATAACTGAAATCACAGAAAAACACACAAACTCATAGTAAAGTCCAGAAAAGTGAATTTTAACTAAAAACTAATAAAAATATACCAAAAACTAACTAAAACATACTAAAAACATACTAAAAACAATGCCAAAAAGCGTATAAATTATCCGCTCATCACAACACCAAACTTAAATTGTTGCTTGTCCTCAAGCAACTGAAAATCAAATAAGATAAAAAGAAGAGAATATACAATGAATTCCAAAAACATCTATGAAGATCAGTATTAATTAGATGAGTGGGGCTTTTAGCTTTTTGCCTCTGAACAGTTTTGGCATCTCACTCTATCCTTTGAAGTTCAGAATGATTGGCTTCTTTAGGAACCCAGAATCCAGATAGTGTCATTGATTCTCATAGTTAAGTATGATGATTCTTGAACACAGCTACTTTATGAGTCTTGGTCGTGGCCCAAAGCACTCTGTCTTCCAGTATTACCACTGGATACATACATGCCACAGACACATAATTGGGTGAACCTTTTCAGATTGTGACTCAACTTTGCTAGAGTCCCCAATTAGAGATGTCCAGGGTTCTTATGCACACTCTTTTTGCCTTGGATCACAACTTTATTTCTTTCTTTTTCTCTTTTTTTTCGTTTTTCTCCTTCTCTTTTTTTGTATTCACTGCTTTTTCTTTCTTCAAGAATCATTTTTATGATTTTTTAGATCCTCAGTAACATGTCTCCTTTTTCATCATTCTTTAAAGAGCCAACATTCATGAACCACAAATTCAAAAGACATATGCACTGTTTGAGCATACATTCAGAAAACAAAAGTATTGCCACCACATCAAAATAATTAATCTGTTATAAAATTCAAAATCCATGCAATTCTTCTCTTTTTCAATTAAGAACATTTTTCATTCAAGAAAGGTGATGGATTCATAGGACATTCATAACTTTAAGGCATAGACACTAAGACACTAATGATCACAAGACACAAACATAGATAAACATAAGCATGATTTTTCGAAAAACAGAAAAATAAAGAACAAGGAAATTAAAGAACGGGTCCACCTTAGTGATGGCGGCTTGTTCTTCCTCTTGAAGATCTTATGGAGTGCTTGAGCTCCTCAATGTCTCTTCCTTGCCTTTGTTGCTCCTCTCTCATGATTCTTTGATCTTCTCTAATTTCATGGAGGAGGATGGAATGTTCTTGGTGCTCCACCCTTAGTTGTCCCATGTTGGAACTCAATTCTCCTAGGGAGGTGTTCAGTTGCTCCCAATAGTTTTGTGGAGGAAAATGCATCCTTTGAGGCATCTCAGGGATTTCATGATAAGTGGAATCTCTTGTTTGCTCCATCCTTTTCTTAGTGATGGGCTTGTCCTCATCAATGGGGATGTCTCCCTCAATGTCAATTCCAACTGAATAACAGAGGTGACAAATGAGATGAGGAAAGGCTAACCTTGCCAAGGTAGAGGACTTGTCCGCCACCTTATAAAGTTCTTGGGCTATAACCTCATGAACTTCTACTTCTTCTCCAATCATGATGCTATGAATCATGATAGCCCGGTCTATAGTAACTTCGGACCAGTTGCTAGTGGGAATGATTGAGCGTTGGATAAACTCCAACCATCCCCTAGCCACGGGTTTGAGGTCATGCCTTCTCAGTTGAACTGGCTTCCCTCTTGAATCTCTCTTCCATTAGGCACCCTCTTCACAGATGTCTATGAGGACTTGGTCCAACCTTTGATCAAAGTTGACCCTTCTAGTGTAAGGGTGTTCATCTCCTTGCATCATGGGCAAGTTGAATGCCAACCTTACATTTTTCGGACTAAAATCTAAGTATTTCCCCTGAACCATTGTAAGCCAATTCTTTGGGTCCGTGTTCACACTTTGATCATGGTTCTTGGTGATCCATGCATTGGCATAGAACTCTTGAACCATTAAGATTCTGACTTGTTGAATGGGGTTGGTAAGAACTTCCCAACCTCTTCTTCGGATCTCATGTTGGATCTCCGGATATTCACTATTTTTGAGTTTAAAAGGGACCTTGGGGATCACCTTCTTCAAGGCCACAACTTCATAGAAGTGGTCTTGATGCACCCTTGAGATGAATCTCTCCATCTCCCATGACTCGGAGGAGGAGGCTTTTGCCTTCCCTTTCCTCTTTCTAGAGGTTTCTCCGGCCTTGGATGCCATAAATGGTTATGGAAAAACAAAAAGCAATGCTTTTACCACACCAAACTTAAAAGGTTTGCTCGTCCTCGAGCAAAAGAAGAAAGAAGAGAGTAGAAGAAGAAGAAATGAAGGAGATAGAGATGGCTTTGTGGTTCGGCCAAAGGGGGAGAAGTAGTGTTTAGGTTGTGTGAAAATGAAGGAGTGAAGAGGGGTTTATATAGGGGTGAAGAGAGGGGTAGGGTTTGGCTATGGGAGGGTGGGTTTGGGTGGGAAAGTGGTTTGAATTTGAATGGTGAGGTAGGTGGGGTTTTATGAAGGATGGATGTGAGTGGTGAAGAGAAAGATGGGATTTGATAGGTGAAGGGTTTTTGGGGAAGAGGTGTTGAGGTGATTGGTGAATGGGTGAAGAAGAAGAGAGAGGGTGGTGGGGTAGGTGGGGATCCTGTGGGGTCCACAGATCCTGAGGTGTCAAGAAAAAGTCATCCCTGTGCCAATTCTGGCGTTGAACGCCGAGCTGATGCCCATTTCTGGTGTTTAACGCCAACTTCTAGCCCTTTCCTGGCGTTTAACGCCAGTCTGGTGCCCCTTTCTGGCGTTAAACGCCCAGAATGGTGCCAGACTGGGCGTTAAACGCCCATTTGCTACCCTTACTGGCGTTTAAACGCCAGCAAGATCTTCCTCCAGGGTGTGCTGTTTTTCTTTCTGTTTTTCATTCTGTTTTTTTTTTTGCTTTTTCAATTAATTTTGTGACTTCCCATGATCATCAACCTACAGAAAACATAAAATAACATAGGAAAATAGATAATTATAACATTGGGTTGCTTCCCAACAAACGCTTCTTTAATGTCAGTAGCTTGACAGTGGGCTCTCATGGAGCCTCACAGATGCTCAGAGTAATGTTGGAACCTCCCAACACCAAACTTAGAGTTTGAATGTGGGGGTTCAACACCAAACTTAGAAGTTGGTTGTGGCCTCCCAACACCAAACTTAGAGTTTGACAGTGGGGGCTCTATTTGACTCTGTTTTGAGAGAAGCTCTTCATGCTTCTTCTCATGGTGACAGAGGGATATCTTTGAGCCTTAAACACAAGGGATTCTTCATTCACTTGAATGATCAATTCTCCTCTGTCCACATCAATCACAACCTTTGCTGTGGCTAGAAAGGGTCTGCCAAGGATGATGGATTCATCCATGCACTTCCCAGTCTCTAGGACTATGAAATCAGAAGGGATGTAATGGTCTTCAATCTTTACCAGAACATCCTCTACAAGCCCATAAGCTTGTTTTCTTGAATTGTCTGCCATCTCTAGTGAGATTTTTGCAGTTTGCACCTCAAAGATCCCTAGCTTCTCCATTACAGAGAGAGGCATGAGGTTTACACTTGACCCTAAGTCACACAGAGCCTTCTTAAAGGTCATGGTGCCTATGGTACAAGGTATTGAAAACTTTCCAGGATCTTGTCTCTTTTGAGGTAATTTCTGCCTAGACAAGTCATCTAGTTCTTTGGTGAGCAAAGGGGGTTCATCCTCCCAAGTCTCATTACCAAATAACTTGTCATTTAGCTTCATGATTGCTCCAAGGTATTTAGTAACTTGCTCTTCAGTGACATATTCATCCTCTTTAGAGGAAGAATACTCATCAGAGCTCATAAATGGCAGAAGTAAATTCAATGGGATCTCTATGGTCTCAGTGGGAGCCTCAGATTCCCATGGTTCCTCATTAGGGAACTCATTGGAGGCCAGTGGACGTCCATTGAGGTCTTCCTTAGTGGCGTTCACTGCCTCTCCCTCCTCTCCAAATTCGGCCATGTTGATGGCCTTGCACTCTCCTTTTGTATTTTCTTCTGTATTGCTTGGAAGAGTACTAGGAGGGAGTTCAGTAATTTTCTCGCTCAGCTGACCCACTTGTGCCTCCAAATTTCTAATGGAGGACCTTGTTTCAGTCATGAAACTTTGAGTGGTTTTGATTAGATTAGAGACCATGGTTGCTAAGTCAGAGTGGTTCTGCTTAGAATTCTCTGTCTGTTGCTGAGAAGATGATGGAAAAGGCTTGCCATTGCTAAACCTGTTTCTTCCACCATTATTATTATTGAAACCTTGTTGAGGTCTCTATTGATCCTTCCATGAAAGATTTGGATGATTTCTCCATGAAGGATTATAGGTGTTTCCATAGGGTTCTCCCATGTAATTCACCTCTTCCATTGAAGGGTTCTCAGGATCATAAGCTTCTTCTTCAGATGAAGCTTCCTTAGTACTGCTTGGTGCATTTTGCATTCCAGACAGACTTTGAGAAATCATATTGACTTGCTGGGTCAATATTTTGTTCTGAGCCAATATGGCATTCAGAGTATCAATCTCAATAACTCCTTTCTTCTGATTCGTCCCATTGTTCACAGGATTCCTTTCAGAAGTGTACATGAATTGGTTATTTGCAACCATTTCAATTAGTTCTTGAGCTTCTGTAGGCGTCTTCTTCAGATGAAGAGATCCTCCAGCAGAGCTATCCAAAGACATCTTGGACAGTTCAGACAGACCATCATAGAAAATACCTATGATGCTCCATTCAGAAAGCATGTCAGAGGGACACTTTCTGATCAATTGTTTGTATCTTTCCCAAGCTTCATAGAGGGATTCTCCTTCCTTCTGTCTGAGGTTTGGACTTCCACTCTAAGCTTACTCAATTTTTGAGGTGGAAAGAACTTTGCCAAGAAGGCATTGACTAGCTTTTCCCAAGAGTTCAGGCTTTCTTTAGGTTGTGAGTCCAACCATATCCTAGCTTTGTCTCTTACAGCAAAAGGGAATAGCATAAGTATGTAGACCTCAGGGTCAACCCCATTGGTCTTGACAGTGTCACAGATTTGCAAGAATTCAGCTAAAAACTGATGAGGATCTTCCAATGGAAGTCCATGAAACTTGCAATTCTGTTGCATTAGAGAAACTAATTGAGGCTTAAGCTCAAAGTTGTTTGCTCCAATGGCAGGGATAGAGATGCTTCTCCCATAGAAGTCGGGAGTAGGTGCAGTAAAGTCACCCAGCACCTTCCTTGCATTGTTGGCATTGTTGTTGTTTTCGGCAGCCATGTCTTCTTCTTTGAAGATTTCTGTTAGGTCCTCTACAGAGAGTTGTGTCTTAGCTTCTCTTAGTTTTCGCTTTAAGGTCCTTTCAGGTTCAGGGTCAGCCTCAACAAGAATGCTTTTGTCTTTGCTCCTGCTCATATGAAAGAGAAGAGAACAAGAAAGTATGGAATCCTCTATGTCACAGTATAGAGATTCCTTGAGGTGTCAGAGGAAAAGAAAAATAGAAGGAAGAAGTGTTAGTCCATAAATAGAAGGATGTGAGAAGAGGGGAAGAAATTTTCAAAAATTAAGTAAGAGATTTTAAAAACATTTTGAAAAAATACTAATTGATTTTCGAAAACTAAGAGTGAAAAAGAAATCAAGTGATTTTTGAAAAAGATTTGATTGAAAAGATTTGATTTGAAAAAGATTTTGAAAACTTGAAAAGAATTTGCATTAAAAACAAAATCTTCCCTCTTGTGCCATCCTGGCGTTAAACGCCCAGAATGGTGCACATTCTGGCGTTTAACACCCAAAGCACTACCCTTTTGGGCGTTAAACGCCCAACCAGGTACCCTGGCTGGCGTTTAAACGCCAGTTTGTCTTCCTCATTGGGCGTTTTGAACGTCCAGCTTTTTCTGTGTAATTCCTCTGCAGTATGTTCTAAATCTTCAATTCTCTGTATTATTGACTTGAAAAGACACAAATAAAAAATATTTTTTGGATTTTTAATGATGAAGAATAATCAAGATGCAACTAAAATCAAATAACTATGCATGCTAGACACCAAACTTAGCAGTTTGTATACTATTGACACTAACAAAATGAGAATGCATATGAGAAACAACAAAACACTCAAGACAAGAGAATTTAAAGATCAGAACAAGGAAATCATCAAGAACAACTTGAAGATTAATAAAGACACATGAAAAATGCAAGAAGAACAGAAATATGCAATTGACACCAAACTTAAAATGAGACTCTAGACTCAACAAGAAACATAAAATATTTTTGGTTTTTATGATTTTGTAATTTTTTTTGGTTTTTTTTTTCGAAAATTAAGTGGAAAAGAAAATAAAGTTATCAAAATTCTTAATGAGAATTCCAGGAATCATGCAATGTTAGTCTAAAGCTTCAGTCTAAAGAAATTAGACATGGCTAGCCAAGCTTCAGCAGGACATTGCATTCAAGAGCTAAATTGATGAAAATCAATCAGCTTTGGTGATGATAAGAACATCACCTTGAAACACTAGAATTCATTCTTAAGAACTCTGAAAAAAAATGCCTAATCTAAGCAAAAAGATGAACCGTCAGTTGTCCAAACTCAACAATCCCCGGCAACGGCGCCAAAAACTTGGTGCTGTTGCCGGATAAAAAATTTGTCACTGATGTTAC
Organism: Arachis hypogaea; assembly: GCF_003086295.3. Lineage (NCBI taxonomy): Eukaryota > Viridiplantae > Streptophyta > Magnoliopsida > Fabales > Fabaceae > Arachis > Arachis hypogaea. The sequence continues at coordinate 33,524,574 of NC_092041.1, forward strand.
CGGACCAAAAGCTTGCTGAAAACTCGAACAATACCCGGCAATGGCGCCAAAAACTTGGTGCACGAAATTGTGATCGTCAATGGCGCCATCAACATGGTACGCACAATTGCAATCTCAACTCTTTATCACAACTTCGCACAACTAACCAGTAGGTGCACTGGGTCGTCCAAGTAATAAACCTCACGCGAGTAAGGGTCGATCCCACGGAGATTGTTGGTATGAAGCAAGCTATGGTCATCTTGTAAATCTTAGTCAGGCAGATTCAAATGGTTATGGATGATGAATAAAACATAAAGATAAAGATAGAGATACTTATGTAATTCATTGGTGGGAATTTCAGATAAGTGTATGAAGATGCTTGGTCCCTTCCGTCTCTCTGCTTTCCTACTATCTTCATCCAATCCTTCTTACTCCTTTCCATGGCAAGCTGTATGTAGGGTTTCACTGTTGTCAGTGGCTACCTCCCATCCTCTCAGTGAAAATGTTCAACGCACCCTGTCACGGCACGGCTAATCATCTGTCGGTTCTCAATCAGGTTGGAATAGAATCCAGTGATTCTTTTGCGTCTGTCACTAACGCCCAGCCTTCAGGAGTTTGAAGCTCGTCACAGTCATTCAATCATTGAATCCTACTCAGAATACCACAGACAAGGTTTAGACCTTCCGGATTCTAGCTTATACCATGAAGATTCCGATTAAGGGATCCAAGAGATAAACATTCAAGCCTTGTTTGCTTGTAGAACAGAAGTGGTTGTCAGGCACTTGTTCATAAGTGAGAATGATGATGAGTGTCACATAATCATCACATTCATCATGTTCTTGGGTGCAAATGAATATCTTGGGACAAGAATAAGCTGAATTGAATAGAAGAACAATAGTAATTGCATTAATACTCGAGGTACAGCAGAGCTCCACACCTTAATCTATGGTGTGTAGAAACTCCACCGTTGAAAATACATAAGAACAAAAGTGATCATTGGCTTCGGCCCCAGAGAGGAAACCAGAAGAACCAAGATGAAAATACAATAGCAAAAGGTCCTATTTGTAGAGAACTAGTAGCCTAGGGTTTACAAGGATGAGTAAATTACATAAAAATCCACTTCTGGGCCCACTTGGTGTGTGCTTGGGCTGAGCATTGAAGCATTTTCGTGTAGAGACTTCTCTTGGAGTTAAACACCAGCTTTTGTGCCAGTTTGGGCGTTTAACTCCCATTCTTGTGCCAGTTCCGGCGTTTAACACCGGGCATTCTTGAGCTGATTTGGAACGCCGGTTTGGGCCATAAAATCTCGGGCAAAGTATGGACTATTATACATTGCTAGAAAGCCCAGGATGTCTACTTTCCAACGCCATTGAGAGCGCGCCAATTGGGCTTCTGTAGCTCCAGAAAATCCACTTCGAGTGCAGGGAGGTCAGAATCCAACAGCATCTGCAGTCCTTTTTAGTCTCTGAATCAGATTTTTGCTCAAGTCCCTCAATTTCAGCTAGAAAATACCTGAAATCACAGAAAAACACACAAACTCATAGTAAAGTCCAGAAAAGTGAATTTTAACTAAAAACTAATAAAAATATACCAAAAACTAACTAAAACATACTAAAAACATACTAAAAACAATGCCAAAAAGCGTATAAATTATCCGCTCATCACTTAGCCTCTTCTTTCATGGAGGGCTCACTACTTAAGTACAGATGTTGATTTCTAGCAACTATATCTATGAGCTCTTGAGCTTCTTCAATTATTTTTCTCATGTGTATAGATCCATCAGCTGAGTGGTCTAGAGATATTGGGGCTTTTTCTGTAAGCCCATAATAGAAGATGTCTAACTGCACCCACTCGGAAAATATTTCAGAGGGGCATTTCCTTAGCATCTCTCTGTACCTCTCCCAAGCATCATAAAGAGATTCATGATCCTCTTGTTTAAAGCCTTGGATGTCCAGCCTTAGCTGTGTCATCCTTTTTGGAGGCAAATATTGATTCAGGAATTTTTCTGACAACTGTTTCCATGTTCTTATGCTAGCTTTGGGTTGGTTATTTAACCACCTCTTAGCTTGGTCTTTTATAGCAAATGGAAATAGCAATAATCTATAGACATCCTAATCTACTTCCTTATCACGTACTATGTCAGCAATTTGTAAGAACTGTGCCAGAAACTCAGTAGGTTCTTCCTGTAAAATACTGGCAATTTTGCTGCACCATGATAATGAGCTGAGGATTTAGCTCAAAAGTGTTAGCTCTTATGGGGGGTATACAGATACTACTACCATATGAAGTAGTAGTGGAGTTAGCATATGACCCCAGAGTCCTTCTGGACTGTTCATTTCTACTTAAGTCCATGATGGTGAAAGGGAGATGATGTGGATTGGAGATAGAAATATTATATTTATTATTTAAAAAAAATTGAAAACCAAAAATAAGAGAAGATAAAATAAAATAAAATAAAATAAATGAAAGATTTTGGATGAGGATTTTCGAAAAATGATGTGAGAGAAAGTGGTTAGGAAGTTTTGAAAAGGATATGATTTTAAAAATTTTGACCAAGTCAACACAAGGGATTCGAAATTTTATGAGGACTTAAAGGAAAAGATATTTTTTTATTTTTGAATTTAATGTGGAGAGAGAAAAGCAACAAAGTGACACCAAACTTGAAATTTTTAGATTAAAACAATAGAAATAAACAAGAAAATTTTGAATGTCAAGATGAACACCAAGAACACTTTTTGAAAATTTTTAAAAAAATAAGAAGACAAAGGACACCAAACTTAAAAATTTTTATACTTGGAACACTAATAATTTGAAAATGTTTAAGATAATATGCAACAAAAGACACCAAACTTAGAATTTTTAGAAAACCAAACACAATTTTTTCAAAAATTAAAAGGAAAAACACAAAGAGGACACCAAACTTAAAACATGAAACTAAACTCAAACAAAAGACTCAAATTTAGTGACTCTAAACCAACAAAAATAAATTATTCCTAATCTAAGCAACAAGATGAACCGTCAGTTGTCCAAACTCGAACAATCCCCAGCAACGGTGCCAAAAACTTGGTACACAAAATTATGATACACAACTCTGTGCAGCTGACCAGCAAGTGCACTAGGTCATCCAAGTAATACCTTACGTGAGTAAGGGTTGATCCCACGGAGATTACCGGCTTGAAGCAAGCTATGGTTATCTTGTAACTCTTAGTCAGGAGATTTATGATAAAAATTACTTTTGTTTATGAAGAATAAATAACATGAAATAAAAGGTACTTGTGATTTAGTAATGAGGAACATGTTGAGGGTTTGGAGATGCTCTGTCTTCTGAATCTCTGCTTTCCTACTATTGTCTTCTTCACGCATGCAAGGCTCCTTCCATGGCAAGCTGTATGTTGGTGGATCACTGTTGTCAATGGCTACCATCTGTCCTCTCAGTGAAAATGGTCCGACTACGGGTTACGTAGGGCTAATCATCTGTCTGTTCTCACTCGTGCTGGAATAGGATCCATTGATCCTTTTGCACACTATTACTGTGCGCAACATTTGTGAGTTTGAAGCTCATCACAGTCAACCCATCCCAGATCCTACTCGGAATACCACAGACAAGGTTTAGACTTTCTGGATCTCAAGAGTGCTGCCAATTGATTCTAGCTTATACCACGAAGACTCTGGTTTCACAGATTTGAACACTCTGTTGTCAGGAAAGGCAATCAAACTCGTGAACCAGGAACCCAAGAGATACACATTCAATCTAAGGTAGAACGGAGGTGGTTGTCAGACACGCATTCATAAGTTGAGAATAGTGATGAGGTTCACGGATCATCACATTCATCATGTTGAAGTGCGAATGAATATCTTAGAATAGAAACAAGCATGATTGAATGGAAAATAGAAATAATTGCATTAATCCATCGAGACACAGCAGAGCTCCTCACCCCCAACCATGGGGTTTAGAGACTCATGCCGTAGAAGATACAAATTCAAATGTAAAATGTCATGAGGTACAAAATGAATCTCTAAAAGTAGTTTTTATGCTAAACTAGTAACCTAGGTTTACAAAAAATGGATAAACTAAGATAAATAGTGCAGAAATCCACTTCCGGGACCCACTTGTTGTGTGTTTGGGATGAGCATTGAAGCTTTCACGTGCATAGGCTATTCCTGGCATTAAACACCAACTTTGGTGCCAGTTTGGGCATTTAACTCCAGCTTTTATGCGAGTTCTGGCGTTTAACGCCAGAAAAGGGTAGAAAGTTAGCGTTAAAACGCCAGTTTGCGCTATCAAATCTCAGGCAAAGTATGGACTATTATAAATTTCTGGAAAGCCCAAGATGTCTACTTTCCAATGCAATTGAGAACGCTCCAATTGGGCTCCTACAGCTCCAGAAATTCATTACGGTGCAGGAGGGTCAGAATCCAATAGCATCTGCAGTCCTTTTTCAGCCTCTGAATCAAATTTTTGCTCAGGTCCCTCAATTTCAGCTAGAAAATACATGAAATCATAGAAAAACACAGAAACTCATAGTAAAGTCCAGAAATATAATTTTTGCATAAAAACTAATAAAAATATACTAAAAAGTAACTAAAGCATACTAAAAACTACATGAAAATACCACCAAAAAGCGTATAAAATATCCGCTCATCACCCTCCCAATTTACCTCTTATGTTTCACTTCTCTAACCACCTGAACTCTCCGTGATTGACCCTCAGACCTTTTGGAATACAATGCAAATATGAATATATGGCAAATAAAAAAAATATTCAAACTCATCTATGAATATATATAGCAAATGAAAACTTAGATGAACATCTTTCAAGTGCCATCACAATTATTTCTATTTTAGTATATTTGAATTAGCCAAAACGTTTATTTAATTTCATCAAAATTAAAAATCAATTTCTATATTTAAAAATTTATAACTGATCTTATAATTGTAAAACAAAATAATTAGAAATACTCTGTTTCTTTATAACAAAGTATAACAAAGAATATTATTCTTTTTTCTATTCATGTTATTCAACAAATATATGTCAAAAGCTTCTAACACTATGAAATCTCTTGCTCTTTTATAAAGGAAAAAATAGAGTTGAGCCTCAAAGTAGTCTCTGAAGTTACACCCAGGCCTTAAAGTATTATTTGAAGTTAATAGTTACCCAAATTTATTCTCGAAGTTGCACTCTAAAACTCATAATAGTCCCTAAGATATTTTTCATCCATCACTTGCCATGGGAAAGCTAAGCTAGAGTGATTCCTGCCACGCTGGTACTGTAACAAATAGCTGATGTGGCATAGGAAACTTTATTTTTGCAATTTAGTCTGTTTTTCCTTTTAAAACCCTAACCCCAAAATTATGTTCGCTACATTCCCTTGTCTTCTTATCTCTTCTCTTGGATACATGCACTGCTATGCTCTCCCACTGTTGCTTCTCCATCGTTTGCGACTTTGCCCTCCACCTCCCACCACACTGTCACCCACCAAATCATTGCCATCTTTAATATCCTCTCCACCGCTCACAACCATGATTGGTACTCCCTCCTCTGACTTCGCTGACAACCTCACCCTCCCTCAACAACAACTCAAGAAACTCACTCCTATTAGACACGAACATATTCCTCTCTCAGATGATTCCCACACATGCCTCGCTGAGGCTTGCCACATTCTCGCTGACCCCCAAAGATGCCAAATTTATGACTTAAAAATTGCTGGTGAATTGTTACCGCTGCAGCAACCACAACAAGAACCACCGCCCAAATTATAAAGTTTTACAGTTTTCAAAATTATATTAAATAATTACGAAAGATAAAATATTGAAAGGTAATGTAAAACACCAATGTTGTGAAGATTGCAACACAATGGTGAAGCTCCAAGGGTGTCGCTACTGTTGCATCTAACAATAACCACCTCTTCCATGGTTCTAAAACAAAGAGTTTGATGGAAATAGTGGGATGTGTTACAAGTTTGGTAAAGCGAGTAAGAAGTACCTTGCGATTATTTTGTTGTTATTGTTCAGGTTTGTTAACTTTATTTGGGGTTATGGTAGTAGTACCACTTGAGATGAGTACAGGTAAAAAAAGTGTATGGGATTGAAAGCACTATGTGTAGTGGCAAGCTTTGAGTTTGAGGGGGAGAAGCTTATTAAGATTTATGTTGATTTGAAAAAGTGGTGTTCATCATCTTGTGTCATGATAGTATACTAATATGTGTATTCTTGGTTAGATCATGGTGGTGATGAAGTTTAGTAATGGGGCTATGTTCTGTTGCTAGTTCTGATGTTTTCAAATGATTTGCAGAGGAGTGTGAGTGAGGACTTATGGCAAAGAAGATGGTTGGGAATAACATGATGAGGAAGAAGCAAAGAGTGGTTCTTGATGCTAATAATGATTTAGGTTTGAATATAATTTGAAGATAATTTGGAAAATATGGTTTTAAAAGTGGAGAAGGGATAAATTGAAAAAATAAAGTTTCCTTCGCCACATCAGCTAGTCGTGCGTTATAGTGCCAGCATGGCAAAAATTAGTCCATCTCAACTTTTTGATGGCAGGCAATGGAGAAAGTGCCTTAGGGACTACTATGAGTCTCGGAGTGCAACTTCGAAGACAAATTTGAGAAACTATTAACTTCAAGGACTATTTTAAGATTTGAGTGCAACCTCAGGGACTACTTTAGGACTAACTCAAAAAAACAACAGGGAAAAGAATAACTACTTATAACTTAATACTCTAAACAAATTAGTGAGTTACTTAGAGCCAGTGGCGGTGCGGAAGATTTGTTTGGCGTGATGGCAGCATGGATGGTGCAATGGTGGCAGTAGTGATTAACCAGTAGGGTTGCATTAGGATTTTTAAAAAAATAATAGGATAGAATAGGGAGAAGGAGGAGGATAACTTACCTAGAGGGAAGAAGATGGCAACTCTGGTGATACAAGGAGCAACGACGGTAGCAGTGGTAGTAACGACAAAAATGGCAACGACACGGTGATTCACACAATGCAAGGAATTCCAATTGAGTCCACGTAGTCTTTGGAGACTATTGGTGGTGGCCAGTGCTGGCAAAGAAGGCTGCTGGAGGTGGTTTAGGGGAAAGATAGAGGGGGAGAAGGTTACAAAGAGTGTGTGTGTTTCAAAAATGAGGGGGTAGGATTCTCGTTTTAAATTTAGGACAAGCTTACTGTCGAATTTATCAATGGATAAATTCAATGGTAACACATTACAGGTCACTAAAGCACAACGCTGAAGGTAATATTTTTCCAAAGGAAAATTTTGAATGGACAACTAAAGAAAAGAAAAAAGTGGAGCTAAATGCCAAAACTATCAATATGATGCATTGCACCATTATCTTTGAAGAATTCAAAAAAGTCTCATGGTTCAAAACAACAAAAGCGATATGGGATAAGTTGTAGCTTACACATGAGGAAGCTGAGCAACTGAGAGAAACCCGTATTAACATGCTTATAAAGGAATATAAAATATTCTTTATTATAGAAGATGAATCAATTGATGCATTGTTTGAGAGATTCTCCATCATCAAATCATCATTAATAACCTTGATACAATGAGAAAACACTTTTCTAAAGTAAATCTTGTTAAGAAGATCTTAAGAAGTTTTACCAAGCAATGGGAGACCATGAATACTGTCATATCCAAAGTTAATGATCTCAACAAGATTACTTATAATGAATTGAGAGGAAAGCTATTGGCTTATGAATCTACACATCTCAACAATGATAACAAGAAAATAGGAGTGGCATTTAAATCAAGAATCACATCAAAAGAAGAAAAATATTATCATGAAGCTCACGTTTGTCTCATGGCTAATCAAACCAATTATGATGAGGTAGACTTTACTAAACTTTCTACAGAACAATTGCATGTGATTATTGATGATTTTACTAAAAGTTCTACTAAACTTCTCATAAATATAGTAAACATAAAAAGGAAAATGATTCCTTTGAAATTTGAAAATGCCAAGCTGATGAGCGGATAATTTATACACTTTTTGGCATTATTTTTAGGTAGTTTTTAGTATGATTTAGTTAGTTTTTAGTACATAATTATTAATTTTTACGCAAAAATCACATTTTTGGACTATACTATGAGTTTGTGTATTTTTCTGTGATTTTGGGTATTTTCTGGCTAAAATTGAGGGACCTGAGCAAAAATCTGATTCAGAGGCTGAAAAGGGACTGAAGATGCTGTTGGATTCTGACCTTCCTGCACTCGAAATGAATTTTCTGGAGATACAGAAGCCCAATTGGCGCACTCTCAACTGCGTTAGAAACTAGACATCTTGGGCTTTCCAGCAATGTATAATAGTTCATACTTTTTCCGAGATTTGATGGCTCAAACTGGCGTTAAAACGCCGGTCAGAGACCCTTTTCTAGCGTAAAACCCCAGAACTGGCATAAAAGCTGGAGTTAAACGCCCAAATTGGCACCAGAGCTGGCGTTTAACTCCAAGAAAAGCCTATGCACGTGGAAGCTTCAATGCTCAGCCAAAGCACACACCAAGTGGGCCCCAGAAGTGGATTTCTGCATCATTTACCTATTTCTGTAAACCCTAGGTTACTAGTTCATTATAAATAGGACCTTTTACTAATATATTTTCATCTTTTGATCATCTTTGATCTTGGGATCAGGTCTTTGAACCCTTTTTTGATTATTTCATGTTATTTGGGAGGCATGACAATTCGGCCATGTCTAGACCTTGTTCTTATGTATTTTCAACGGTGGAGTTTCTACACATCATAGATTAAGGTGTAGAGCTCTACTGCTCCTCATGAATTAATGCAATTATTACTGTTTTCTATTCAATTCAAGCTTATTCTTGTTCTAAGATATCCATTCGTACTTCAACATGATGAATGTGATGATCAAGTGACACACATCACCATTCTCACTTATGAATGTGTGCTTGACAACCACTTCTGTTCTACCTGAAAACAAGCTTGAATGCATATCTCTTGGCCTCCTGGTTCACGACGCATGGTTTCCTCTCCTGACAACAGAGCCCTCCATTTCGTGTGATCATAGTCTTCGTGGTATAAGCTAGAATCAATTGGCAGCATTCTTGAGATCCGGAAAGTCTAAACATTGTCTGTGGTATTCCGAGTAGGATCTGGGATGGGATGACTATGACGAGCTTCAAACTCGCGAGTGTTGGGCGCAGTGACAGTGCGCAAAAGGATCAATGGATCTTATTCCGACATGATCGAGAACTGACAGATGATTATCCCTACATAACCCGTAGCCGGACCATTTTCACTGAGAGGACGGACGGTAGCCATTGACAACGATGATCCCCCAACATACAGCTTGCCAGGGAAAGGACTGCGCATGACTGGATGAAGGCAGTAGGAAAGCTGAGATTCAGAAGGAACAAAGCATCTCCATACACTTATCTAAAATTCCCACCAATGAATTACATAAGTATTTCTATCTTATTTTATGTCTTATTTATCTTTTAGTTATCAAAACCCCATAACCATTTGAATCTGCCTTACTGAGATTTACAAGATGACCATAGCTTTGATAAACCACTATTTTATGGTTTACAATGTGTTTAATTGTGTGGTTTTATCATGGTCTTTACCCACTTATTCATATAATTAGCATGCATTTATATTTCCTTCCTAAAATTATTACATGATTGAAAACTTACTTTCTAGAGACCCTTTAATTAGGTATTTTAATCCCCTTTTATTCCATTCGATGCCGTGATCTGTGTGTTAAGTGTTTCAGGCTTTATAGGGCATGAATGAGTGAGAGATTGGGAAGGAAGCTTGCAAAAATTGAAGGAATACAAGAAATTGAGGAGATGACCAGCCAGAAGTGATGCGTACGTGTTAGCGACGCGACCGCGCGGAAGAGAGGAATTCACAGTGACGCAGCCGCATGAGTGACGCGGACGCGCGGATTGGAAAAGCAGAAGTGATGCGGAGGCATGGACGACGCGCCCGCATGGAAAAGAAAAACGCCGAATGACGCGTCCGCGTGACGTGAGCGATTGGTGCACGAAATTGTGATCATCAATGGCGCCATCAACATGGTACGCTCAATTGCAATCTCAACTCTTTATCACAACTTCGCACAACTAACCAGCAAGTGCACTGGGTCGTCCAAGTAATAAACCTTACGCGAGTAAGGGTCGATCCCACGGAGATTATTGGTATGAAGCAAGCTATGGTTATCTTGTAAATCTCAGTCAAACGGATTCAAATGGTTATGGAAGATTGATAATTAAAAGATGAATAAAACATAAAATAAAGATAGAGATACTTATGTAATTCATTGGTGAGAATTTTAGATAAGTGTATGGAGATGCTTTGTCCCTTCCGTCTCTCTGCTTTCCTACTGTCTTCATCCAATCTTTCTTACTCCTTTCCATGGCAAGCTGTATGTTAGGCATCACCGTTGTCAATGGCTACAGTCCCGTCCTCTCAGTGAATCCAGTGATTCTTTTGCGTCTGTCACTAACACCCCACAATCGCGAGTTTGAAGCTTGTCACAGTCATTCAATCCCTAAAACATGTGCCTTATTATTGGTTATTGTAAATATTTTTCTTTTACTTGTTTATTTGTTTTTGTTTCCCCTTTTTATTTCTATTAGCCACTATGAGTTCTCACCCCTTTCGCTTTGAGTTTGGTTCTAATTTTGTTGAAAGGAATGGAAGCTATAACAGGAACATGCATCAAGGTCAAAGCAATCAAAGATGGATGGAGCCAAGAGGATCTGATCAACCCTTTAGGCAACAACACCTTCCAAGATATCATGGACAAAGACCTTTCTACAAATGCATACCAAGCTGATATATATGGTGGACCCCCTTGTAGTTACCAACAAGCCCCACCCTGTGCTTATAGACCATCCTCTCAACATAGCTTCGAACCACCACACTCACAAGCTCCTTTTCACCATTCACCACCGTATGATCCTTATCCACCCCAATACCAATCCAATTACTCCCAAGAACCACCACTTCCCTATGCACCATGTCCATATCCATCACTTCAAGAATCACAGGCTCGCCTCAAGGAAACAGTAGATCAATTTCATGCAACCCTTCATCAACTAGAGCAAGCAATAAATCAATTATCTTCCAGATGTTCAGACACTCAAGGAACTCCCATCGCTCCATGTGGACAATCTAATGAAGAACGTAGCACGAAGAAGATACTAGAAACTTTAGTAGACAGTACAGAGCATGACTTCGTACTGGAACAAGTAGAGGAAGCTATCATTGTAAAAGAAGAATAGTTGATTGAAGACTTAGGAGACACTGAACCTCCAAGGGAATCCAGAGTTGTGGAGAATTCTATCAAGGACGTTACAATTGATGCTAAGGAGGATAGTGCACAATCCCCAAAGCAGGTATCTTATGAAGAACTGGACGGAATAACCCAAGACGCAAGTTTCCTTGATGATGATAATCACAAGTCAGGTTCTCTTAGTAATGAACTTACATCCGTAAGTGAATTCTGAGACAGGAGAATCTTCCCCGAGTGAGTACGAAGATGATGCTGAGGTAGATTTTTCTCAACCCCCAACTTATGACTTGAGTGATACTGAGGAAGAAATCGAGGACTTTGATCAAGACATGGTTGAAATTGAAGAAGTTTACAAAGAAGTAGAGGAATTCACAGAAGAACACAAGGGAGTAGAGCTTGCAAAACCACTGGAAACACTTATCCCAAGGCCACTACCACCCAACTCCAACGTCAAGTGGGTAAAATCCTTAACTTTTATCTTTACTTTTCCACTTGAATATGGTTTACTTGAAACAGATGGCTGATGAGTGAATAATTTATACGCTTTTTGGCATTGTTTTTAGTATGTTTTTAGTATGTTTTAGTTAGTTTTTATTATATTTTTATTAGTTTTTAATTAAAATTCACTTTTATGGACTTTACTATGAGTTTGTGTGTTTTTCTATGATTTCAGGTATTTTCTGGCTGAAATTGAGGGACCTGAGCAAAAATCTAATTCAGAGGCTGAAAAAGGACAGCAGATGCTATTGGATTCTGACCTCCCTGCACTCAAAGTGAATTTTCTGGAGCTACAGAAGCCCAATTGGCGCGCTCTCAATTGTGTTGGAAAGTAGACATCCTGAGCTTTCCAGCAATATATAATAATCCATACTTTTCCCGTGATTTGATGGCACAAACCGGCGTTCCAAATCAGCTCAAGACTTCCCGGCGTTTAACGCCGGAACTGGCACAGAAGTGGGAGTTAAACGCCCAAACTGGCACAAAAGCTGGCGTTTAACTCCAAGAAAAGTCTCTACACGAAAATGCTTCAATGCTCAGCCCAAGCACACACCAAGTGGGTCCGGAAGTGGATTTATACGTCATTTACTCATTTTTGTAAACCCTAAGCTACTAGTTCTCTATAAATAGGACCTTTTGCTAATGTATTTTCATCTTGGTAGCTATCTTCGAGTAGTCTTATGCTATCTTAGATCATGGGGCTGGCCTCATGGCCATGCCTAGACCTTGTTCTTATGTATTTTCAACGGTGGAGTTTCTACACACCATAGATTAAGGTGTGGAGCTCTGCTGTACCTCGAGTATTAATGCAATTACTATTGTTCTTCTATTCAATTCAGCTTATTCTTGTTCTAAGATATCACTTGTTCCTCAACTTGATAAATGTGATGATCCGTGACACTCATCATCATTCTCACCTATGAACGTGTGCCTGACAACAACCTCCGTTCTACCTTAGATTGAGTGGATATCTCTTGGATTCCTTAATCAGAATCTTCATGGTATAAGCTAGAATTGATGGCGGCATTCTTGAGAATTCGGAAGGTCTAAACCTTGTCTGTGGTATTCTGAGTAGGATTCAAGGATTGAATGACTGTGACGAGCTTTAAACTCGCGATTGTGGGGTGTTAGTGACAGACACAAAAGAATCACTGGATTCTATTCCGACATGATCGAGAACCGACAGATAAATAGCCGTGCTGTGACAGAGCGCGTTGAACATTTTCACTGAGAGGACGGGACTGTAGCCATTGACAACAGTGATGCCCAACATATAGCTTGCCATGGAAAGGAGTAAGAAGGATTGGATGAAGACAGTAGGAAAGCAGAGAGACAGAAAGGACAAAGCATCTCCATACGCTTATCTGAAATTCTCACCAATGAATTACATAAGTATCTCTATCTTTATTTTATGTTTTATTTATCTTTTAATTATTAATCCTCCATAATCATTTGAATTCGCCTGACTGGGATTTACAAGATGACCATAGCTTGCTTCATACCAACAATCTCCGTGGGGTCGACCCTTACTTGCGTAAGGTTTATTACTTGGACGACCCAGTGCACTTGCTGGTTAGTTGTGCGAAGTTGTGATAAAGAGTTGAGATTGCAATCGAGTGTACCATGTTGATGGCACCATTGATGATCACAATTTCGTGCACCAAGTTTTTGGCGCCGTTGCCGGGGATTGTTCAAGTTTGGACAACTGACGGTTGATGACATGTCATCATATACCTATTTTTCTATGCTTTTTCATACAAGAAATTGATGAATTGTGCTTAAATATTGAATGCTTTTGTACTTAAATGATATATTTTCTTGATATTTTAATTTTATAAATCTTATAGAAAAAAAGAAGAAAAAGAAGCAAAGAAGCACAAAAAAAGAGGAAAAAAGAGCTTTGGAGCACACTTTGAAGTTTGAGCACACTTTGGAGGCTTAGGCCACGCTTTTAAAAGCGTGGCCCATGACCAAATTAATGAAGAATAGGCAAACAGCACACACTGCCCTGCTCTTGCCAAGGGCAGGGCAGAATCGTGATGCAAAGTGAGGTTGGAAGCAAGAATTTCGCTAAGGTAAAATCTGGGCGCTCACAGCATGACCATGCCTCCTTCAAAGGGCTATAACTTGAGCTACAGACGTCCAATTGATGTGCTTCCAGTTGCGTTGGAAAGCTGACATTCAGAGCTTTCCAACGATATATAGCAATCCATATTTGGCGCACAATTGGGGCAGGAACGAAAGGCATCTTTAAGGGCCATGAGAAAGCAAGAAACTAAGCCTTACTTTGGTGCCAAGAAAACCAAGGAAAAGAAGTAGCGTGTGCATCCACCAAGTTTCGAACTTGGAACTTCACTTCTGGAAACACTGCCCTGCCCTCCGCGAGGGCAGGGCAGCATTTTGGTGATGCACACAGGCGCACCATTCTGGCGCACCAAGGGACGGTTCGGCAGCACCAGCAGCACGCACAGGCACCAAACTGGTGCACCAAAAATTTATGCCCTGCCCTCCGCGAGGACAGGGCAGCATTCTGCAGCACCAACTTGCACACCACGCTCGCACCAAGGCCGCACGCATCAATTCCTGCCCTGCCCTCCACAAGGGCAGGGCAGCCTCCTGGGAGTGTCATGGGCCAAAAATCAACCAAAATTCAATTTAATTCAATTCCTCACCAAATTGAATCAAGGCCAACCAAACCCATTTCTCCTCAAATCCAAAGCAAGCTAAGCCCACATCATCACTCAAAGGCACATGGATCAATTAAATTAGGATTTTTATTTTTGTAATTTGTTTTAATTTCATTTTCATTTTTCATTTTGTAAAGCCTATATAAGGCATCATTTCCATCTTTGTAAAGGAGGCTTGCGACATTAGGGAGTAGTAGTAGTAGATAGCTCTCTCTCTTTGAGTTTTCATTTCTGCTTTAAATCTTGGGTAGAGAATTGAAGAAATTCTGTTTCAATCTCACCTTGAGATCTCTTGTTTACTTTTTCTGCATAATTGAAATTCACATATTGCTTCATCTTCTCTTTAACTCTGCAATTTATTTTTCTTTTTTCTTCTGCAAATTGTTCTCTGTTGGATCAAGGAAGGGATTGAGATCTAGACTTGTTTTCTAGTCTCCTCCATCCCTGAGATCTTCAACTTTCCCTTAGCTATTGAAATTGAGCTGCATTTTACTTTCTGTTTCATTCCTCTTCTGCTACATTTACTTTTCTGCAATTTCCTTTCCTGTATTCTGCACTTTCACATCTTTGTTCACATTGAGCTTGATTTAATTTCCTGCACATTTACATTTTCTGCAATTTAAATTTCTAGTTGCTTAATCTATTGCTCTCTTAAATTTCCTGCACCCAATCCCCTTTACATTTCCTGCAATTTACATTTCGTGCAATTTAAGTTTCAGCTCTTTTACTTTCTTGTTCTTTAAGTTTCCTGCAATTTTATTTTCTGCATCTTTTAAATTCCTTGCAATTTACTTTCTGTTGATCAACTTCACACAATTCACTCAATGTTAGCTTGACTAAACTAATCACCCACTAAAGTTGCTTGATCCATCAATTCCTGTGGGATTGACCTCACTCTTGTGAGCTATTATTACTTGATGCGACTCGGTACACTTGCCGGTTGGATTTGTGTGTTGGAAATTTATTTTTCCACAAAAACACCATCAACGGTTCATCTTGTTGCTTAGATTAGGTATTTTTCTTCAAAATTTTTAAGAATGAATTCTAGAGTTTCAAGGTGATGTTCTTATCATCACCAAAGCTGATTGATTTTCATCAATTTAGCTCTTGAATGTAATGTCCTGCTGAAGCTTGGCTAGCCATGTCTAATCTTTTTAGACTAAAGCTTTTGACTAACATTGCATGATTCCTAGGATTCTTATTAAAAATTTTGAATCTCTTTATTTTCTTTTCCATATAATTTTTGAAAAATAAAAAAAATTATAAAATCTTAAAATCAAAAATATTTTTATGTTTCTTGTTTGAGTCTAGTTTCTAATTTTAAGTTTGGTGTCAATTGCATGTCTTTATTCTTCTAATTTTCGAAAATTACATGCATTATGTTCTTCATTGATCTTCAAGTTGTTCTTGATGATTTTCTTGCTCTGATCTTTAAATTCTCTTGTTTTAAGTGTTTTGTTGTTTATCATATGCATTCTCAATTTGTTTGTGTCAGTAGTATACAAACTTCTAAGTTTGGTGTCTTGCATGCATTGTTTATTTGATCTTAGTTTCATTTTGATTATTCCTCATCATTAAAAATTTTTAATTTGTGTCTTTTCAAGTCAATAATACAGAGAATTGAAGATTCAGAACATACAGCAGAGGAATTACACAAAAAAGCTGGGCGTTCAAAACGCCCAGTGAAGAAGGAAAACTGGCATTTAAACGCCCAGCCAGGTACCAGCCAGGGTACCTGGCTGGGCGTTTAACGCCCAAAAGGGTAGCATTTTGGGCATTAAACGCCAGAATGGATACCATTTTGGGCGTTTAACGCCAGGATGGCACAAGAGGGAAGATTTTGTTTTTAATGCAATTTTTTTTAAGTTTTCATAATTTTTCAAAATCAATTTCTTTCCTTTTTCGAAAATACTTGCTAACAATTAATGATTTGATTCAACATTTCAAGTATGTTGCCTTTTCTGTTGAGAAAGGTTTAATGTCTGAATCATATCTTTTAAATTTTTTGTTAGCCAAGTCATTAATTTTAAAAATCAAATCTTTTTAAATTGTTTTTCAATCATATCTTTTTAATCATATCTCTTTAAAACCATAACTTTTCAATCATATCTTTTTAAACACATCTTTTTCAAAATAGTTTTCAATCATATCTTTTTGATTTCTAATTTCAAAATCTTTTTCAAAAATCACTTTATTTCTTTCCAAACTTTAATTTTCAAAAATCATTCTTCAATTTTTCAAAATTTCTTCAAAATATTTTAGTTTATTTTCGAGAATTCTTCCCCTCTTCTCACATCCTTCTATTTATGGACTAACACTCCTCCTCAATACACAATTCGAACTCTATCCCTTTTGATAAGTTCGAATTCTTCTACCTCCTCCTTCTATTCTTCTTTTCCTCTGACACCTCAAGGAATCTCTATACTGTGACATAGAGGATTCCATATTTTCTTGTTCTCTTCTCTTTCATATGAGCAGGAGCAAAGATAAAAGCATTCTTGTTGAGGCTAACCCTGAACCTGAAAGGACCTTGAAGCGAAAGCTAAGAGAAGCTAAAGCACTACTCTCTGTAGAGGACCTAATAGAAATCTTCAAACAAGAAGAAGACATGGCAGCCGAAAACAACAACAATGCTAACAATGCAAGGAAAGTGCTTGGTGACTTTACTGCACCTACTCCCGACTTCTATGAGAGAAGCATCTCTATCCCTGACATTGGAGCAAACAACTTTGAGCTTAAACCTCAATTAGTTTTTCTAATGCAACAGAACTGCAAGTTTCATGGACTTCCATTGGAAGATCCTCATCAGTTCTTAGCTGAATTCTTGCAGATCTGTGACATTGTCAAGACCAATGGGGTTGACCCTGACATCAACAGACTTATGCTATTCCCTTTTGCTGTAAGATACAGAGCTAGGATATGGTTGGACTCACAACCTAAAGAAAGCCTGAACTCTTGGGAAAAGCTAGTCAATGCCTTCTTGGCAAAGTTCTTTCCACCTAAAAAATTGAGTAAGCTTAGAGTAGAAGTCCAAACCTTCAGACAGAAAGAAGGTGAATCCCTCTATGAAGCTTGGGAAAGATACAAACAATTGATCAGAAAGTGTCCTTCTGACATGCTTTCTGAATGGAGAATCATAGGTATCTTCTATGATGGTCTGTCTGAATTGTCCAAGATGTCATTGGACAGCTCTGCTGGAGGATCTCTTCATCTGAAGAAGACGCCTGCAGAAGCTCAAAAACTCATTAAAATGGTTGCAAATAACCAATTCATGTACACTTCTGAAAGGAATCCTGTGAACAATGGGACGAATCAGAAGAAAGGAGTTCTTGAGATTGATACTCTGAATGCCATATTGGCTCAGAACAAAATATTGACTCAGCAAGTCAATATGATTTCTCAAAGTCTGTCTGGAATACAAGCTGCACCAGGCAGTACTAAGGACGCTTCATCTGAAGAAGAAGCTTATGATCCTGAGAACCCATCAATGGAAGAGGTGAATTACATGGGAGAACCCTGTGGAAACACCTATAATCCTTCATGGAGAAATCATCCAAATCTCTCATGGAAGGATCAATAGATATCTCAACAAGGTTTCAATAACAATAATGGTGGAAGAAGTAGGTTTAGCAATGGCAAGCCTTTTCCATCATCTTCTCAGCAACAGACAGAGAATTCTAAGTAGAGCCACTCTGACTTAGCAACCATGGTCTCTGATCTAATCAAAACCACTAAGAGTTTCATGACTGAAACAAGGTCCTCCATTAGAAACTTGGAGGCACAAGTGGGTCAGCTGAGTAAGAAAGTTACTGAACTCCCTCCTAGTACTCTTCCAAGCAATACAGAAGAGAATCCAAAAGGAGAGTGTAAGGCCATCAACATGGCCGAATTTGGAGAGGAGGAAGAGGCAGTGATCGCCACTGAGGAAGACCTCAATGGACATCCACTAGCCTCCAATGAGTTCCCTAATAAGGAACCATGGGAATCTGAGGCTCACACTGAGACCATAGAGATTCCATTAGATTTACTTCTGCCATTCATGAGCTCTGATGAGTATTCTTCCTCTGAAGATGACGAAGATATCACTGAAGAGCAAGTTGCTAAGTACCTTGGAGCAATCATAAAGCTAAATGACAAGTTATTTGGTAATGAAACTTGGGAGGACGAACCCCCTTTGCTCACCAAAGAACTGGATGACTTGAATAGGCAGAGATTACCTCAAAAGAGACAGGACCCTGGGAAGTTCTCAATACCTTGTACATTAGGCACCATGACCTTCGAGAAGGCTCTGTGTGACCTAGGGTCAAGCATAAACCTCATGCCTCTCTTTGTAATAGAGAAGCTAGGGATCTTTGAGGTACAAGCTGCAAGAATCTCACTAGAGATGGCAGACAATTCAAGAAAACAAGCTTATGGACTTGTAGAGGATGTTCTGGTAAAGATTGAAGACCATTACATCCCGGCTGATTTCATAGTCCTAGAGACTGGAAAGTGCATGGATGAATCCATCATCCTTGGCAGACCCTTCCTAGCCACAGCAAAGACTGTGATTGATGTTGACAGAGGAGAATTGATCATTCAAGTAAATGAAGAATCCTTTGTGTTTAAGGCTCAAGGATATCCCTCTGTAACCATGGAGAGGAAGCATGAAGAGCTTCTCTCAAAATAGAGTCAAACAGAGCCCCCACAGTCAAACTCTAAGTTTGGTGTTGGGAGGCCACAACCAAATTCTAAGTTTGGTGTTGAACCCCCACATTCAAACTCTAAGTTTGGTGTTGGGAGGTTCCAATATTGCTCTAAGTATCTGTGAGGCTCCATGAGAGCCCACTGTCAAGCTACTGACATTAAAGAAGTGCTTGTTGGGAGGCAACCCAATGTTATATTTTCCTTTTGTTATTTTATGTTTTCTGTAGGTTGATGATCATGTAAAGTCACAAAATCAATTGAAAAACCAAAAATAGAATGAAAAACAGAAAGAAAAACAGCACACCCTAGAGGAAAACTTGCTGGCGTTTAAACGCCAGTGAAGACAGCAAAATGGGGGTTTAACGCCCAGTCTGGTACCATTCTGGGCGTTTAACGCCAGAAAGGGGCACTAGACTGGCGTTTAACGCTAGAAAGGGGCACCAAACTGGCGTTTAACGCCAGAAAATGGCAGCAGCCCGGCGTTTAATGCTAGGATTGGCAGAAAGGGCATTTTACACACCACTTGGTGCAGGGATGAGCTATCCTTGACACCTTAAGATCTGTGGACCCCACAGGATCCCCACCTACCCCACCACTCTCTCTCTTCTTCACCCATTCACCAATCACCTCAACACCTCTTCCCCAAAAACCCCTCACCTATCAAATCCCACAATTCTCTTCACCACTCACATCCATCCATCATAAAACCCCACCTACCTCACCATTCAAATTCAAACCACTTTCCCTCCCAAACCTACCCATAATAGCCGAACCCTACCCCCCTCTCCACCCCTAAATAAACCCTTCTTCACTCGTTCATTTTCACACAACCTAAACACTACTTCTCCCCCTTGGCTGAACCACAAAGCCCCCTCCATCTCTTCTATTTTCTTCTTCTACTCCCTTCTTTCTTCTTTTGCTCGAGGACGAGCAAAACTTCTAAGTTTGGTGTGGTAAAAGCGTTGCTTTTTGTTTTTCTATAACCATTTATGGCACCTAAGGCCGGAGAAACCTCTAGAAAGAGAAAAGGGAAGGCAAAAGCTTCCACCTCCGAGTCATGGAAGATGGAGAGATTAATCTCAAGGGTGCATCAAGACCACTTCTATGAAGTTGTGGCCAAGAAGAAGGTGATCCCCGAGGTCCCTTCCAAACTCAAAAAGGGTCAACTTTGATCAAAGGTTGGACCAAGTCCTCATGGATACCACTAAGAAAAGGATGAAGCAAACAAGAGATCCCACTTATGGACATGAGCATGAGGAAACTCCTCATCATGAAATCCCTGAGATACCTCAAGGGATGCACTTTCCTCCACAAAATTATTGGGAGCAAATCAACACCTCCCTAGGAGAGTTAAGTTCCAACATGGGACAACTAAGGGTGGAGCACCAAGAACATTCCATCCTCCTCCATGAAATTAGAGAAGACCAAAGAGTCATGAGAGAGGAGCAACACAGGCAAGGAAGAGACTTTGAGGAGCTCAAGCACTCCATAAGATCTTCAAGAGGAAGAACGAGCCTCCATCACTAAGGTGGACCCGTTCTTTAATCTCCTTGTTCTTTATTTTTCTGTTTTTCAAATTTTTATGCTTATGTTTATCTATGTTTGTGTATTATTACATGATCATTAGTGTCTTAGTGTCTATGCCTTAAAGTTATGAATGTGCTATGAATCCATCACCTTTCTTAAATGAAAAATGTTTTTATTACAAAAGAACAAGAAGTACATGATTTCGAATTCATCCTTAAAACTAGCTTAATTATTTTGATGTGGTGACAATACTTTTGATTTCTGAATGTATGCTTGAACAGTGCATATGTCTTTTGAATTTGTTGTTCATGAATGTTAAAATTGTTGGCTCTTGAAAGAATGATGAAAAAGGGGACATGTTACTGAGGATCTAAAAAACCATAAAAATGATTCTTGAAGCAAGAAAAAGCAGCGAATTCAAAAAAAAGAGAGAAAAAAAGAGCAAGCAGAAAAAGCCAATAGCCCTTTAAACCAAAAGGCAAGGGTAAAAATAAAAAAGATCCAAGGCTTTGAGCATCAGTGGATAGGAGGGCCTATAGGAATAACATCCTGGCCTAAGCGGCTAAACCAAGCTGTCCCTAACCATGTGCTTGTGGCGTGAAGGTGTCAAGTGAAAACTTGAGACTGAGCGGTTAAAGTCGTGATCCGAAGCAAAAAGAGTGTGCTTAAGAACCCTGGACACCTATAATTGGGAACTCTAGCAAAGCTGAGTCACAATCTGAGAAGGTTCACCCAGTTATGTGTCTATGGCATGTATGTATCTGGTGGTAAAACTGGAAAACAGACTGCTTTGGGCCACGGCCAAGACTCATAAAGTAGCTATGTTCAAGACTCAATAACACTATCTGAATTCTGAGTTCCTATAGATGCCAATCATTCTGAACCTCAAAGGATAAAGTGAGATGCCAAAACAGTTCAGATAATTTATACGCTTTTTGGCATTGTTTTTAGTATGTTTTTGTTAGTTTTTATTATATTTTTATTAGTTTTTAATTAAAATTAACTTTTCTAGACTTTACTATGAGTTTGTGTGTTTTTCTATGATTTCAAGTATTTTCTGGCTGAAATTGAGGGACCTGAGCAAAAATCTGATTCAGAGGCCGAAAAAGAACAGCAGATGCTGTTGGATTCTGACCTCCCTGCACTCGAAGTGGATTTTCTGGAGCTACAGAAGCTCAATTGGCGCACTCTCAATTGCGTTGGAAAGTAGACATCCTGGTCTTTCCAGCAATATATAATAGTTTATACTTTGCCCGAGATTTGATGGCCCAAACCGGCGTTCCAAATCAGCTCAAGACTGCCCAGCGTTTAACGCCGGAACTGGCACAGAAGTGGGAGTTAAATGCCCAAACTGGCACAAAAGCTGGCGTTTAACTCCAAGAAAAGTCTCTACACGAAAATGATTCAATGCTCAGCCCAAGCACACACCAAGTGGGCCCGGAAGTGGATTTATACGTCATATACTCATTTTTGTAAACCCTAAGCTACTAGTTCTCTATAAATAGGACCTTTTGCTATTGTATTTTCATCTTGGTAGCTATCTTCGAGTAGTCTTATGCTATCTTAGATCATGGGGCTGGCTTCACGGCCATGCCTAGACCTTGTTCTTATGTATTTTCAACGGTGGAGTTTCTACACACCATAGATTAAGGTGTGGAGCTCTGCTGTACCTCGAGTATTAATGCAATTACTATTGTTCTTCTATTCAATTCAGCTTATTCTTATTCTAAGATATCACTTGTTCCTCAACTTGATAAATGTGATGATCCATGAAACTCATCATCATTCTCACCTATGAACGTGTGCCTGACAACCACCTCTGTTCTACCTTAGATTACGTGGATATCTCTTGGATTTCTTAATCAGAATCTTCGTGGTATAAGCTAGAATTGATGGCGGCATTCTTGAGAATTCGGAAGGTCTAAACCTTGTTTGTGGTATTCTAAGTAGGATTCAAGTATTGAATGACTGTGACAAGCTTCAAACT
The DNA here is from genome assembly GCF_003086295.3 of Arachis hypogaea. NCBI lineage: Eukaryota > Viridiplantae > Streptophyta > Magnoliopsida > Fabales > Fabaceae > Arachis > Arachis hypogaea. The sequence goes on from NC_092041.1 coordinate 33,547,203, forward strand.
TGCGATTGTGGGGCGTTAGGAACAGACGCAAAAGAATCACTGGATTCTATTCCGACATGATCGAGAACCGACAGATGAATAGCCGTGCTGTGACAGAGCGCGTTGAACATTTTCACTGAGAGGACGGGACTGTAGCCATTGACAATGGTGATGCCCAACATACAGCTTGCCATGGAAAGGAGTACGAAGGGTTGGATGAAGACAGCACGAAAGCAGAGAGACGGAAGGGACAAAGCATCTCCATACGCTTATCTGAAATTCTCACCAATGAATTACATAAATGTCTCTATCTTTATTTTATGTTTTATTTATCTTTTAATTATTAATCCTCCATAACCATTTGAATCTGCGTGACTGAGATTTACAAGATGACCATAGCTTGCTTCATACCAACAATCTCCGTGGGATCGACCCTTACTCATGTAAGGTTTATTACTTGGACGACCCAGTGCACTTGCTGGTTAGTTGTGCGAAGTTGTGATAAAGAGTTGAGATTGCAATTGAGCGTACCATGTTGATGGCGCCATTGATGATCACAATTTCGTGCACCAATGGCTAGCTTAGAGCTCTTTGTGGCTTTAAGAGTAAAAGGGAAATGACTCGCACTCAGAGCTGGTATGCGAGATTCAATGAGGTTTCACACTTCAATTTGAGGTGCAAGGATTGGTGTCAAGCTCAATTGAAAAGATCTCGGAAGCTATTTGGTCGCTGCAGTGAGAATTCAGATTGCTCACCACCCAGCTGGAAAAATGTAGATCAAGACAAAGGTGGGTGTAAAAACAAAATTTGGGATCCTGGAGTCTGTTCTGACATTCAGCACACTGGAAGCCTGAGAACCCGTTTGAAACTGCTCAAGGGCTTCACATGCCATGTTTGGGTCCCCAGAGGCTGTTGGCATTCCAAACATTGGTGGAGATTTTTGGATGAATTCAAGCACTAGCCACCATGACAGGAAGCTCATCAAATGTCCAACTTAAGGACATTAACTAAAAGTGATAGGTGGGAGACAACCCACCATGGTATGATCGTTCCTTTTCCATTTTAGTCTATTTTTGAATTTTGATTGAACCTAGAATTGTGGATAACATTCATTGCATTCTGCATACTGCATATAAAAAAAACCCCACGTGAGCGCGCAAGCCACGCGTGGGCTTGGAATGGAAATCGGCGTAAAGATCCAACGCCCAGAAAGTTGGGCTGGAATCGTGCGGCTGGTGTGCGTTTAGCACAAAATGGCCCACGCGTTCGCGTCCCTGACGCGAACGCGTCACTTGCACAACACTCATCCCACGCGAAAGCGTGAGCGACGCGTCCATGTCGCTTGGATATTATGGCCCCCTAAATGGAAACAGAGAGTTGCGCCAAAATGACGCTGGAACTGTGCGTCTAGCACAATTCATAGTGACACATTCACGTGCTTTACTTGTCCGCGTTACTTATCCTCTACCCAACTCACGCGATCGCGTCAATAACGCGACCGCATCAACCCATTTTCTCCCAATCACGCGATCGCATGCTATACGCGTTCGCGTGGATTTGAAATCACTTAACCCACCTACGCGAAACCCTACCCCTTCGCGTCACCCACTCACCCCTTTCCTTCCTCCTCTGCACTCTCTCCTTCTCCCTCACCAACCACCACCACTCCTAGCCGTCCAGCTCCGACCGCCGCCGCCCCACCATCGCCGAGACGCCTCCCTCCTCCTTCTTCTTTCTTCTCTTCTCCTTTTCCCCCTTCTTCTTCCCTTGCACTCCCTCCGCTGCCGCGCCGCCTCACCGAGCCACCACCACCGCGCCACCTCCCATTACCGCCGGCCACTATCCTCGCCCCCTTCTCCTCTCTTTCCCCTCCTTCACCATACACCAGCACCACAGCACAACCCTCCGCCACTGCCCCTATCCGAACCACCACCGTGCCACCACTGTGCCACCGCTGTGCAGTCACCAGTGCCACTACTCCCCTCTCTGTCTCAAATTCTAATCCTGCCCATACCAGGTTCCGCCGAACACCGTTCCCTTTACCAGTTCATTAGTCAGTTAGTTGCATATTTTTCAGATTCTGTTCAAAATTAGGATAGTTAGAGATGCATGATTGTAGTGGACTCTAGGTGGTTAAGTAGCTAGGATGTGGTTTGTGGATTTAGGCCTGATAATTGCTCCGTTCCTGCTACTTGTTTTTATCTATTTCGCGATTCTGATTTTGCTGTGATGATTATATTGTTCATATATTGTTCTTCCATGTTTTATGCTGCTGTTACACTATTCCTTCATGTTCATGTTATTTGTGTCTCTTTGCAGCATTATTTGATTTTATATGAACTAATTTTTCCTGCTGTTATTTTCCCGGGAACATCCAATTTTAGCCGGAATGTTGCCCAATTTTCTGCAAATTGATTCATTTTTCCCATTCATGTATTGCTTTTGGAAATTTTGAATTTTGCACTACTTGGCTACAACCAAACCAATTCATGAATGCTCGGGCTGGCATTCTTATTCCGTTTGATTCCCTAGTTCATAAACTGCACTATTGATGATTTTATTTTAATTTGCACCTCTTGCATGTATCTGAATTATCATCAATAAACTAATATCTTTACTTGAATATGAGTTGATTGTTCTTTAAAATTGTGGATTTATTGTTGCCTAGGAAACCTATCCTCATGCCACTTACTTTAACTTTCTTTTTACTAACTCATTTCCTTCACTTTCTAACTTCCCTTTCACCTATTACCCATTTCAACTTTCTGACTTCTCTTTTTACCTAACTACTTTAACCTTTAACTTAGGGCATGATTACTGTTTTTCCTAATTAACATTACTTTCACTTATCATATATTTTGGATTGTGATTTCTATTTTCAGACTTCACTCGAATACAATCCAAAATGCACATATATTTAACTCATTTCATGCTTCTCTTGCTCTTTTGCCACTCTTTGCTTATATTGCTATTATTCTATTTGCCTACTTATTTTCCTGCTTTTGTTCTTAAATTATATCCTGGAATTTCTACTTTTCAGGATGTCTGACCCTTAAAGTAAAGGAAAAGGCAATGCAACCACTGGCAAAAGGAAAAGAGGCGAATCCTCTATGACCATCCTTGACATTTTGCATGATGATTCCTGGCGGGAGAAGAACTTTACCCCGCAGGAAAAGGCTGATCAGTTGGTACCTGCAGCTGACCCAGTAAAATTTGCAAACAAATACTGTGAGCTGAAGTACCCAATCTTTGCCACTTCCAGGAACTTATACCTGGAAAGAACTCTCAAAATTCCGGTAGAACTACAGTAGTACACTTCAGACCATATTAAACAGTGAGGCTAGTTCTTCTTGGAAAGAAACTTGACAAAGGTCAATGCTTTCTAGGTCAGAGAATTCTACTGTAACTATTTCAAGACTTCCCTGGATGCAGTACACCTCAGAGGGAAACAGATTCTGATCACTGAGGAAGCAATAGAAGACATCCTCCAGCTCCTGCCTAAATTATATCAGCTTGACGGTTACCGAAGGGCTGAATAAGATATGAGATTTATGAGATTTGACTGGGACGCAGTCAAGCAAAGAGTAACCCTTGATCCCACTGCCCCATGGGTCATGGGAAATAATACACTGGCACCTAAGGGAATCAAGCTGCAATATTTGAATGATGAGGCTCGGCTTTGGCAACAAATTCTGAGTAACTACATTATGCCGAGCATCCATGAGTCAGAGGTGCCCACGGCTATGATCACCCTCATCTGGTGTGTGATGGAGGGTAAGGACCTATATCTTCCCCATTTCATCCGGTATTATATGGCCAAGGTCCATGTTAGAGGCACTCTCCCTTTCCCTTATCTAGTCACCCAGCTTGGCCGTCGAGCTGACGTACCTTTGGAGCTCGCTGATGAGAAGCCACCTGCTTCGGAATACCGGAAGATCATCCCTCATAGCAGGAAGTTCCTAGCCTTGGGTTACAAGCCACCTTTCCTCACTGACTCTGCTGAGGCAGCCACATCTTCAACTGCCCCTTCAGCATCTACTGCCCCTTCAGCATCCACTGCCCTAGCCCCATCCACTGCACCTTCACCTGCTCCTGTGCCCATTTCTCATCTGGTGCACCGACTCTTTGACCGCCTAGATCAGATGGAATGCCACCACAAGCGGCGCTATGAGCACCTCAAGTTGATGATCTGATCCGGCAGCGACATCCCCTTCGAGCCTGACACCCCTTTTAATACATCTGAGGTGGAGGCGAGTGATCATGAGGAGGAGGCACCTACCCAGGCTGAGCGGAGAGGACCTGAGCACACTGCACCACACCATGAGGAGCACCACCAAATACAGGCCATAGATCCAGAGATTTCTCTACAGACAGAGCCTCCGCTTCAGCAGGATGCTCCTCCTACACTCACAGAGACTGCAGACCCTCAGCCCACCACAGTGACACCGGCAGCCCATCCCTCCAGAAATGACACTTTTTCACACCCAGTTTGAGTGAGCATCGAGGACGATGCTATTATTTAAGTGTGGGGAGGTTGCCATCTCTGGCATATTTTTTTGGTGAACCATTACAGACTCTTCTATCTTATTTTGTTCATTTTTTGTATTTTATTTGCACATTTTTCTCTTTTTTCTTTTGTTGTATTTTTGCATTCTGTACTTTGGGCTATATATATCTTAGATATTTTAGCTTAATTTGCACTTTTAGCTTACTAGTTATATATTAAGTGGATTAATTAGTAGAGTTTGCCCTTTTAGCATATGATAGTTTGGTTTAATTGGAAATAAAAAGGAGTAAACTAGAGACTTTAGCATATCAGAATCAAACAATCCACACACCTTGTATATATAGCATTACATGTTAGTTAGTTAACAACATTTCTTCAAGGAGGAACACTAAGATTTTAAGGGCCACCTTAAGATTTACATTGAGTTGAATGGAAACTCTTGATTTCTACCTGCATGACATACATAACTGATATATGATTTCTGAGCTAGAGAACATACATCCTGTGAGTTTTGAGCTTAATTGTATGGTTACATCAAACCATAAATTTCATTCCTGTGTGTTTCACACTTCTTTTTTTTTTATGCTTGCAATCTTTACTTTGTTTTAATCTATATGTCCAATATAGAATATAGATACATACCAAGAGATGATTGAGGCCATTATTTATAATTTTGCTCACTTATCCCACAAAGCCTACCCTTTTACATCACCCTTGCTAGCCCCCTTGAGCCTTTTAACCCCTCTTCTATTTTATAACCACATTACTAGCCTTAAGCAGAAAAACAAAATAAAAATCCCAAGTTGAATCCTTGGTTAGCTTAAGATAGATATTATGTATAATTTAAGTGTGGGGAATTTTATGGGACATTGGATGATAGAAACAAAGTAGGGAAATAAATTGAATAAGTTATTTGAAAATTTGGGAAGCATGCTCATGTGAAATCAAAATAATTAAATTACCATGTGTATTGAGATTAAAAAAATTTTAAGTAATTAAATAAGGGGATACAAAAATTACTCCAATGCAAAATAAAAAGAACCAATGCACATGGGACAAAATTCAAAAATAAATTTGGTGCACGAGCATGTAATACTAAAGTGAGAAAATTTGGGTAGCTAAGTAAAGAACTTTGAAATTGTATAAAGTATGTATGTTAGGTGAGATCTTAGACTAATCAAGGATTCACTTTGTTAGCTCACTTAGCCTTTTATGTACACTATTACCCTTACCTTAGCCCCATTACAACATGGGAATAGACCTCATGATTTTTGTATGTCTATATTCAATATTTGTTGATTGGTTAGATGAAAAATGAAGTTTTAGAAAGCATGACTAGAAAAGAAGAGAGTAATTAACCCCAAACACTGAGTGATTAGAGAGTAAACACAAAATCGAGTGAGGGTTCAATAGCTCATTCTCATATATCCATATTTAATTATTAATTGTCATGCAAGTTGTGAACTATCTTAACTCAACTCAATTGTGACTGTGCTTTAATATGATTTGGCTTTAATTGTACATATATGATTTTTTGAAGATATGAATTAATTTAACTACATGTAAGCTTTATATATAGGTGGATAATAACTAGAATTGCATGACTCATTTAGGTAGTTGCATTTAGAATAGATTGCATTACATAAGATTCCACCACTTTACCTCCATTCTCTTTTCTCTTGGATTTAGCATGAGGACATGCTAATGTTTAAGTGTGGGGAGGTTGATAAACCACTATTTTGTGATTTATCATGTGCCCAATTGAGTGATTTTATCAATTCTTCACCCACTTATTCATATGAATTTGCATTAGAAATATTAAAATTAATTATCCTTTATTACCATTCGGTGCCGTGATCTGTGTGTTGAGTACTTTCAGGTTTTATAGGGAAGGAATGACTTAAAGGATGGAAAGGAAATATACAAAAATGGAAGGAAAGCACAAAATGGAGTTTTTGAAGAAACTAGCAGCGACGCGAATGCGTGGACAACGCGAACGCATGCTTTGCGCAAATTGGCATCTGCGCGAACGTGTGCATGACGCAAACGCGTGACTCATGCAAAACACAACTGACGCGGACGCGTGACTGACGCGGCCGCGTGTAAAAGCAAACTCCAGATGACGCGACCACGTGACCCACGGGGACGCGTTACGTGCGCGATCTGCAGAATTTACAGAAGTCACTCCAGCGATTTCTGGACCCTTTTTGGCCCAAATCCAAGCCCAGAAAACACAGATTGGAGACAAAAAAGTGGGGGAATCCATTCATTTATAGGGGGCATTCATAATTGATAATTTTAACTGTTAGATGTAGTTTTCAAGAGAGAGAGGCTCTCTCCTTTCTCTTAGCAATTAGGATTTCTCTTAGTTTTCGGATTAGCATTTCTTCTTCTCAATTTCAAGATTTAATATTCGTTTTATCTATTTTCCCAATTTAATTTATGAACTCCCGTGTTATATTTGATTTCTTTATTTAATATAATTTGAGGTATTTCAGACTTATGATTGCTTTCTTTTATTTATTATATAAATAATTTGGATTTTTCCCTTTTGGCTTTGGTTGATTAATTGGTGACTCTTGAGTTATCAAACTCATCATGATTGATAATTGTTATCTTTGCTGATTGATTTATATTCCTATAACTCTAGTCTTTTCTTAAGAGTTGACTAGGACTTTAGGTGTTAAATTGATTTGTCCACTTAACTTACCTTCATAGTTAGAGGTTGACTTAGTGGGAGCAAAAATATAATTCTCATCACCATTGATAATGATAACTAGGATATGACTTCCAGTTTTCATACTTTGCCAAGAGTTTTCTTCGCTATTGATTTATTAATTCCTGCAATTTATTTCTCTTGTTCAAACCTTTTTCAAAAACCCAAAAAATATTGTTTTCCATAACCAATAATAAATCATACTTCCCTGCAATTCCTTGAGAAGACGAGCCGAGGTTTGAATACTTCGGTTTATAAATTTTATTGGGTTTGTTACTTGTGACAACCAAACATTTGTATGAACGGATTTTCTGTTGGTTTAGAAGCTATACTTACAACGTAATTATATTCTTATATTCTTATTTTATGAAGGATTGGCGTGCCTGATAGCGAGAATTGCGTTGGTTAAAAATTTCTCTTATAGAAAGAAGAATTTCATTGTAAGCATAGCTCCAAACCAACAAACAAATCTCACATCAAATTAAATTTGGTTGTCACAAGTAACAAACCCCAAATAAGAATTAATCGAAGTATTAAGACTCCGGGTTGTCTCACAAGGAATTGCAATGAAGTGCTCAATTATTGGCTATGAAAGAATGTTTTGGGGCTTTTGTAATAAGGAACAAGAAATGTAAATAGCAAGAATTAATAAAAGAAAGGAAGAACTCTTGGCTAAACATAGGTAATTGAGATCAGCATCCTTGTCTACAACATATATATTGATAATTATGATAGGCCAACCTATTAAATCTACTTCTAAAAGCCTTAAGTACGTAATATCTACTCCTAGGCTTGAAGTATATCAAATAGGCTTGATCACATCAACCCATAAGGTCTAACCTCACTACTAATTTAACCTAGTAGTAGGCTAGTGTCAATGGCTATCAAGTTGATCACCAAGGGTTCTCAAATCACCAATTCATTGAGACCCAATGACTCAAGATCACTCAATTCCCTTAGCCTAAGCCAATAGTAACGGATACTACTCAAAAACTAGTGAAAGAATTTTAACAAACACCTAGAGTGCAAGAAAAGTATACATCATCAAATGCAAGAATTAGCAAAACCCATAACTATCACAAGCAAGAAATCAACAATAACAATGAAGATAAACATAGAAGAACATGGAAACATAAAATTGCATTAAAGAAAAATAACATCCAACAATTGTTAATAAACATAAAAGAGAGCAAAACAAGAAATTAACAAGAGAAACTAAGAAGATTAAGACAATAGAACACTAAAATATCAAGAGAGTTGAAATCAAAACAAGAATTGAAAGATAAATTTGAGAGTGATTAACCTAACTTTACCCTAATTTCTATCCTAAATCTAGAGAGAGGAGAGAGCCTCTCTCTCTAGAATTCTACTCTAAAACATGATGAAAACTAAACTATGACTACTTGGTCCATTCCCCCTCCAATCCTTGGGTTCAATAGCATCAGAAACAAGTTGGATTGGGACTAAAATGAGCTACAAATCGCTGACCATGATTTCACTTTAGTGAATCACGCTGCTCCATCGGCGTGTACGCATATAGTGCACGTGCGCGCCCCTCAACGCGAAGCAACTATGACAAATTTTATATCATTTTGAAGCCCCGGATGTTAACTTTCCAACGCAACTAGAACCACCTCATTTGGACCTTTGTAGCTCAAGTTATGGTCGAATGAGTGCTAGGAGGATAGGCTTGACAATTTTACGGTTCCTTTATTTCTTCATGAGTTCTCCCACTTTGCATGCTTTTCTCCTCACTTCTTCCATCCAATACTTGCTTTATAAAGCTAAAATCACTCAACAAACATATCAAGGCATCGAATGGAATTAAAGTGAGTTAAATTTAGCTATTTTAAAGCCTAAAAAGCATGTTTTCACACTTAAGCACAAATCTAGGGAGAATTACAAAACCATGCTATTTCATTGAATAAATGTGAGAAAAGGTGATAAAATCCCCCAAAATAAGCACAAGATAAACCACAGAATCGGAGTTTGTCAAATTTCCCCACACTTAAACCAAGCATATCCTCATGCTAAGAATAAAGAAGGACAAGAAAAGGGTATGAACATTTACTCAATGCAAAGAAACTATATGCACCTATCTATATGAATACAACTAAATGCAATATGACTCTATCTACTTGGTTAAAAGTAAATCAATCTCCAAGAGCATGTATGAACAACTAGGGCTAAGATCATATGATGATTCATGAATCCTACCAATTCAAACATTAAAATGAAGTTCAAGTAGACTTGCAAGAAGAAAGCTCATGAAAGCCGAGAACAAGGAATTGAGCATCAAACCCTCACCGGAAGTGTATCCGCTCAAGTCGCTCAAGTGTATAGGGTCGATCCACTCAATTCTCTCCTAATCATGTTTTCCAAGATTTATTTTTCTTCTAAAAATCAACAATTATTCAATGCATGCATACATTCATCATGAGGACTTATTCATAGGTTGTAATGGGGCTAGGGTAAAGATAGGATTATATATGGTAAAGTGAGCTTGAAATTTGAATCTTTGATTAACCTAAGCTCTCACCTAACACATATAACAACCTATATAATTCTAGTACACAACCTAGCTACCCATGATTCCCACTTTTTTTTTCACATACTCATGCATTCTCTTTAATTCACATTCCATATGCATTGATTTTTATTGAACTTTACTTTGGGGCATTTTTGTCCCCTTTTTATTGCTTTTTTCTTTTTTCTTTTTCTCTATATATATATATATTTTTTTTTCTTTATCATTTTTTTCACATTTTTTTAAAAAATATATACAAACATATCAATGCATATGGTTTTACATATTTAAATAAGCATGTACCCAATCCCATAATTTTCAACAAAAATGCAAAATACACTTCTACCTCAACCAATGTCCCAAGTTTCCCATACCCAATTGATACACACCCTCACTAGCCTAAGCTAATCAAAGATCCAAATTAAGGAACATTTATTGTTTTTCACTTAGGAGTAGTGATGTGCTAAAATTAAGAACAAAAGGGATTAAATAGACTCAAATTTGGCTAACAATGGTTGATGAAAGATAGGCTATTTGGGTAAGTGAGCTAAATAAAATGATGGTCTCAATTATATAAATGCATGTATACATGGAATAATGGACATAAAGAATCAAACAAATCAAAGATTACAATCATAGAAAGAGAACAATGCACACAAGAATGAAAATAAGTGGTTATAAAATGTAACCACGCAATTAGGCTCAAAACTCATATGCTTGTGTTCTTAGCTCAAAAACCATGTTCCAAAATACATTTTTCAAGCAAGTTTATCACAAAAAAAATTTCAAATTGGTAGGGTACCCTAAAAACAGTTTTTTGGAAAAGAAATCATCACCTTAACCAAGTAGTCCTAACATAAAAAGAAAAGATAGAATATATACAAATTATAACTAACATGCAACCTATCATGCAATGCAACAACTAAATAACAAAAAAAATTGGTGTTGAAAAAGGAAGTTGATACCCATGGAGGTCGGTCGGACGACCTCCCCACACTTAGAAATTTGCACCGTTGATGAGCGGATAATTTATACGCTTTTTGGCATTGTTTTTAGTATGTTTTAGTTAGTTTTTAGTATATTTTTATTAGTTTTTAGTTAAAATTCACTTTTCTGGACTTTACTATGAGTTTGTGTATTTTTCTGTGATTTCAGGTATTTACTGGCTGAAATTGAGGGACTTGAGCAAAAATCTGATTCAGAGACTAAAAAGGACTGCAGATGCTGTTGGATTCTGACCTCCCTGCACTCGAAGTGAATTTTCTGAAGCTACAGAAACCCAATTGGCGCGCTCTCAACGGCTTTGGAAAGTAGACATCCTGGGCTTTCCAGCAATATATAATAGTCCATACTTTACCCGAGATTTGATGGCTCAAACTGGCGCTCCAAATCAGCTCAAAACTGCCCGGCGTTAAACGCCGGAACTGGCACAAGAATGGGAGTTAAACGCCCAAACTGGCACAAAAGCTGGCGTTTAACTCCAAGAGAAGTCTCTACACGAAAATGCTTTAATGCTCAGCCCAAGCACACACCAAGTGGGCCCATAAGTGGATTTTTATGTAATTTACTCATCTTTGTAAACCCTAGGCTACTAGTTCTCTACAAATAGGACATTTTACTGTTGTATTTTCATCTTTTGATCACTTTAGATCTTAGATCAGATCTTGGTTCTTCTGGTTCCCTCTCTGGGGCTGAAGCCAATGATCACTTTTGTTCTTGTGTATTTTCAACGGTGGAGTTTCTACACACCATAGATTAAGGTGTGGAGCTCTGCTGTACCTCGAGTATTAATGCAATTACTATTGTTCTTCTATTCAATTCAGCTTATTCTTTGTCTAAGATATTCATTTGCACCCAAGAACATGATGAATGTGATGATTATGTGACACTCATCATCATTCTCACTTATGAACGAGTGCCTAACAACCACTTCTGTTCTACAAGCAAACAAGGCTTGAATGTTTATCTCTTGGATCCCTTAATCGAAATCTTCGTGGTATAAGCTAGAATTGATGGCGGCATTCAAGAGAATCCGGAAGGTCTAAACCTTGTCTGTGGTATTCTGAGTAGGATTCAATGATTGAATGACTGTGACGAGCTTCAAACTCGCGATTGTGGGGCGTTAGTGATAGACGCAAAAGAATCACTGGATTCTATTCTGACATGATCGAGAACCGACAGCTGAATAGCCATGCCGTGACAGGGTGCGTTGAACATTTTCACTGAGAGGATGGGAGGTAGCCACTGACAACAGTGAAACCCTACATACAGCTTGCCATGGAAAGGAGTAAGAAGGATTGGATGAAGACAGTAGGAAAGCAGAGAGACGGAAGGGACAAAGCATCTCCATACGCTTATCTGAAATTCTCACCAATGAATTACATAAGTATCTCTATCTTTATCTTTTATGTTTTATTCATACATCATCCATAACCATTTGAGTTTGCCTGACTAAGATTTACAAGGTGACCATAGCTTGCTTCATACCAACAATCTCTGTGGGATCGACCCTTACTCGCGTAAGGTTTATTACTTGGACGACCTAGTACACTTGCTGGTTAGTTGTGCGAAGTTGTGATAAAGAGTTGAGATTACAATTGTGCGTACCATGTTGATGGCGCCATTGATGATCACAATTTCGTGCACTAACCGTCCTCGGTGCATGCAAAGAAGAGCAATGTGGATAGGTTGCTACAATTGATGAGCTCCTTCGAAAGGTTGTGCGGATTCACTTGTTTGTTGCTCTATTTAAAAGCTTTTCCATTCCTTTCCTTCTTGGTGGCAAACCTAAAAGGAAAGAAAAGAAATAAAATTAAGCCTACAACAAAGATAGCAAAGCAAGTAGAACATAGGCAGGGGCTAATGCCAACTAAGAGTAGGGTTCTCACTACATGTTAGCTACGCATGTAAGTAAGAAAACAATATAGGCCAAGGAAATATCAATTAATACTTGATGCAAGAACAAGTTAAAGCATAAGTGACTAACATGAAGAGCATGTCGAGCATCAAGTTCAAACAAGAAAGAGTGGGTCATGAAAGACATGTAAGCTCATATCAATGCACAAAGGATACAAGGATCATCAAGGTTAAGCATGGCTTTAAAGTTTCATCACCCAACAATATCAAACAAGTCAAGAAGCACCAAAATAATGCAAGAAATTCTCAACAATGGAGTAGGAAAATACAATACCATTATTGAAAGAAGAGACTTAGAAAAAAAAACTGAAAACAGGCTATAGAAACAAAATTGCAATGTAAAGAATAGAAGTATACGAATGCGATAAACAAAAGAAAATGGAAGAGGGAAAAAACTCTTTTTTTTATCGGCGGGGACGCGTACCGCGCACCACGAGTTGAGCTGGGCCAGAGGCACAAAAGTCGCCCAGAGTTGGCACAACTCTCGGGTCTTTGGCCTGGGTGATGCAAAAATGCATCGACACGCGCGCGCACAGCATTCGTACGTGCAGGTTGGTTTGTGCCTTAGGCCCAATGTTCGCACAGTGCAGGCCTAACTCTCGGGTTTTTGGCTGGAGGTGGAATTTTTGCATCCATGCGTACGCATACATGTCGCGTCCGCATGGATGATCGAAAATTCTTGAGGCGCGCATACGCGCCAGGTGCGCGCACGCGCAGGTTGGTTCTCTATTTTTTAAAAATATTCCAAGTTCTTGCACCAAACCAAGCCTTCCGAACCTCCAAATAGCTACCAAAACACCCTAAAACCTTATTTAATATATTATACTACCAAATATACTCAACAAACTAAACAAAACATGAAATCAAACCTATTATACCGATATTTACAAAAGAGAAAATGAAAAGAGTTTACCATGGTGGGGTGTCTCCCACCTAGCACTTTTGTTTATTGTCCTTAAGTTGGACTTATGGGAAGCTCTTATCATGGTGGCTTATGCTTGAACTCATCTTGAAACTTCCACCAATGCTTGAACTTCAAGTAAGCTCCAAAATTCAAGATCAATGGCACCAAGCTTTGATGAAGTTCCACACAAGCTAAGGGCTTCCGAAATTGGTCTTCATGTATTCCCGGATCCTAAATCTTGTTTCTACACCCATCTTCAAGTTGATCATCTGATGCCAGGGCATTTTGACTAGTTTCACTGACCTTTTATTTACTGTTTTTAGGTAATTTCATGCACTTTCTTAGGAAATAAGTTAGTTTTGGGCAGATATTCACTCAGACCTTGATTCAAGCATACATTGTGCATTTTACATTATTTCATGAAGATTTTGCATGATTTTAATGACAAAATTGTACATTGCATTACCCATGACTTGGACTAGAACTTTGATGCACTCTATTGCTTGATTTCAGGACCAAAAGGAAGCAAGGAATGGGAGGTAACTTGCAAAGTTAAGGAGAAAAGTAATTGCCAAAAAACACTCTCAAAAGCCATCAATGCCCACGTTAAAGAGTCACGTTAACTAAGTTAACGTGAACTCTAACGTGGAGAAGAGAAGTTGAGCCAACGTTAGTGACACTTAACATTGTCACTAACGTTGGCAATTGCTCACAAATGGCCACGTTGGAAGCCACGTTAACCTAGTTAACGTGACCTCTAACGTTAAAGGGGGAAGAGAAGCCAACGTTAGTGACACTCAACATTGTCACTAACGTTGGCCTAAGGTGCAAAGAGCCACGTTAACTCCCACGTTAACCTGGTTAACGTGGGAGCTAACTGATGAGCGAATAATTTGTATGCTTTTTGGCATTGTTTTTAGTATGTTTTTGGTATGATCTAGTTAGTTTTTAGTATATTTTTATTAGTTTTTAGTTAAAATTCACTTTTCTGGACTTTACTATGAGTTTGTGTGTTTTTCTGTGATTTCAGGTATTTTCTGGCTGAAATTGAGGGACCTGAGCAAAAATCTGATTCAGAGACTGAAAAGGACTGCAGATGCTGTTGGATTTTGACCTCCCTGCATTCGAAGTGGATTTTCTGGAGCTACAGAAGCCAAATTGGCGCGCTCTCAACGGCGTTGGAAAGTAGACATCCTGGGCTTTTCAGCAATATATGATAGTCCATACTTTGCCCAAGATTTGATGGCCCAAACCGGCGTTCAAAGTCACCCTTAGAAATCCCAGCGTTAAACGCTGGAACTGGCACCCAAATGGGAGTTAAACGCCCAAACTGGCACTAAAGCTGGCGTTTAACTCCAAGAAGAGTCTCTGCACGAAAAATGCTTCATTGCTCAGCCCAAGCACACACCAAGTGGGCCCGGAAGAGGATTTTTATGTCATTTACTCATTTCTGTACACCTTAGGCTACTAGTTTTTCTATAAGTAGGACCTTTGACTATTGTATTGAAAATCTTTTGATCACTTTAGATCTCTAGATCATCTTTGGACATTTTAGTTCTTAGATCATTGGGAGGCTGGCCATTCGGCCATGCCTAGACCTCATGCTTATGTATTTTCAACGGTGGAGTTTCTACACACCATAGATTAAGGTGTGGAGCTCTGCTGTACCTCGAGTATTAATGCAATTACTATTGTTCTTCCATTCAATTCTGCTTGTTCTTGTTCTAAGATATCACTTGTTCTTCAACTTGATGAATGTGATGATCCGTGACACTCATCATCATTCTCACCCATGAACAAGGTGACTGACAACCACTCTTGTTCTACAAGCGATCAAGGCTCTAGTGAATATCTCTTGGATTCCTGATTGCACGATGCATGGTTGATCGCCTGACAACCGAGTGCTCGTCTGACAAACGAGCCAACCATTCCGTGAGATCAGAGTCTTCGTGGTATAGGCGAGAACTGATGGCAGCATTCAAGAGAATCCGGAAGGTCTAACCTTGTCTGTGGTATTCTGAGTAGGATTCAATGATTGAATGACTGTGATGTGCTTCAAACTCCTGAGGGCGGGGCGTTAGTGACAGAAGCAAAAGAATCACTGGATTCTATTCCGGCCTGATTGAGAACCGACAGATGAATTCCGCTATGCTGTGACAGAGCATATGCAATCGCTTTCACTGAGAGGATGGGAGGTAGCCACTGACAACGGTGAAACCCTTGCTTAAGCTTGCCATGGAAGGGAGTAAGAAGGATTGGATGAAGACAGTAGGAAAGCAGAGAGACGGAAGGGAAGGCATCTTCATGCGCTTATCTGAAGTTCCTACCAATGAATTACATAAGTATCTCTATCTTTATCTTTTATGTTATTTTCGTTCATCACCATTACCAATTGAGTTTGCCTGACTAAGATTTACAAGATGACCATAGCTTGCTTCAATACTAACAATCTCCGTGGGATCGACCCTTACTCGCGTAAGGTTTATTACTTGGACGACCCAGTGCACTTGCTGGTTAGTTGTGCGAAGTTGTGTAATGCCATGGTATTGAGCTACCAAGTTTTTGGGGTTCATGACCGGGGATTATGAAAGTTGTGAAAAAGTATTGTTCACAATTTCGCGCACCAAGTTTTTGGCGCCGTTGCCGGGGATTGTTCAAGTTTGGACAACTGACGGTTCATCTTGTTGCTTAGATTAGGTATTTATTTTTTTCGAAATTCTTGAAGATGAATTCTAGAGTTTCATGATGATTTGTTGAAATCTGGCTGGCTGAGAAGCCATGTCTAATCTCATTGGACCGAGGTTTCAACTTATCACCACAAGAGCTTGTTGATTTTTATCAAATCTTGCTTTTGGAGTAGTGATCTGCTAAGGCTTGGCTGGCCTCTGGCCATGTCTAGTGTTTTGGACCGAAGCTTTCTTTGAAAGCTTGGCTGGCTGTGAAGCCATGTCTAATTCCTGGACCGGAGTCTTAGACTAGCATTGCACTGATTCCTAGAATTCTCATTAAGAATTTTGATACCTTTTTCCACTTAATTTTCGAAAAACACAAAAAATTTCAGAAAAATCATAAAATCCAAAAATATTTCTTGTTTGAGTCTAGTGTCCCATCATAAGTTTGGTGTCAATTGCATGCATTCATTCATGTGTCTTAAGGATTTTCAAGTAATTCTTGATAATTTTCGTGCTCTGATCTTTGAATTCAATTGACTTGAGTGTTTTGTGTGTCTCATATGCATTTTCATTTTGTTAGTGTCAGTAGTATACAAACTGCTAAGTTTGGTGTCTTGCATGCATTGTTATTTGATTCTTGTTGCATTTTGGTTTGTCCTTATTATTAAAAATCCAAAAATATTTTTAATTTGTGTCTTTTCAAGTCAATAATACAGAGAATTGAAGATTCAGAACATACAGCAGAGGAATTGCACAGAAAAAGCTGGGCGTTCAAAACGCCCAGTGAAGAAGGACAGACTGGCGTTTAAACGCCAGCCAGGGTACCTGGTTGGGCGTTTAACGCCCAAAAGGGTAGCATTTTGGGCGTTAAACGCCAGAATGTGCACCATTCTGGGCGTTTAACGCCAGGATGGCTAGAAGGGAAGATTTTGTTTTCAAATCAATTTTTTTCTAAGTTTTCAAAATCTTTTCAAAATCAAATCTCTTTCAAATCAATTTTTCAATCAAATCTTTTTCAAAACCAATTTCTTTCCATTTTTAAAGATACTTGCTACCAATTAATGATTTGATTCAAAATTTCAAGTATGTTGCCTTTTCTGTTGAGAAAGGTTTAATGTTAGAATCATATCTTTTCTTGTTGGTCAAGTTTTTAATTTTCAAAATCAAATCTTTTTTTAAAAATGTTTTTCAAATCATATCTTCTCAATCACATCTTTTTTTTAAAAAAAAAAACTAATCAAATCTTCTTAACCACATCTTTTTCAAAATAGTTTTCAATCAAATCTTTTTGATTTCTAATTTCAAAATCTTTTTCAAAAAACACTTCACTTCTTTCCCACTTTCATTTTCGAAAATTAAGTAATGTTTTTCAAAAATGTTTTCAAAATTTTTCACTTAATTTTCGAAAATTACTTCCCTCCTTCTCACATCCTTCTATTTATGGAGTAACACTATCCCTTAATGCAAAATTCGAACTCCATCTTCTTTGATAAGTTCGAATTTTCTACTTCTGTCTTCTACTCTTCTTCTCCTCTGACACCTAAAGGAATCTCTATACCGTGACATAGAGGATTCCACATTTCTTGTTCTCTTCTCTTTCTTATGAGCAGGAGCAAAGACAAAAACATTCTTGTTGAGGCTGACCCTGAGCCTGAAAGGACCTTGAAGAGAAAGCTAAGAGAAGCCAAAGCACAACTCTCTTTAGAGCACCTGAACGAATTCTTCAAAGAAGAAGAACAAATGGCAGCCGAAAACAACAATAATGCCACCAATGCAAGGAAGGTGCTGGGTGACTTTACTGCACCTACTCCCGACTTCTATGGGAGAAGCATCTCTATCCCTGCCATTAGAGCAAACAACTTTGAGCTTAAGCCTCAATTAGTTTCTCTAATGCAACAGAATTGCAAGTTCCATGGACTTCCATTGGAAGATCCTCATCAGTTTTTAGCTGAATTCTTGCAAATCTGTGACACTGTTAAGACTAATGGGGTTGACCCTGAGGTCTATAGACTAATGCTATTCCCTTTTGCTGTAAGAGACAGAGCTAGAACATGGTTGGATTCTCAACCTAAAGAAAGCCTGGACTCTTGGGAAAAGCTAGTCAATGCCTTCTTGGCAAAGTTCTTTCCACCTCAAAAATTGAGTAAGCTTAGAGTGGAAGTCCAAACCTTCAGACAGAAGGAAGGAGAATCCCTCTATGAAGCTTGGGAAAGATACAAACAATTGATCAGAAAGTGTCCCACTGATATGCTTTCTGAATGGAGCATCATAGGTATTTTCTATGATGGTCTCTCTGAACTATCCAAGATGTCTTTGGATAGCTCTTCTGGAGGATCTCTTCATCTGAAGAAGACGCCTACTGAAGCTCAAGAACTGATTGAAATGGTTGCAAATAACCAATTCATGTACACTTCTGAAAGAAATCCTGTGAATAATGGGACTAGTCAGAAGAAAGGAGTTCTTGAGATTGACACTCTGAATGCCATATTGGCTCAGAACAAAATATTGACCCAACAAATCAATATGATTTCTCAAAGTCTGTCTGGAATGCAAAATGCACCAAGCAGTACTAAGGAAGCTTCATCTGAGGAAGAAGCTTATGATCCTGAGAACCCTTCAATAGAAGAGGTGAATTACATGGGAGAACCCTATGGAAACACCTACAATCCTTCATGGAGGAATCATCCAAATCTTTCATGGAAGGATCAACAGAGACCTCAACAAGGTTTCAATAACAATAATGGTGGAAGAAACAGGTTTAGCAATAGCAAACCTTTCCCATCATCTTCTCAGCAACAGACAGAGAGCTCTAAGCAGAATACCTCTGACTTAGCAACCATGGTCTCTGATCCGATCAAAACCACTCAAAGTTTCATGACTGAAACAAGGTCCTCCATCAGAAATTTGGAAGGACAAGTGGGTCAGCTGAGCAAGAAAATTACTGAACTCCCTCCTAGTACTCTCCCAAGCAATACAGAAGAAAATCCAAAAGGAGAGTGCAAGGCCATCAACATGGCCGAATTCTGGGAGGAAGAAGAGGCAGTGAACGCCACTGAGGAAGACCTCACTGGACGTCCACTGACCTCCAATGAGTTCCCCAATGAGGAACCATGGGAATCTGAGGCTCAAACTGAGACCATAGAGATTCCATTGGACTTACTTCTGCCATTCATGAGCTCTGATGAGTATTCTTCCTCTGAAGAGGATGAGTATGTCACTGAAGCGCAAGTTGCCAAATACCTTGGAGCAATCATGAAGCTGAATGACAAGTTATTTGGAAATGAGACTTGGGAGGATGAATCCCCTTTACTCACCAAAGAACTGAATGACTTGTCTAGGCAGAAACTGCCTCAAAAGAGGCAGGATCCTGGGAAGTTTTCTATACCTTGTACCATAGGCACCATGACCTTCAAGAAGGCCTTGTGTGACTTAGGATCAAGTGTAAACCTCATGCCCCTCTCTGTAATGGAGAAATTAGGGATCTTTGAGGTGCAAGCTGCAAAAATCTCACTAGAGATGGCAGACAACTCAAGAAAACAAGCCTATGGACTTGTAGAGGATATTCTGGTAAAGGTTGAAGACCATTACATCCCTACTGATTTCATAGTCCTAGAGACTGGGAAGTGCATGGATGAATCCATCATCCTTGGCAGACCCTTCCTAGCCACAGCAAAGGCTGTGATTGATGTTGATAGAGGAGTGTTGATCATTCAAGTGAATGAAGAATCCTTGGTGTTTAAGGCCCAAGGATATCCCTCTGTCACCATGGAGAGGAAGCATGAAGAGCTTCTCTCAAAACAAAGCCAAACAGAGCCCCCACAGTCAAACTCTAAGTTTGGTGTTGGGAGGCCACAACCAAACTCTAAGTTTGGTGTTGAACCCCCACATTCAAACTCTAAGTTTGGTGTTGGGAGGTTCCAACATGGCTCTGAGAATCTGTGAGGCTCCATGAGAGTCCTCTGTCAAGCTAATGACAATAAAGAAGCGCTTGTTGGGAGGCAACCCAATGTTTTATAATTAACTATTTTCTTTTGTTATTTTATGTCTTTTGTAGGTTGATGATCATAAGAAGTCACAAAATCCATGAAAAAAGCAAAAACAGAATGAAAAACAGGAAAAAAAACAGCACACCCTGGAGGACGCACCTACTGGCGTTAAAATGCTAGTGAGGTTAGCTGGTGGGCGTTTAACGCCCAGTCTGGCACCATTCTGGGCGTTTAACGCCAGAAAGGGGCACCAGACTAGCGTTAAACGCCAGAAAGGGGCAAGATGCTGGCGTTAAACGCCAGAAATGGGCACCAGCCCGGCGTTTAACGCCAAAAATGGCACAAAACGTGATTTTGCATGCCATTTGGTGCAGGGATGACTTTTCCTTGACACCTCAGGATCTGTGGACCCCACAGGATCCCCACCTACCCTACCACTCTCTCTCTTCTTCACCAATCACCTCAACACCTCTTCCCCAAAAACCCCTCACCTATCAAATCCCATCTTTCTCTTCACCACTCACATCCATCCTTCATAAAACCCTACCTACCCCACCATTCAAATTCAAACCACTTTCCCACCCAAACCCACCCTCAAATGGCCGAACCTCTCTCTCCCCCTCTCCTATATAAACCCTCCTTCACTCCTTCATTTTCACACACCTTAAACACCATCTCTCTCCCCTTTGGCCGAATACAAAGCCATTCCCTTTCTCCTCATTTCTTCTTCTTCTACTCTCTTCTTTCTTCTTTTGCTCGAGGACGAGCAAACATTTTAAGTTTGGTGTGGTAAAAGCATTGCTTTTTGTTTTTCCATAACCATTTATGGCATCCAAGGCCGGAGAAACCTCTAGAAAGAGGAAAGGGAAGGCAAAAGCTTCCACCTCCGAGTCATGGGAGATGCAGAGATTCATCTCAAGGGTGCATCAAGACCATTTCTATGAAGTTGTGGCCTTGAAGAAGGTGATCCCCGAGGTCCCTTTTTCACTCAAAAAGGGTGAATATCCGGAGATCCGACATGAGATCCGAAGAAGAGGTTGGGAAGTTCTTACCAACCCCATTCAACAAGTCGGAATCTTGATGGTTCAAGAGTTCTATGCCAATGCATGGATCACCAAGAACCATGACCAAAGTGTGAACCCGAATCCAAAGAATTATCTTACTATGGTTCGGGGGAAATACTTGGATTTTAGTCCGGAAAGTGTGAGGGTGGCGTTCAACTTGCCTATGATGCAAGGAGATGAGCATCCTTACACTAGAAGGGTCAACTTTGATCAAAGGTTGGACGTCCTCACAGTCATATGTGAAGAGGGCGCCCAATGGAAGAGAGATTCAAGAGGAAAGCCGGTTCAATTAAGAAGGCATGACCTCAAGCCCGTGGCTAGAGGATGGTTAGAGTTTATACAACGCTCAATCATTCCCACTAGCAACCGGTCCGAAGTTACCATAGACCGGGCTATCATGATCCATAGCATCATGATTGGAGAAGAAATAGAGGTTCATGAGGTTATAGCCCAAGAACTCTATAAGGTGGCGGACAAGTCTTCTACCTTGGCAAGGTTAGCCTTTCCTCATCTCATTTGTCACCTCTGTTATTCAGTGGGAGTTGACATAGAGGGAGACATCCCCATTGATGAGGATAAGCCCATCACTAAGAAGAGGATGGAGCACACAAGAGACCCCACTCATCATGAGATCCCTGAGATTCCTCAAGGGATGCACTTTCCTCCACTAAACTATTGGGAGCAATTGAACACCTCCCTAGGAGAATTGAGTTCCAACATGGGACAACTAAGGGTGGAGCATCAAGAACACTCCATCATCCTTCATGAGATTAGAGAAGATCAAAGAATCATAAGGGAGGAGCAACAAAGACAAGGAAGAGACATTGAGGAGCTCAAGCACTGCATAGGATCTTCAAGAGCAAGAAAGAGCCGCCATCACTAAGGTGGACCCGTTCTTTGATTTCCTTGTTCTTTATTCTTCTGTTTTTCGAATTTTATGCTTATGTTTATCCATGTATGTGTCTTGTGATCATTAGTGTCTTAGTGTCTATGCCTTAAAGTTATGAATGTCCTATGAATCCATCACCTTTCTTAAATAAAAACGTGCTTAATTGATAAAAGAAAAAGAATTGCATGAATTTTGAATTTTATAACAGTTTAATTATTTTGATGTGGTGGTAATATTTTTGTTCTCTGAATGTATGCTTAAACAGTGCATATGTATCTTGAATTTGTGGTTTATGAATGTTGGCTCTTGAAAGAATGATGAAAAAGGAGACATGTTACTGAGGATCTGAAAAATCATAAAAAATGATTCTTGAAGCAAGAAAAAAAGGCATTTCTATTTAAAAAAAAAACCGGAAAAAAAAAGAAGAAAACGAAAAAAAAAAGAGAGAGGAATAAGAGTTGTGATCCAAGGCAAATAAGAGTATGCTTAAGAACCCTGGACACCTCTAATTGGGGACTTTAGCAAAGCTGAGTCACAATCTGAAAAGGTTCACCCAATTATGTGTCTGTGGCATGTATGTATCCGGTGGTAATATTGGAAGACAGAGTGCTTTGGGCCACAGCCAAGACTCAATAAGTAGCTTTGTTCAAGAATCATCATACTTTACTAGGAGAATCATTAACACTATCTGGATTCTAAGTTCCTAAAGAAGCCAACCATTCTGAATTTCAAAGGATAGAGTGAGATGCCAAAACTATTCAGAGGCAAAAAGGTAAAAGCCCCGCTCATCTAATTAATACTGATCTTCATAGATGTTTTTGGAATTCATTGCATATTCTCTTCTTTTTATCTTATTTGATTTTCAGTTGCTTGAGGACAAGCAACAATTTAAGTTTGGTGTTGTGATGAGCGGATAATTTGTATGCTTTTTGGCATTGTTTTTAGTATGTTTTTGGTATGATCTAGTTAGTTTTTAGTATATTTTTATTATTTTTTAGTTAAAATTCACTTTTCTGGACTTTACTATGAGTTTGTGTGTTTTTCTGTGATTTCAGGTATTTTCTGGCTGAAATTGAGGGACCTGAGCAAAAATCTGATTCAGAGACTGAAAAGGACTGCAGATGCTGTTGGATTCTGACCTCCCTGCATTCGAAGTAGATTTCCTGGAGCTACAGAAGCTCAATTGGCGCGCTCTCAACGGCGTTGAAAAGTAGACATCCTGGGCTTTCCAGCAATATATGATAGTCCATACTTTGCCCAAGATTTGATGGCCCAAACCGGCGTTCAAAGTCACCCTTAGAAATCCCAGCGTTAAACGCTGGAACTGGCACCCAAATGGGAGTTAAACGCCCAAACTGGCACTAAAGCTGGCGTTTAACTCCAAGAAGAGTCTCTGCACGAAAAATGCTTCATTGCTCAGCCCAAGCACACACCAAATGGGCCCGGAAGAGGATTTTTATGTCATTTACTCATTTCTGTACACCTTAGGCTACTAGTTTTTCTATAAGTAGGACCTTTGACTATTGTATTGAAAATCTTTTGATCACTTTAGATCTCTAGATCATCTTTGGACATTTTAGTTCTTAGATCATTGGGAGGCTGGCCATTCAGCCATGCCTAGACCTCATGCTTATGTATTTTCAACGGTGGATTTTCTACACACCATAGATTAAGGTGTGGAGCTCTGCTGTACCTCGAGTATTAATGCAATTACTATTGTTCTTCCATTCAATTCCGCTTGTTCTTGTTCTAAGATATCACTTGTTCTTCAACTTGATGAATGTGAT
The DNA here is from genome assembly GCF_003086295.3 of Arachis hypogaea. Taxonomy (NCBI): domain Eukaryota; kingdom Viridiplantae; phylum Streptophyta; class Magnoliopsida; order Fabales; family Fabaceae; genus Arachis; species Arachis hypogaea. Next base: position 33,571,150 of record NC_092041.1, read on the forward strand.
GATCCGTGACACTCATCATCATTCTCACCCATGAACAAGGTGACTGACAACCACTCTTGTTCTACAAGCGATCAAGGCTCTAGTGAATATCTCTTGGATTCCTGATTGCACGATGCATGGTTGATCGCCTGACAACCGAGTGCTCGTCTGACAAACGAGCCAACCATTCCGTGAGATCAGAGTCTTCGTGGTATAGGCGAGAACTGATGGCAGCATTCAAGAGAATCCGGAAGGTCTAACCTTGTCTGTGGTATTCTGAGTAGGATTCAATGATTGAATGACTGTGACGTGCTTCAAACTCCTGAGGGCGGGGCGTTAGTGACAGACGCAAAAGAATCACTGGATTCTATTCCGGCCTGATTGAGAACCGACAGATGAATTCCGCTATGCTGTGACAGAGCATATGCAATCGCTTTCACTGAGAGGATGGAAGGTAGCCACTGACAACGGTGAAACCCTTGCTTAAGCTTGCCATGGAAGGGAGTAAGAAGGATTGGATGAAGACAGTAGGAAAGCAGAGAGACGGAAGGGAAGGCATCTTCATGCGCTTATCTGAAGTTCCTACCAATGAATTACATAAGTATCTCTATCTTTATCTTTTATGTTATTTTCGTTCATCACCATTACCAATTGAGTTTGCCTGACTAAGATTTACAAGATGACCATAGCTTGCTTCAATACTAACAATCTCCGTGGGATCGACCCTTACTCGCGTAAGGTTTATTACTTGGACGACCCAGTGCACTTGCTGGTTAGTTGTGCGAAGTTGTGTAATGCCATGGTATTGAGCTACCAAGTTTTTGGGGTTCATGACCGGGGATTATGAGAGTTGTGAAAAAGTATTGTTCACAATTTCGCGCACCACTAACGTAAGAGATGGAGAGTTGTCGACAGCGTTAGTGACACTCAACATTGTCACTAACGTTGGAGCAACCACACAACCCCCAAGAGCCACGTTAACCTCCACGTTAACTTGGTTAACGTGGAAGCTAACGATGAGGAATGAAGAATGAGCCAACGTTAGTGACACTCAACATTGTCACTAACATTGGGATGGCTAAGAATGGCCACGTTAGAAGCCACGTTAACCTAGTTAACGTGGACTCTAACATGAGACCTAGGGGCACACTTGAACGTTAGTGACAATGTTGAGTGTCACTAACGTTCTCGAAGGTTAACAAGGCAACGTTAAAAGCCACGTTAACCCAGTTAACGTGGGCTTTAACGTGAGGCAAAGGGGTGCATGGCAACGTTAGTGACAATGTTAAGTGTCACTAACGTTCTCGAACTTGTATTTTCACTAAATGTTAAACACCTCTAATGTCTTGAGCTAAAGTCTCTGCCCACTTCACACTTTCTCTCTGCAAGTAAGCCAAGCCCAAATGAAGAAAGGAACTGCTTCAAACTAAAAGATCCAGAGGCCCAAGACTTGAAGAACTAACTAGAAGCTGAGAAGAGTAGTATATATAGGAGTAGTTTTGAAATAGAGAGGAGCTTTTTGGGGGAGGAGTGAAGAGAGAGAACTGCTCTCCGTACTTTTACTTTCTCTGCACTTCTAGTTTTATCATGTATTCTCCATCTTTGATTTTGATTTCTAGAGCTATGAACAACTAAACCCCTTTCATTGGGTTAGGGAGCTCTCTTGTAATTTGATGGATCAATACTAATTTTCTTGTTCTTCTTCTATCTTTCTTTTTGATTTTACTTGAAAGCTTTCGATCTTCATCCAATTGGATAGTGATCTTGGAAAAGAAGCTATTCAAACATGGATCTCTTCGGATCCTTGAAAGAGGAATGAAGAGATTAGCTAGAAATGCTTTCTCATGCTGGACCAAATTGAGTGTGGATGGGTATATGGCTATAACCCTCTAAGCATTTGATTTGGGAAGTGCATGTGGTATAATCAGTGACCACACTTCATCTCTTCTCATGAGCAATTGACCAAGGAATTGGCTATTGATCAAGATTTGAGAGATTGAATTGCAAGAAATTGTGATTCAATCACTTAAGATTGCCAAGGAGATCAATGAGTGCATTGATTGAGGAAGAGATGAAAATGAAATTGATCTGGAGAATGCAACATCTCCTAAGCCCAATGAACTCCCCATTTCTGATCTTACCCATTCTCTTTATTTTCTGCAATTTACTTTTATGAGCAATTCCCCCATTCTCATTTACAATTCTGGTATTTACTTTCAGTCATTTACTTTCCTGCCATTTTAATTTCTGCAATTACCAACTCTATTCATGGATTCGCTCAACTAGATCATTCCTCTAATTAAAGTTGCTTGATCAATCAATCCCTGTGGGATTCGACCTCACTCTATTGTGAGTTTTTACTTGACGACTGGTGGGCGAAATTGTGATCATCAATGGCGCCATCAACATGGTACGCACAATTGTGATCTCAACTATTTATCACAACTTCGCACAACTAACAAGCAAGTGTACTGGGTCGTCCAAGTAATAAACCTTACGCGAGTATGGGTCGATCCCACAGAGATTGTTGGTATGAAGCAAGCTATGGTCACCTTGTAAATCTTAGTCAGGCAGACTCAATGGTTATGGATGATGTATGAATAAAACATAAAGATAAAGATAGAGATACTTATGTATTTCATTGGTAAGAACTTCAGATAAGTGTATGGAGATGCTTTGTCACTTCCGTCTCTCTGCTTTCCTACTGTCTTCATCCAATCCTTCTTACTCCTTTCCATGGCAAGCTGTATGTAGGGTTTCACCTTTGTCAGTGGCTACCTCCCATCCTCTCAGTGAAAATGTTCAACGCACCCTGTCACGGCACGGCTATTCAGCTGTCGGTTCTCGATCATGTCGGAATAGAATCCAGTGATTCTTTTGCTATCCGGATTCTCTTGAATGCAGTCATCAATTCTAGCTTATACCACGAAGATTCCGGTTAAAGAATCCAAGAGATATCCACCCAATCTAAGGTAGAACGGAGGTGATTGACAGTCACACGTTCATGAGTGAGAATGATGATGAGTGTCACGGATCATCACATTCATCAAGTTGAAGAACAAGTGATATCTTAGAACAAGAACAGGCTGAATTGAATAGAAGAACAATAGTAATTGCATTAATACTCGAGGTACAGCAGAGCTCCACACCTTAATCTATGGTGTGTAGAAACTCCACCGTTGAAAATACATAAGAACAAGGTCTAGGCATGGCCGTGAGGCCAGCCTCCCAATGATCTAAGATAGCATAAGTATGAAGATAGCTACCCAGATTCCCCCAAAAAATACAATAGCAAAAGGTCTTATTTATAAAGAACTAGTAGCCTAAGGTTTACAGAAATGAGTAAATGACAGAAAAATCCACTTCCGGGCCCACTTGGTGTGTGCTTGGGCTGAGCATAGAAGCATTTTCGTGTAGAGACTTCTCTTGGAGTTAAACATCAGCTTTTGTGCCAGTTTGGGCGTTCAACTCCCATTCTTGTGCCAGTTCCGGCGTTTAACGCCGGGCAGTTTTGAGCTGATTTGGAACGCCGGTTTGGGCCATCAAATCTTGGGCAAAGTATGAACTATTATATATTGCTGGAAAGCCCAGGATGTCTACTTTCCAACGCCGTTGAGAGCGCGCCAATTGGGTGTCTGTAGCTCCAGAAAATTCACTTCGAGTGTAGGGAGGTCAGAATCCAACAGCATCTGCAGTCCTTTTTAGTCTCTGAATCAGATTTTTGCTCAAGTCCCTCAATTTCAGCCAGAAAATACCTGAAATCACAGAAAAACACACAAACTCATAGTAAAGTCCAGAAAAGTGAATTTTAACTAAAAACTAATAAAAATATACTAAAAACTAACTAGATTATACCAAAAACATACTAAAAACAATGCCAAAAAGCATACAAATTATCCGCTCATCACAACACCAAACTTAAATTGTTGCTTGTCCTCAAGCAACTGAAAATCAAATAAGATAAAAAGAAGAGAATATGCAATGAATTCCAAAAACATCTATGAAGATCAGTATTAATTAGATGAGCGGGGCTTTTAGCTTTTTGCCTCTGAATAGTTTTGGCATCTCACTCTATCCTTTGAAATTCAGAATGATTGGCTTCTTTAGGAACTCAGAATCCAGATAGTGTCATTAATTCTCCTAGTTAATTATGATGATTCTTGAACACAGCTACATATTGAGTCTTGGCCGTGGCCCAAAGCACTCTGTCTTCCAGTATTACCACCGGATACATACATGCCACAAACACTTAATTGGGTGAACCTTTTCAGATTGTGACTCAGCTTTGCTAGAGTCCCCAATTAGAGATGTCCAGGGTTCTTAAGCACACTCTTTTTGCCTTGGATCACAACCTTATTTTTTTTCTTTCTCTTTTTTTTTTCGTTTTTCTTTTTTTTCTTTTTTTTGTATTCATTGCTTTTTCTTGCTTCAAGAATCATTTTTATGATTTTTCAGATCCTCAGTGACATGTCTCCTTTTTCATCATTCTTTCAAGAGTCAATATTCATGAACAACAAATTCAAAAGACATAAGCACTGTTTAAGCATACATTCAGAAAACAAAAATATTGCCACCTCATCAAAATAATTAATCTGTTATAAAATTCAAAATTCATGCAATTCTTCTCTTTTTCAATTAAGAACATTTTTCATTCAAGAAAGGTGATGGATTCATAGGACATTCATAACTTTAAGGCATAGACACTAAGACACTAATGATCACAAGACACAAACATAGATAAACATAAGCATAATTTTCGAAAAACAGGAAAATAAGAACAAGGAGATTAAAGAACGGGTCCACCTCAGTGATGGCGGCTTGTTCTTCCTCTTGAAGATCTTATGGAGTGCTTGAGCTCCTCAATGTCTCTTCCTTGCCTTTGTTGCTCCTCTCTCATGATTCTTTGATCTTCTCTAATTTCATGGAGGAGAATAGAATGTTCTTGGGGCTCCACCCTTAGTTGTCCCATGTTGGAACTTAATTCTCCTAGGGAGGTGTTTAGTTGCTCCCAATAGTTTTGTGGAGGAAAGTGCATCCCTTAAGGCATCTCAGGGATTTGATGATGAGAGGGGTCCCTTGTTTGCTCCATCCTTTTCTTAGTGATGGGCTTGTCCTCATCAATGGGGATGTCTCCCTCTATGTCAATTCCAACTGAATAACAGAGGTGACAAATGAGATGAGGGAAGGCTAACCTTCCCAAGTTAGAGGACTTGTCCGCCACCTTATAAAGTTCTTGGGCTATAGCCTCATGAACTTCTATTTCTTCTCCAATCATGATGCTATGAATCATGATAGCCCGGTCTATAGTAACTTCGGACCGGTTGCTAGTGGAAATGATTGAGTGTTGGATAAACTCCAATCATCCTCTAGCCACGGGCTTGAGGTCATGCCTTCTCAGTTGAACCGGCTTCCCTCTTGAATCTCTCTTCCATTGAGCGCCCTCTTCACAGATATCTATGAGGACTTGGTCCAACCTTTGATCAAAGTTGACCCTTCTAGTGTAAGGATGTTCATCTCCTTGCATCATGGGCAAGTTGAATGCCAACCTTACATTTTCCGGACTAAAATCCAAGTATTTCCCCCGAACCATAGTAAGCCAATTCTTTGGGTCCGGGTTCACACTTTGATCATGGTTCTTGGTGATCCATGCATTGGCATAGAACTCTTGAACCATTAAGATTCCGACTTGTTGAATGGGGTTGGTAAGAACTTCCCAACCTCTTCTTCGGATCTCATGTCGGATCTCTGGATATTCACTCTTTTTGAGTTTAAAAGGGACCTCGGGGATCACCTTCAAGGCCACAACTTCATAGAAGTGGTCTTGATGCACCCTTGAGATGAATCTCTGCATCTCCCATGACTCGGAGGTGGAAGCTTTTGCCTTCCCTTTCCTCTTTCTAGAGGTTTCTCCGGCCTTGGATGCCATAAATGGTTATGGAAAAACAAAAAGCAATGCTTTTACCACACTAAACTTAAAAGGTTTGCTCGTCCTCGAGCAAAAGAAGAAAGAAGAGAGTAGAAGAAGAAGAAATGAAGGAGAAGGAAATGGCTTTGTGGTTCGGCCAAAGGGGGAGAAGTATTGTTTAGGTTGTGTGAAAATGAAAGAGGGAAGAGGGGTTCATATAGGGGTGAAGAGAGGGGTAGTGTTCGGCTATGGGAGGGTGGGTTTGGATGGGAAAGTGGATTGAATTTGAATGGTGAGGTAGGTGGGATTTTATGAAGGATGGATGTGAGTGGTGAAGAGAAAGATGGGATTTGATAGGTGAAGGGTTTTTGGGGAAGAGGTGTTGAGGTGATTGGTGAATGGGTGAAGAAGAAAGAGAGTGGTGGGGTAGGTGGGGATCCTGTGGGGTCCACAGATCCTGAGGTGTCAAGGAAAAGTCATCCCTGCACCAAGTGGCGAGCAAAATTGCTCTTCATGCCAATTCTGGTGTTAAACGCCGGGCTGGTGCCCATTTCTGGCGTTTAACGCCAACTTCTTGCCCTTTTCTGGCATTTAACGCCAGTCTGGTGCCCCTTTCTGGCGTTAAACGCCCAGAATGGTGCCAGACTGGGCATTAAATGCCCATCTGCTAGCCTTACTGGCGTTTAAACGCCAGCAAGATCTTCCTCCAGGGTGTGCTATTTTTCTTTCTGTTTTTCATTCTGTTTTTGCTTTTTCAATTGATTTTGTAACTTCTCATGATCATCAACCTACAAAAAACATAAAATAACAAAGGAAAATAGATAAAATATAACATTGGGTTGCCTCCCAACAAGCGCTTCTTTAATGTCAGTAGCTTGACAGTGGGCTCTCATGGAGCCTCAGAGATGCTCAGAGCAATGTTGGAACCTCCCAACACCAAACTTAGAGTTTGAATGTGGGGGTTCAACACCAAACTTAGAAGTTGGTTGTGGCCTCCCAACACCAAACTTAGAGTTTGACTGTGGGGGCTCTGTTTGACTCTATTTTGAGAGAAGCTCTTCATGCTTCCTCTCCTTGGTGACAGAGGGATATCCTTGAGCCTTAAACACAAAGGATTCTTCATTCACTTGAATGATCAATTCTCCTCTATCAACATCAATCACAGCCTTTCCTGTGGCTAGGAAGGGTCTGCCAAGGATGTTGGATTCATCCATGCACTTCCCAGTCTCTAGGACTATGAAATCAGCAGGGATGTAATGGTCTTCAACTTTTACCAGAACATCCTCTACATGTCCGTAAGCTTGTTTTCTTGAATTGTCTGCCATCTCTAGTGAGATTTTTGCAGCTTGCACCTCAAAGATCCTTAGCTTCTCCATTACAGAGAGAGGCATGAGGTTTACACTTGACCCTAGGTCACACAAGGCCTTCTTGAAGGTCATGGTGCCTATGGCACAAGGTATTGAGAACTTCCGAGGATCTTGTCTCTTTTGAGGTAGTTTCTGCCTAGACAAGTCATCCAGTTCTTTGGTGAGCAAGGGAGGTTCGTTCTCCCAAGTCTCATTGCCAAATAACTTTTCATTTAGCTTCATGATTGCTCCAAGGTATTTAGCAAGTTGCTCTTCAGTGACATACTCATCCTCTTCAGAGGAAGAATACTCATCAGAGCTCATGAATGGCAGGAGTAAGTCCAATGGAATCTCTATGGTCTCATTATGAGCCTCAGATTCCCATGGTTCCTCATTGGGGAACTCATTGGAGGCCAGTGGACGTCCATTGAGGTCTTCCTCAGTGGCGTACACTGCCTCTCCCTCCTCTCCAAATTCGGCCATGTTGATGGCCTTGCACTCTCCTTTTGGATTTTCTTCTGTATTGCTTGGAAGAGTACTAGGAGGGAGTTCAGTAATTTTCTTGCTCAGCTGACCCACTTGTGCCTCCAAATTTCTAATGGAGGACCTTGTTTCAGTCATGAAACTTTGAGTGGTTTTGATTAGATCAGAGACCATGGTTGCTAAGTCAGAGTGGTTCTGTTTAGAATTCTCTGTCTGTTGCTGAGAAGATGATGGAAAAGGCTTGCCATTGCTAAACCTGTTTCTTCCACCATTATTATTGTTGAAACCTTGTTGGGGTCTCTATTGATCCTTCCATGAGAGATTTGGATGATTTCTCCATGAAGGATTATAGGTGTTTCCATAGGGTTCTCCCATGTAATTCACCTCTTCCATTGAAGGGTTCTCAGGATCATAAGCTTCTTCTTCAGATGAAGCTTCCTTAGTACTGCTTGGTGCATTTTGCATTCCAGACAGACTTTGAGAAATCATATTGACTTGCTGGGTGAATATTTTGTTCTGAGCCAATATGGCATTCAGAGTATCAGTCTCAAGAACTCCTTTCTTCTAATTTGTCCCATTGTTCACAGGATTCCTTTCAGAAGTGTACATAAATTGGTTATTTGCAACCATTTCAATTAGTTCTTGAGCTTCTGTAGGCGTCTTCTTCAGAAGAAGAGATCCTCCAGCAGAGCTATCCAAAGACATCTTGGACAGTTCAGACAGACCATCATAGAAAATACCTATGATGCTCCATTCAGAAAGCATATCAGAGGGACACTTTCTGATTAATTGTTTGTATCTTTCCCAAGCTTCATAGAGGGATTCTCCTTCCTTCTGTCTGAAGGTTTGGACTTCCACTCTAAGCTTACTCAATTTTTGAGGTGGAAAGAACTTTGCCAAGAAGGCATTGACTAGCTTTTCCCAAGAGTTCAGGCTTTTTTTAGGTTGTGAGTCCAACCATACCCTAGCTCTGTCTCTTACAGCAAAAGGGAATAGCATTAGTCTGTAGACCTCAGGGTCAACCCCATTGGTCTTGACAGTGTCACAGATTTGCAAGAATTCAGCTAAAAACTGATGAGGATCTTCCAATGGAAGTCCATGAAACTTGCAATTCTGTTGCATTAGAGAGACTAATTGAGGCTTAAGCTCAAAGTTGTTTGCTCCAATGGCAGGGATAGAGATGCTTCTCCCATAGAAGTCGGGAGTAGGTGCAGTAAAGTCACCCAGCACCTTCCTTGCATTGTTGGCATTGTTGTTGTTTTCGGCTGCCATGGGTTCTTCTTCTTTGAAGATTTTTGTTAGGTCCTCTACAGAGAATTGTGCCTTAGCTTCTCTTAGCTTTCGCTTCAAGGTCCTTTCAGGTTTAGGATCAGCCTCAACAAGAATGCTTTTGTCTCTACTCCTGCTCATAAGAAAGAGAAGAGAACAAGGAAATATGGAATCCTCTATGTCACAGTATAGAGATTCCTTGAGGTGTCAGAGGAAAAGAAAAATGGAAGGCAGAAGTAGAAAATTCGAACTTATCAAAGAAAGATGGAGTTCGAATTTTGCATTAAGGAATAGTATTAGTCCATAAATAGAAGGATGTGAGAAGAAGGGAAGCAATTTTCGAAAATTAAGTAAAAGATTTTGAAAACATTTTGAAAAACCTTAATTGATTTTCGAAAACCAAGAGTGAGAAAGAGGTAAAGTGATTTTTGAAAAAGATTTTGAAATTAGAAATCAAAAAGATTTGATTGAAAGCTATTTTGATAAAGATGTGGTTAAGAAGATATGATTAGTTTTAAAAAAGATGTGATTGAGAAGATATGATTTAAAAAACATTTTAAAAAGATTTGATTTTGAAAATTAATGACTTGGCTATCAAGAAAAGATATGATTCAAACATTAAACCTTTCTCAACAGAAAAGGCAACATACTTGAAATGTTGAATCAAATCATTAATTGATAGCAAGTATTTTTGAAAATGGAAAGGAATTGATTTTGAAAAAGATTTGATTGAAAAGATTTGATTTGAAAAAGATTTGATTTGAAAAGATTTTGAAAACTAAAAAAAATTTGATTTGAAAACAAAATCTTCCCTCTTGTGCCATCCTGGCGTTTAAACGCCAGTTTGCCTTCCTTACTGGGCGTTTTGAATGCCCAGCTTTTTCTGTGCAATTCCTCTGCTGAATGTTCTGAATCTTCAATCCTTTGTATTATTGACTTGAAAAGACACAAATTAAAAATATTTTTGGATTTTTTTTAATGATGAGGAATAATTAAAATGCAACTAAAATCAAATAACAATGCATGCAAGACACCAAACTTAGCAGTTTATATACTACTGACACTAACAAAATGAGAATGCATATGAGACACATAAACACTCAAGTCAAGAGAATTTAAAGATCAGAGCAATGAAACCATCAAGAACAACTTGAAGATTAATGAAGACATATGTATGAATGCAAAAAGAACAGAAACATGCAATTGACACCAAACTTAACATGAGACTCTAGACTCAAACAAGAAATATATTTTTGGATTTTTTCGAAAATTAAGTGGAAAAAGAAAATAAAGGTATCAAAATTCTTAATGAGAATTCCATGAATCATGCAATGTTAGTCTAAAGCTTCAGTCTAAAGAAATTAGACATGGCTGAACAAGCTTCAGCAGGACATTGCATTCAAGAGCTAAATTGATGAAAATCAATCAGCTTTGGTGATGATAAGAACATCACCTTGAAACACTAGAATTCATTCTTAAGAACTCTGAAGAAAAAATACCTAATCTAAGCAACAAGATGAACCGTCAGTTGTCCATACTCGAACAATCCCCGGCAACGGCACCAAAAACTTGGTGGGCGAAATTGTGATCATCAATGGCGCCATCAACATGGTACGCACAATTGTGATCTCAACTATTTATCACAACTTCGCACAACTAACCAGCAAGTGTACTGGGTCGTCCAAGTAATAAACCTTACGCGAGTAAGGGTCGATCCCACAGAGATTGTTGGTATGAAGCAAGCTATGGTCACCTTGTAAATCTTAGTCAGGCAGACTCAATGGTTATGGATGATGTATGAATAAAACATAAAGATAAAGATAGAGATACTTATGTATTTCATTGGTAAGAACTTCAAATAAGTGTATGGAGATGCTTTGTCCCTTCCGTCTCTCTGCTTTCCTACTGTCTTCATCCAATCCTTCTTACTCCTTTCCATGGCAAGCTGTATGTAGGGTTTCACCGTTGTCAGTGGCTACCTCCCATCCTCTCAATGAAAATGTTCAACGCACCCTGTCACGGCACGGCTATTCAGCTGTCGGTTCTCGATCATGTCGGAATAGAATCCAGTGATTCTTTTGCGTCTGTCACTAACGCCCCACAATCGCGAGTTTGAAGCTCGTCACAGTCATTCAATCATTGAATCCTACTCAGAATACCACAGACAAGGTTTAGACCTTCTGGATTCTCTTGAATGCAGTCATCAATTCTAGCTTATACCACGAAGATTCCGGTTAAAGAATCCAAGAGATATCCACCCAATCTAAGGTAGAACGGAGGTGATTGACAGTCACACGTTCATGAATGAGAATGATGATGAGTGTCACGGATCATCACATTCATCAAGTTGAAGAACAAGTGATATCTTAGAACAAGAACAGGCTGAATTGAATAGAAGAACAATAGTAATTGCATTAATACTCGAGGTACAACAGAGCTCCACACCTTAATCTATGGTGTGTAGAAACTCCACCGTTGAAAATACATAAGAACAAGGTCTAGGCATGGCCGTGAGGCCAGCCTCCCAATGATCTAAGATAGCATAAGAATGAAGATAGCTACCCAGATTCCCCCAAAAAATACAATAGCAAAAGGTCTTATTTATAAAGAACTAGTAGCCTAAGGTTTACAGAAATGAGTAAATGATAGAAAAATCCACTTCCAGGCCCACTTGGTGTGTGCTTGGGCTGAGCATTGAAGACTTTTCGTGTAGAGACTTCTCTTGGAGTTAAACGCCAGCTTTTGTGCCAATTTGGGCGTTTAACTCCCATTCTTGTGCCAGTTCCGGCGTTTAACGCCGGGCAGTTTTGAGCTGATTTGGAATGCCGGTTTGGGCCATCAAATCTTGGGTAAAGTATGAACTATTATATATTGCTGGAAAGCCTAGGATGTCTACTTTCCAACGCCGTTGAGAGCGCGTCAATTGGGCTTCTGTAGCTCCAGAAAATTTACTTCGAGTGTAGGGAGGTCAGAATCCAATAGCATCTGCAGTCCTTTTTAGTCTCTGAATCAGATTTTTGCTCAAGTCCCTCAATTTCAGCCAGAAAATACCTGAAATCACAGAAAAACACACAAACTCATAGTAAAGTCCAGAAAAGTGAATTTTAACTAAGAACTAATAAAAATATACTAAAAACTAAATAGAACGTACTAAAAACATACTAAAAACAATGCCAAAAAGCATACAAATTATCCGCTCATCAACGACAAATTCGGTACACTTGCCGAATGGGAATTTGTTGAGAGACAAGTTTTACCCCGATCATCATCACAATTCCAATTGAGTGAGAAGTGATCCGAATTCTCAAGTAAACCCCAAAGCATCTTCCTAGACCCCTTTAGTTGAGAACTATACCAACCATTACACTTAGACTTTTGAGTTTCCAACCATAAGGAACCTTGATTGGCAATTCCACCTATCAACCAATTCTCTCTTGCTCTTAACTCCACAAAGAGCTCTAAGTTGCCCATTTGTCTCAAGCAAACCATATTCAAGTGGAAAAGTAAAGATTAGAGATAAGAATTTTACCAATTTGAATGTTATGTTGGATGGTGACATAGGAAGGGACGTCTCCAATGGTCTTGTAAGTTCCATTCCCTTGTGCTCTTCTTTGAATACCTCCACCTCTTGGCAAGCTTCTTCCATATTCACCTCTTGACAAGGCTCTTCATGTCCAATTACTTCCCCACCAACCTCTTCTAGCTCTTTTCCATTTTTCATATCACAACTTAGAGGTAATGTGGAACTTATCTCAACACCCACCTCAATTTCAAGATGAGGAGATTCTTCAAATACCAAAGGATCATGTGTTAGTGTGGAATCATCTTCAAGATGGAGATTTGTTGCTTGCTCATCTTCTTCCAATTCTTCATTATTCATTATATGCTTAGGAGGTTGCGCATTATCCTTTTCAACACCAAATTCAAGATCATTGGAAGAAGGTTCAACAACTTCCACAAAATCATCAACCATATTTCTTGGTGTGGAAGTGTCATCCAACTTGAAATCCACCTCTTGTTCAACTTCACTTAGGTCTTCAACCACTTCTTCTTCATTAACAATCTTTTCCTCCTCCACTTGTTACAAGACATACCCCATCTCCTTGTCCTCATGTTAGGATTCTAAAATCTCCTTCATGCTCCTTTCTTCGATTAATTTCTCACATTCATCCATGGAGATGCTTTGCTTGTTGCATGAGTCCCATGAGTCCAAGGTAGCGGTAATGTTAGCAAACTGAGCCATGATTTTTTCAAATATGGGAGGTGATTCATCTTGTGGTTGAGAGTTCTCATACATTGGAGGTGGTTCATCTTAGTAATAGTATGGAGGTGGTGGTTCTTGAGGGTATTGGGGGTTGAATTTGGGTGGTTCTTCATGTGGTTCATATGGTTCAAAAGGTGGTTGGTATGGTGAATATGGGTTGGGGTCATATGGAGGTGTTCGGTGAAAAGGGGCTTGTGAGTAAGGTGGTTCAAAATTATGTTGAGGAGGTAGTTCATAGGCATATGGTGGTGGTGATTGTGATTGACAACTACAATAAGGATCATCACACACTAGATTGATATGCATTAAGATGAGAGTTATACCCATAAGAATTCGGAGGTTGTTGTTGTCGAGAAGGTTGATCAATCCCTTGAGACTCTTCCCATCTTTGATCTCAAAATCCTTGATGCATGTCCTCATTGAAGCTTCCATTCCCTACAACATAGTTTGAACCAAACTCATAGCCAAAGTGAGGATGAGAATTCATAATAGCAGAGAGAAACAAAAACTAACAAAATAAGCAACGAAGTCCTAAAGCTAACAAAAACTAACAAATAAGCAAAAAGCAAAAATATTCACAATATTCACAATAGCCAATAAAATAACACCATAGCAACTCCCCGACAACGGCGCCATTAATTTGATAGCGATAATTGCGTTGGTTAGGAATTTCTCTTATAGAAAGAAGAATTTTGTTGCAAGCATAGCTCCAAACCAACAAACCAATCTCACATCAAATTAAATTTGGTTGTCACAAGTAACAAACCCCAAATAAGAATTAACCGAAGTATTAAGACTCCGGGTCATCTCACAAGGAATTGCAATGAAGTGCTCAATTATTCGCTATGAAGGAATGTATTGGGGTTTTTGTAATAAGGAACAAGAAATGTAAATAGCAAGAATTAATAAAAGAAAGAAGAACTCTTGGCTAGACATGGGTAATTGAGATCACCATCCTTGTCTACAACCCATATATTGATAATTATGAGAGGCCAACCTTTTAAGTCTACTTCCAAAAGCCTTAAGTACGTAATATCTACTCCTAGGCTTGAAGTATATCAAATAGGCTTGATCACATCAACCCATAAGGTCTAACCTCACTACTAATTAACCTAGTAGTAGGCTAGTGTCAATGGCTATCAAGTTGATCACTAAGGGTTCTCAAATCACCAATTCATTGAGACCCAATGACTCAAGATCACTCAATTCCCTTAGCCTAAGACAAGAGTAAAGAAAACTACTCAAAAACTAGTGAAAGCATTTTAACACACACCTTGAGTGCAAGAAAAGTATACTTCATCAAATGCAAGAATTAGAAAAACCCATAACTATCACAAGCAAGAAATCAACAATAACAATGAAGATAAACATAGAAGAGCATGGAAACATAAAATTGCATTAAAGAAAAATAAGATCCAACAATTGTTCATAAACATAAAAGAGAGCAAAACAAGAAATTAACAAGAGAAACTAAGAAGATTAAGACAATAGAACACTAAAATATCAAGGGAGTTGAAATCAAAACAAGAATTGAAAGATAAATTTGAGAGTGATTAACCTAACTTTACCCTAATTTCTATCCTAAATCTAGAGAGAGGAGAGAGTCTCTCTCTCTAGAATTCTATCCTAAAACATGATGAAAACTAAACTATGGCCACTTGGTTCATTCCCCCTCCAATCCTTGGGTTCAATAGCATCAGAAATGAGTTGGATTGGGCCCAAAATGAGCTACAAATCACTGGCCACAATTTTACTTTAGTGAATCACGCTGCTCCATCGACGCGTACACGTACAGTGCGCGTGCGCACCCTTTAACGCGAAGCAACTATGGCAAATTTTATATCATTTTGAAGCCCCGGATGTTATCTTTCCAACATAACTAAAACTGCTTCAGTTGGACATATGTAACTCAAGTTATGGTCAATTGAGTGTCAGGAGGTCACGGTTGACAGCTTTACGGTTCCTTCATTTCTTCATGAGTTCTCCCACTTTGCATGCTTTTTTCCTCACTTCTTCCATCCAATACTTGTCTTATGAACCTAAAATCACTCAACAAACATATCAAGGCATCGAATGGAATTAAAGTGAGTTAAATTTAGCTATTTTAAGGCCTAAAAAGCATGTTTTCACACTTAAGCACAAATCTAGGGAGAATTACAAAACCATGCTATTTCATTGAATAAATGTGAGAAAAGGTGATAAAATCCCCCAAAATAAGCACAAGATAAACCATAAAATCAGCGTTTATCAGTGCCACGCCTTCGATATCAAGTGGCACGCGCAGCTTTACTTGGCCTTCTTTGAAGTTTGGCGTGCCACGCCTAGGTCTTCAAGTGGCACGCCCAAGTGAGGATAAGAGCTTGGCGTGCCACACCATCGATCTCAAGTGGCACGCCCATGTGTTTGGACCTTCAATCTCGCCTCTGGAAGTTTATACTAGCGTGCCATGCCGTGATATTCAAGTGGCATGCCCAAGTGATGATGGCCTTCTTCAAGCTTAGCGTGCCACGTCTGGCTCCTCAAGTGGCACGCCCAAGTGACGATGAGAGCTTGGCGTGCCACGCCTTCGATATCAAGTGGCACGCCCAAGTGCTTGGACCTTAGGATTAATGAACTGGCGTGCCACACCCCATGTTTCAAGTGGCACGCCCATAGTGGTTGATGGTCCTAGCGTGCCACGCCTAGCTTGGCATGCCACACCCTTCTTGTGGCCTTCATCAATGCTCTCTGGAAAATTATACCAGCATGCCATGCCCATATACTTTCATGATGTTTGCTCTAAGTGGCATGCTAGTTTCACACGTCCAGCTCTATTTTGTTGTTTTCTTCCTCTTTTATTGCACTTTTCACCTGAAATTCAACACAAACCCATTTCAAAGCAATGTACCATAATACTTACCATTTTACTCATGAAATTGCATTGAAACAATGAGTATATGCTCTTTTTATGGTCCTTTTGCATAGGTAAAAAGGGTAAATGATACCAGTCATCACCTCGCCAAAGTGTTCGACACCATTATAAAACATGGGATGAGACTAAATCCCACAAAGTGCACTTTCACAGTAGAAGCTGGCAAATTCTTGGGCTTTATGCTCACCCAGAGAGGGATTGAAACAAACGTGGATAAATGCCAGGCCATACTCAGCATGAAATGCCCGACCTACGTCGAAGAGGTACAACAGCTCAACAGAAGACTAGAGGCTTTGTCTAGATTCCTCCCAAGATCAGCCTTGAGATCTCTCCCTTTTTACGCAATACTAAGGAAAGGAAAGAGGTTCGAATGGACCCCAAAATATGAATAAGCCTTCCAAGACTTCAAGACATTCCTGGGGCAACCATCCATCCTAACTCGACCCCGATAAGGAGAGGAATTAATCTTATACCTCGCCGTGGAAAGTCGGGCGATAGCCTCAGCCCTAGTCAGAGAAGACGAGAACGGACAACAACCCATCTACTTTATCAGTAAGGCTCTACAAGGGGCTGAGCTAAACTACCAAATGATAGAGAAATTCACCTACACCCTCATACTAACCTCCCAACAATTTCGACCATTCTTTCAGGCCCACACCATCAGAATACGAACCAACCAACCCAAAAAAGGTATCCTACAAAAAACCGACTTAGTTGGAAGAATCCTACAATTGGCAGTTGAGTTGTCCACATTTGACCTTAAGTATGAAGCTCGGATAGCTATATATCAAGTCTCAATACCTGGCCGACTTCGTTGCAGAATACACTGACACGCCAGGCACCCCCACCAACTAGAACCTCTATGTTGACGGCTCATCGAACAAAGCCGGGAGTGGAGCGGGTGTCATCCTAGAAAGTGACTAGGGAACCCAACTCGAACTCTCCTTAAGGTTCGAGTTCTCTTCCTAAAATAACCAAGCCGAGCATGTGGCCCTGCTAGCTGGTTTAAAGCTGGCTAGGAAAGTTGGAGCTCAAAAACTTACCAGATTCAGCGACTCACAAGTAGTCACCTCACAAATAGAAGGGAGCTACCAGGCCAAAGATCCCACCATGAAGAAATACCTAGACAAGGCCAAAGAGTAGCTCGGAAAATTCATGCGGTGCAAGATCCGACATATACCTTGGGAACAAAATGCCCGAGTTGATGCACTTTCAAAACTAGCCAACACTAAAACAGGGGGCAACAATAGAAGTCTCATCCAAGAAACACTACAAAATCCGTCAACCTCGGAAGAAGAGAAGGTCCTAAGCATATTAGGCCAGGACCAAAGGTGGATGACTCCCATAATCAGCTACCTAAAGTCCGAAACACTTGTCGCAGATAAAAAGAAGGCAAAAAGGCTAATACGAGAAGCGCAGTACTACCCCATAGTGCACGACGTCCTAAATAGGAGAGGAATCTCCACACCCCTCCTAAAATGCATCCCGACCTCCGCTACAAGGTAAGTCCTAGAAGAAGTTCACCGTGGCATAGGCGACAACCACCTTGGAGTACGAGCTCTTTCTAAAAAGGTACTCTGAGCTAGTTTTTCTGGCAAACCTTGCAAAAGGAAGCAATAGAGTTTGTTAAAACATGTTCACCATGCCAGAAACATGCCAACTTTCATACCGCACCACCCGAAGAGCTCATTTGCGTCATTTCACCTTGGCCATTAGCAAAGTGGGGGCTCGATCTCCTTGGCCCATTCTCCTAGGGATCAGGGCAAGTCAAGTTCCTCATTGTAGGAATAGACTATTTCATAAAGTGGATTGAGGCAGAGCCATTAGCTGCCGCCACCGCCCAAAGAAGTCGGAAGTTCCTATACAGAAACATTGTCACAAGGTTCAAGGTCCCATGCTCCATCACCACAGACAATGGCACTCAGTTCACCGACACAGGCTTTAGGAACTTGGTAGCCAATCTGAAAATTAAGCACTAGTTCACCTCTGTAGAATGATGAGCGGATATTTTATACGCTTTTCGGGGGTAATTTCATGTAGTTTTTAGTATGTTTTAGTTAGTTTTTAGTATATTTTTATTAGTTTTTAGGAAAAATTCATATTTCTGGACTTTACTATGAGTTTGTGTGTTTTTCTATGATTTTAGGTATTTTCTGGCTAAAATTGAGGGAGCTGAGCAAAAATCTGATTCAGGCTGAAAAAGGATTGCTGATACTGTTGGATTCTGAACTCCCTACACTCGGAATGGATTTTTTGAAGCTACAAGAGTCCAATTGGCGCGCTCTCAATTGGGTTGGAAAGTAGACATCCAGGGCTTTCCAGAAATATATAATAGTCCATACTTTGCTCGAAGATAAATGACGTAAACTGGCATTTAACGGCAGTTTCATGTTCCATTCTGGCGTTAAACGCCAGAAACAGGTTACCAGTTGGAGTTAAACGCCTAAAACAGGTTACAACCTGACATTTAACTCCAGAAACAGCCCAGGCATGTGAAAACCTCAAGTCTCAGCCTCAGCACACACCAAGTGGGCCCCAGAAGTGGATTTCTGCACTATCTATCTTAGTTTATTCATTTTCTGTAAACCTAGGTTACTAGTTTAGTATTTAAAAAACTTTTAGAGACTTATTTTGTATCTCATGACATTTTAGATCTGAACTTTGTACTCTTTGATGGTATGAGTCTCTAAACTCCATTGTTGGGGGTGAGGAGCTCTGCAGCGTCTCGATGAATTAATGCAATTATTTTTGTTTTCTATTCAAACATGCTTGTTCCTATCTAAGATGTTCATTCATACTTTAATATGATGAATGTGATGATCCGTGACACTGATCACTATTCTCAATCTATGAACGCGTGACTGACAACCACTTCGGTTCTACCTTCGATTGAATGAGTATCTCTTGGATTCCTTAATCAGAATCTTCGTGGTATAAGCTAGAATCCATTGGCAGCATTCTTGAGAATCCGGAAAGTCTAAACCTTATCTGTGGCATTCTGAGTAGGATTCAGGGATTGAATGACTGTGACGAGCTTCAAACTCACAAGGGTTGGGCGTAGTGACAGACGCAAAAGGATCAATGGATCCTATTCCAGCATGAGTGAAAACTGACAGATGATTAGTCGTGCGGTGACAGCACACCTAGACCATTTTCACTGAGAGAACGGATGGTAGCCATTGAAAACGGTGATCCATCAATACACAGCTTGCCATAGGAAGAACCTTGCATGCGTGAAGAAGAATACAAGGGGAAAGCACAGATTCAGA
Source organism: Arachis hypogaea (assembly GCF_003086295.3). Classification (NCBI taxonomy): domain Eukaryota; kingdom Viridiplantae; phylum Streptophyta; class Magnoliopsida; order Fabales; family Fabaceae; genus Arachis; species Arachis hypogaea. The sequence goes on from NC_092041.1 coordinate 33,590,576, forward strand.
AGACAAAGCATCTGCAAAACTCCAACATATTCTCCATTACTGCATAATAATTATTGTTTAATCCATGGTCATTTGTTCATTTGCAAGTCAACTGATAATTATAATTGATATCCTGACTAAAGAGTTACAAGATAACCATAGCTTGCTTCAAGCCAACAATTTCTGTGGGATCGACCCTTACTCATGTAAGGTATTACTTGGACGACCCAGTGCACTTGTTGGTTAGTGGTACGAATTGTGAAAAGTGTGATTTACAAGTTCGTGCACCAAGTTTTTGGCGCTGTTGCCGGGGATTGTTTGAGTTTGAACAACTAACGGTGAATCTTGTTGCTTAGATTAGGAAAATTTTGTCTTTTGGGTCAGAGTCTTTTATTTTCTTTTCAAAAATTTTTCAAAAAAAATATTATTTTTCCTTATTTATTTTTAGTTTTTCTATGAGTTTAGTGTCATGTTTTAAGTTTGGTATCAATTGCATGCTTTTCTTTGTCTTTGAATTTTTCGAATTGCATATGTTTATTTTCCTTTAAAAATACCTTATTAAAACACGTTAAATTTATAGATCAGTTGGCTAGAGCGTGGGCTTGTGTTCTTAGCAATTGGGTATCTTCCTTTTAAAACTTTTTCAAAAATAATTTTTCTTTGATTAAATCTTGTGCCAAACTTTAAGTTTGGTGTTCTCTTGTTAATTTTTCTTTAGTTTTCGAAAATTTTATTTTGGTTTTCTAAAAATTTTAAGTTTGGTATTCTTTCTTTTGTTCTTGTTGTTCTTGTGAGTCTTCAAGGTGTTCTTGAGTCTTCTTTGTATTTTGATCTTAAAATTTTTAAGTTTGGTGTGCCTTGGTGTTTTCCCTCCAAAATTTTCGAAAACAAGGAGCATTGGATTTAGAAATTTTAAGTCTTGTGTCTTTTGTGTATTTTTCTCTTTCATAATAAAATTAAAAATAAAAAATATCTTATCTAACTATTTTTAAGCAATTATTTTGAATTTTTTTCATAAAAATTCAGATTTCAATTTCAAAATTTTTCAAATCTTATCCTTTTAAGATTTAAAAAAATCCACATCTTTTTCAAAAATCTCCTAACCACTTTTCCTCTCCTCACTTTTTCGAAAATATTCATAAAACATGTTCAAATTTTTATTTTAGTTTTTATTTTATTTTATTTTATTATTTCGAAATTTTTTTAATAAAATAAATCCACATCATCTCCCTTTCTCCATCATGGACCTAAGTGGAAATGAACAGTCCAGAAGGACTCTGGGGTCATATGCTAACCCCACTACTGCTTTATATGGGAGTAGTATCTGTATACCCTCCATCGAAGTCAATAGTTTTGAATTGAATCCTCAGCTCATTATCATGGTGCAGCAAAGTCACCAGTATTCCGGTCTTCCACAGGAAGAACCTACAGAGTTTCTGGTACAGTTTTTACAAATTATTGACACAGTATATGATATGGAAGTAGATTAGGATGTCTACAGATTATTACTGTTTCCATTTGCTATAAAGGACCAGGCTAAGAGGTGGTTAAATAACCAACCTAACGCTAGCATAAGGACATGGAAACAGCTGTCAGAAAAATTCCTGAATCAATATTTCCCCCCCAAAATGGATGACACAGCTAAGGCTAAACATCCAAGGCTTTAAACAAGGAGATAATAAATCTCTTTATGATGCCTGGGAGAGATACAGAGAGATGCTAAGAAAATGCCCCTTTGAAATGTTTTCAGAGTGGGTGCAGTTAGACATCTTCTATTATGGGCTTACAGAGAAAGCTTAGATGTCTTTGGCCAACTCAGCTGGTGGATCTATACACATGAGAAAGATAATTGAAGAAGCTCAAGAGCTCATTGATATAGTTGCCAAGAATCAGCATCTGTACCTAAGTAGTGAACCTTCCATGAAAGAAGAGGCTAAAACAGTAACTGCTGAACTCAGTCCTGCAGAATAAGTTACTGAATTCAATCAGCAATTAGATTTTCTAACAAAACAGCTAGCCGAATTCAAGGAGATATTACAAGACACAAGAATGGCTAATATGAACATGGAAGTACAGTTGAAGTAAACAGAACGGCAGTTATCAAAACAAATAATAGAAGAGTGCCAAGCAGTTCAATTAAGAAGTGGGAAGACATTAAATACCTCACTTCAAGGCAGCAGGAAGCCGAGAAATGAACAAACTACTACCCAAAATCCCTCTGAGGACAGTAAGAGCCCAGAGAGGAACAATTTTGGCATTCAAATGCCAGAAAGAGGTGAAGGGCTGGCATTAAACGTGCAACCCATGCTCAGTTCTGGCGTTCAAACGCCACAAATAGGCAAGGAAGTGACGTTAAACGCCTAAAGGAAGCTCAGTTCTAGCATTCAAACGCCAGAAACAGATAAGGAATTGGCATCCAACGCCAATCCAGCTTCCAACCATGGCATTCAAACGCCAGTGGGGGATCAAACACATACAAGTGCTGATAGCAACCCCTCTAAGAAGGCTTTCCCAACCACCTCTGTAGGTAATAAACCTGCAGCAACTAAGGTTGAGGAATACAAAGCCAAAATGCCTTATCCTCAGAAACTCCACCAAGCGGAACAGGATAAGCAATTTGCCCGCTTTGCAGACTATCTCAAGACTCTTGAAATAAAAATTCCATTTGCAGAGGCACTTGAGCAAATACCCTATTATGCAAAGTTCATGAAAGAGATCTTAAGCCATAAGAAGGATTGGAGAGAAACTGAAAAAGTTTACCTCACTGAAGAATGCAGTGCAGTCATTCTGAAAAGTTTACCAGAAAAGCTTAAAGATCCTGGAAGCTTTATGATACCATGCACATTAGAGGGTACTTGTACCAAGCAAGCTCTATGTGATCTTGGGGCAAGTATCAACCTAATATCTGCATCTACTATCAGAAAGCTTGGTTTGACTGAAGAAGTCAAACCAACTCGAATATGTCTCCAACTTGCTTATGGCTCCATTAAATACCCATCAGGCGTGATTGAAGACATGATTGTCAAGGTTGGGCCATTTGCCTTTTCCACTGACTTTGTGGTGCTGGAAACGGAGGAGCACAAGAGTGCAACTCTCATTCTAGGAAGACCTTTCCTAGCAACTAGACGAACCCTCATTGACGTCCAAAAAGGGGAATTAACCCTGAGAGTCAATGAGGACGAGTTTAAGTTGAATGTTGTCAAAGCTATGCAGCATTCAGACACCCCAAACGACTGCATGAGCATTGACATTATTGACTCTCTGCTGAAAGAGGTCAATATGACTGAGAGTCTCGAATCAGAGCTAGAGGATATCTTTAAAGATGCTCAACCTGATATGGAAGAACCAGAGAGAATAATAGAACCTCTGAAAATCCCTCAGGAAGAGGAGAAACCTCCTAAACCTGAGCTCAAACCATTACCACCATCCCTGAAATATGCATTTCTAGGAGAAGGTGACACTTTTCCTGTAATCATAAGCTCTACCTTAGAGCCACAGGAAGAGGAAGTACTAATTCAAGTGCTAAGGACACACAAGATAGCTCTTGGGTGGTCCATCAGTGATCTTAAGGGCATTAGCCCAGCCAGATGCATGCACAAGATCCTATTGGAGGATGACGCCAAGTCAGTGGTTCAACCACAGAGGTGGCTGAATCCAGCCATGAAGGAAGTGGTGCAGAAGGAGGTCACTAAATTACTAGAGGCTGGGATTATTTATCCTATTTCTGATAGCCCCTGGGTAAGCCCCGTCCAAGTCGTCCCTAAGAAGGGTGGCATGATAGTGGTTCATAATGAAAAAAATGAACTGGTTCCTACAAGAACAGTTACAGGGTGGTGTATGTGTATTGATTATAGAAGGCTCAATACAGCTACCAGAAATGATCATTTTCCTTTACCATTCATAGACTAGATGCTTGAAAGACTAGCAGGTCATGAATACTACTGCTTCCTGGATGGATATTCATGTTATAATCAAATTGCAGTAGATCCCCAGGATCAAGAGAAAACAGCATTCACATGTCCATCCGGAGTATTTGCATACAGAAGGATGCCATTTGGTCTGTGCAATGCACCTGTAACCTTTCAAAGGTGCATGCTCTCTATTTTCTCTGATATGGTGGAAATATTTCTAGAAGTCTTCATGGATGACTTTTCAGTATTTGGAGACTCATTCAGCTCCTGTCTTGACCATCTAGCACTTGTTCTAAAGAGGTGTCAAGAGACTAACCTGGTTTTAAACTGGGAGAAATGTCACTTTATGGTGACTAAAGGAATTGTCCTTGGGCGCAAAATTTCGAACAAGGAAATAGAGGGGGATCAAGCTAAGGTAGAGGTAATTGAAAAATTACCACCACCTGCCAATGTTAAGGCAATCAAAAGCTTTATGGGGCATGCATGATTCTATAGGAGATTTATAAAAGATTTTTCAAAAATCGCCAAACCTCTGAGTAATCTGCTAGCTACTGACACGCCATTTATCTTTGATAAGGAGTGTTTGCAGGCGTTTAAGACTCTGAAAGCTAAGCTGGTCATAACACCAGTCATCTCTGCACCAGACTGGACATTACCATTTGAACTAATGTGTGATGCCAGTGACTATGCCATTGGTGCAGTGTTGGGACAAAGGCTTGACAAGCTTTTGCACGTCATTTATTATGCCAATCGTGTTTTAAATGACGTACAGAAGAACTACACAACCACATAAAAAGAGTTACTTGCAGTGGTTTACGCCATTAACAAGTTCAGATCTTATTTAGTAGGATCAAAAGTGATTGTGTACATTGACCATGCTGCTCTTAAATATCTACTCACAAAGATTCAAAACCCAGACTCATAAGATGGGTGTTGCTTCTGCAAGAGTTTGATATAGAAATAAGAGACAAAAAAGGGACAGAGAACCAAGTAGCAGATCACCTATCCCGAATAGAACCAGTAGAAGGGGCGTCCCTCCCTCTTATTGAGATCTCTGAAAACTTTTCGGATGAGCAACTCTTTGCCATCCAGGAAGTACCATGGTTTGCAGACATTGCAAACTACAAGGCTGTGAGATTCATACCCAAAGAGTATAGTAGGCAGCAATCAAAGAAATTGATCACGGATGCAAAGTACTATCTTTGGGATGAACCATATCTCTTCAAGAGATGTGCAGACGGAGTAATCCATATATGTGTGCCTAAAGAAGAAGCACTGAAGATCCTTTGGCATTGCCATGGATCACAATATAGAGGACACTTTGGAAGTGAGCGAACAGCCGCAAGAGTCCTCCAATGTGGCTTCTATTGGCCTACTCTCTATAAAGACTCCCGAGAGTTTGTACTTAATTGTGACAGTTGTCAAAGATCTGGCAATCTACCTCACAGTTATGCCATGCCTCAACAAGGGATCTTGGAGATTGAGTTGTTTGATGTATGGGGTATTGACTTCATGGGGCATTTCCCACCATCATACTCAAACACTTATATTCTGGTGGCAGTGGATTATGTATCCAAATGGGTGGAAGCTATTGCAACACCCACTAATGACACTAAGACAGTGCTGAAATTTCTTCAGAAATATATCTTCAGCAGATTTGGTGTCCCTAGAGTACTAACCAGTGATGGGGGCGCTTATTTCTGCAATAAATAGCTTTACTCTACTATGGTTCGATATGGAGTTAGCCACAAGGTGGCAACTCCATATCATCCATAGATAAATGGGCAAGCTGAAGTCTCTAATAGAGAACTTAAAAGAATCCTGGATCGGACTGTGATTAACCGTAGAAGGGATTGGGCAAGAAGCTTGGATGATGCTCTGTGGGCATACAGAACAGCATTCAAGACTCCTATAGGGACCTCTCCCTACCAGCTTGTGTATGGAAAATCCTGTCACTTGCCAGTGGAACTGGAACATAAGGCCTACTGGGCAACCAGATTCCTAAACCTTGATGCTAAGTTAGCTGGAGAAAAACGATTGCTCCAGTTAAATGAGCTAGAGGAATTCAGGCTCAATGCTTTCGAAAATGCAAAAATTTAAAAAGAGAAAGCAAAAAGATGGCATGATAAGAAGCTATCATCCAGAGTCTTTGAGCCAGGGCAGAAAGTTCTGCTATTTAATTCTAGGCTCAGATTATTCCGCGGGAAATTCAAATCTCAGTGGAGAGGACCATATGTGATTACAAGTGTGTCACCATATGGATACGTAGAGCTTCAGGATAATGATTCTAACAAAAAGTTCATTTTTAATGGACAGAGAGTCAAACATTATCTTGAAAGCAATTTTGAGCAAGAATGCTCAAAATTGAGACTTGATTAAAGCTCAGTAATAGTCCAGCTAAAGATAATAAAGAAGCGCTTGCTGAGAGGCAACCCAGCCATTAACAAAGCTTATTTGTTAATTAATTGAATTTTACAGGTTCAAATTAATTATCTTTAAGGTAAAATAGCAATTGCATGAGTTCACAGAGTTACAGAAGGATTCAGAGAATAAAACAGCAAAAAGAAGCTCACCGGTGCGAAAAAGCCAGTAAAAGCTGTTTTGGGCGTTAAACGCCCAAAAGAAGCATCTACTGGGCGTTTAACGCCAGTAGAGATAGCCATCTGGGCGTTAAACGCCAGATAGAAGCAACTTCTGGGTGTTTAACGCCAGATTTATAGCATCTTGTGCGTTCAGAAAAATGCCCAGTGATAAAGGAGTTTCTGGCGTTTAACGCCAGTTAGAAGCAACAGCTGGGCGTTAAACACCCAGACCAAGCACCAACTGGGCGTTAAACGCCTAAAACATGCAGCAGTTGGGCGTTTAACGCCAGGATTGTGGAATGGAGGCAGTTTTTGTTCCCAACTTGATTTTTTTTCAAATTTTCATGTTTCCATCCATAATTTCTTGCATAAACATATTACAAATCCTAATTTTTCAAATCCCTTTTCAAAGATATCTAATGTATCTTAATTCTAAACATAAATCTTTTTTTTTAAATCCTCTTCAACTTCTTTTCAAATCTTTTTCAAAACTCAATTATCTTTTTGAATTCTTTCTAAATCTTTTTAAATTCTTCTCAAATCTTTTTATACTCATCATATCTTCTTTTCAAAATTTAGATTTATCTTTTTCACATATATCTTTTCAATTTTACATTGCATCTTTTTTTTATCATACTTATCATTTACAAATCATATCTTCTATCATATCTTCTTCAAAATTTTCGAAAACCCACACCCTCCCTTTAAATCCACGTTCGGCTCCCTCCTCTCCTCCATAAATTCGAACTTGGCTCTCCATCTATCCCTCTCCTTTCCTTTTTTTTTTGCTTGAGGACAAGCAAACCTCTAAGTTTGGTGTGTTTATCCGTGATCACTAAACCAATACCCACTAAGATCATGGCTCCTAAGGGAAAACAGATCGTTCCAAGAGGCAAAAAAGAGAACATTCCAAAACCACTTTGGAATCAAGGGAAGTTCTTAACCAAAGAACATTCAGACCATTACTACAAAATAATGGGTCTAAGGTCAGTGATCCCAGAAGTTAAATTCGATATGAAAGAAGACGGATATCCAGCGATCCAAGAGAAAATTCAAAACAGGAGCTGGGAAATCCTAGCTAATCCTGAAACATAGGTGGGAAGAAACATGGTTCAGGAATTCTCTTCTAATCTGTGGCAAACAGACAGCAGAGAATAGCTGGAACCGCCTTCTATGACTATCAAACTCTGGTCAGAGGGAAGATTGTTCACCTCCACCCTGACAAAATAAGAGAGATCTTCAATAGTAGAATGATGAGAACAAATAAGGGCTTCGACGAAATCTTAGAGGACATATGCTTCCCTAGAACCAAGTGGACAACCAACACAAAAGGAGTCCAAAACCAACTCAAGAGAGAAGATCTCAAACCAGTCGCTAGAGGCTGGCTGGACTTCATTGGGTGTTCTATATTGCCCACTAGCAACCGCTCTGAAGTCACCATCAAAAGAGCAGTAATAATCCATTGCATTATGTTGGGAAAAGAAGTGGAAGTTCATCAGCTGATTTCTTGTGAACTTTTACACAATTGCAAATAAGAACTCCAAAAATGCCAAATTGGCTTATCCAAGCTTAATCTCTATGCTATGTAAAGATACTGGGGTAAAGATGGGAGTAAATGAGTATATCTCAGTTGAGCAACCAATCACCAAGAAGTCAATGGAAGGACAACAAGTGCAGGACGACCCCATCAAGAGGAAAGCATAGGAGTTCTTCTCGAAAATCCCTCAATTTGAATATTGGGAGCGTCTTGAAGCATCTGTTACCAAGTTGCAAGAAGCTATGGACCAACTAAAGGAAGAGCAGAGAAATCAAAGTAGCATGCTTTGTAAACTGCTTGGGGAACAAGAAGAGCAAAGGCGTTAACTGAGGGAACTGAAGCGTCAGAAGCTGTCTCTTAAAGGACCACGCACTCCACAGACTAAGGGAGCATCCACCTCCCAAAATAAAGGTTGTTTAGTCCTAATCTTAGCCTTAACTCTGTGATAATTATTCTTATCAAACATAAATAAAATAGCAGATTTTTAGAATAAGGAGGCAATATTTTTTCAAGTTTTTAATAAGGAAAATTCTAATTATTTATATGTGGTGGCAATACCTTTTGTCTTCTAAATGAATGCCTGAACAATGCATATTTTTTATATTGAATTTTATGAATGTTAAAATTGTTAGCTCTTGAAAGAATGATGAACAAGAGAAATATTATTGTTGATCTCAAAAATCATGAAATTGATTCTTGAAGCAAGAAAAAGCAGTGAAAAAAAAAGAGAATGAACAGTAGAAAAAGCCAATAGCCCTTTAAACCAAAAGGCAAGGGTGAAAAGGATCCAAGGCTTTGAGCATCAATGGATAGGAGGGCCCAAGGAAATAAATCCAAGCCTAAGCGGCTAAATCAAGCTGTCGCTAACCATGTGCTTGTGGCATGCAGATCCAAGTGAAAAGCTTAAGACTGAGTGGTTAAAGTCGTGATCCAAAGCAAAAGAGTATGCTTAAGAACTCTGGACACCTCTAATTGGGGACTTTAGCAAAGCTAAGTCACAATCTGAAAAGGTTCACCCAGTTATGTGTCTGTGGCATTTATGTATCCGGTGGTAATACTGGAAAACATAGTGCTTAGGGCCACGGCCAAGACTCATAAAGTAGCTGTGTTCATGAATCAACATACTAAACTAGGAGAATCAATAATACTATCTGAATTCTGAGTTCCTATAGATTCCAATCATTCTAAATTTCAAAGGATAAAGTGAGATGCCAAAACAGTTCGGAAGCAAAAAGCTACTAACCCCGCTCATCTAATTAGAATCTGAGCTTCACTTGAAACTCTGAGATATTATTGCTTCTTGATTTCTTTTTATCCTATCTTATTTATCTAGTTGCTTGGGGACAAGCAACAGTTTAAGTTTGGCATTGTGATGAGCGGATATTTTATACGCTTTTTGGGGGTAATTTCATGTAGTTTTTAGTATATTTTAGTTAGTTTTTAGTATCTTTTGTAGTTTTTAGGCAAAATTCATATTTCTGGACTATACTATGAGTTTGTATATTTTTCTATGATTTCAGGTATTTTCTGGCTGAAATTGAGGGGGCTGAGCAAAAATCTGATTCAGGCTGAAAAAGGACTGCTGATGCTGTTGGATTCTGACCTCCCTGCACTCGGAATGGATTTTTTAAAGCTACAGGAGTCCAATTGGCGCGCTCTCAATTGGGTTGGAAAGTAAACATCCAAGGATTTCCAGAAATATATAACAGTCCATACTTTGCTCGAAGATAAATGACGTAAACTAGCGTTTAACGCCAGTTCCATGTTCCATTCTGGCGTTAAACGCCAGAAACAGGTTACCAGTTGGAGTTAAACGCCCAAAACAGGTCACAACCTGACGTTTAACTCCAGAAATAGCCCAGGCACATGAGAAGCTGAAGTCTCAGCCCCAGCACACACCAAGTAGGCCCCAGAAGTGGATTTTTGCACTATCTATCTTACTTTACTCATTTTCTGTAAACCTAGGTTACTAGTTTAGTATTTAAACAACTTTTAGAGACTTATTTTGTATCTCATGACATTTTAGATCTGAACTTTGTACTCTTTGATGGCACGAGTCTCTAAACTCCATTGTTGGGGGTGAGGAGCTCTGTAGCGTCTCGATGAATTAATGCAATTATTTCTGTTTTCTATTCAAACACGCTTGTTCCTATCTAGATGTTCATTTGCACTTCAATATGATGAATGTGATGATCCGTGACACTCATCACTATTCTCAATCTATGAACACGTGCCTAACAACCACCTCCGTTCTACCTTCGATTGAATGAGTATCTCTTGGATTCCTTAATCAAAATCTTCGTGGTATAAGCTAGAATCCATTGGCAGCATTCATGAGAATCTTGAAAGTCTAAACCTTATCTGTGGTATTCCGAGTAGGATTCAGGGATTGAATGACTGTGACGAGCTTCAAACTTACAAGGGTTGGGCATAGTGACAGACGCAAAAGGATCAATGAATCCTATTCCAACATGAGTGAGAACCGACAGATGATTAATCGTGCGGTGACAACGCACCTGGACCATTTTTACTGAGAGGACCGATGGTAGCCATTGACAACGGTGATCCACCAACACAGAGCTTGCCATAGGAGGAACCTTGCGTGCGTGAAGAAGAAGACAGGAGGAAAGCAGAGATTCAGAAGACAAAGCATCTCCAAAACTCCAACATATTCTCCATTACTGCATAATAAGTATTATTTAATCCATGCTCTCTTGTTCATTTGCAAGTCAACTGATAATTCAATTGATATCCTGACTAAGAGTTACAAGATAACCATAGCTTGCTTCAAGCCAACAATCTCTGTGGGATCGACCCTTACTCACGTAAAGTATTACTTGGACGACCCAATGCACTTGCTGGTTAGTGGTACGAATTGTGAGAAGTGTGATTTACAATTTCGTTCACCATAGAACACCCACAAGCCAACGGATAGGCGGAAGCCACCAACAAAGTCATATTGGTCGGGTTAAAACAGATACTACAGAACGCAAAAGGAGCCTGGGTTGAAGAGCTCCAACAAGTCCTGTGGGCATATCAAACAACCCCACACTCCACCACCGGGGAGTCACCCTTCCGACTTGCTTACGGAATGAAGGCAATGATTCCCATAGAAATAGATGAAGGATACCCTAGGGTGATCCTCTACAATGAAGGTGCCAACTCCCAAGCACAAAGAGAATAGCTCGTCCTACTTCCAGAAGTTCGAGAAAAAGTTCGGATTAGAGAGCAGGCGCTAAAACGTCGAATGGCTTTAAGGTATAACTAGAAAGTAATCCAGCGAAGCTTCACCACCAGTGACCTTATCCTAATTCGAAATGATATAAGAGCAGGTTGGTCAATAGAAGGGAAACTAGAAGCCCACTGGAAAGGGCCATACCAAATCATGGAAGTATGATGCATGAAAAGTTGTCTCTCAACAAATTTCCCTTCGGCAAGTATACCAAATTGTTGTCAAGTAAAAACTCACAATAGAGTGAGGTCGAATCCCACAGGGATTGATTGGTCAAGCAACTTTAATTAGAGGAATGTTCTAGTTGAGCAAAGTAGAAATTGAGTTGAGAATTTTCAGAAAATTAAATGGCGGGAAAGTAAATTGCAGAAAGTAAATTGCAAAATCTTAAATGGGGATTTGGGGAGATGAACATAAAAATAAATGGCAAAAAGTAAAGAGAATATGTAAGATCAGAAATGGGGGATTCATTGGGCTTAGGAGATGTTGCATTCTTCGGATCAAGTTCATTCTCATCTCTTCCTCAATCAATGCATTCATTGATCTCCTTGGCAATCCTAGGTGATTGGATCCCAATTCCTTGGCAACCCAATCTCTCTAAACTTGAACAATTGCCCAATTCCTTGATTTAATTGCTCATGGGAAGAGATAAAGTATGGTCACTGATTATACCACATGTATTTCCAAATCAAAGTGTTGGGAGGATTATATGTCACTATATCCGTCCAAACCCCGATCTGGTCCAACATGAGAAAGCATTTCTAGCATGATCTCCTCATCCCTTTTCCAAGGCTCAGAGGAGATCCAATTATGGAGAGTTTCTTTCCAAGATAACTAACCAATTGATTTAAGATCAAAAGCTTTCTAGTAAATCAAGAGAAAAGAAAGAAGAAGAAGAATGAAAACTATAATTGATCCATAAAATTACAACAGAGCTCCCTAACCCAATGAAAAGGGGTTTAGTTGTTCATAGCTCTGGAAATGGAAGATGATATAGAAGAGTAAATTCTAAAGTAAACTAGAAATTGCAGGAAAAGTAAATATACAGAGTGTAGTTCTCCGAAATGCCAAGCTCCTTTCTAGTTCAAAACTACTCCTATATATACTACTCTTCTTGATCTTCTAGTAAGCTCTTCAAGTCTTGGATATGGGCATTTGATCTTGAGTTGAAGCAGTTACAATCTTCCGTGGGCTTAGCTTTACTTACAAAAAAAGTGTGAGTCAAGCATGAGTGGATGTTAGTTAGGACGTTAGTAGTGTTAATGTTAAGTGAAAATGTGGGTTCGAGAACGTTAGTGACAATAACCTTTTTCACTAACGCTCCAAACCAAATTGATCCACGTTAATTTCAATGTTAGTGGCACTAACGGGACCACTAACGTTGCCTCTTAGTCCTTTGCAAACGTTATTGGCATTCACCTTTACTAATAACGTTGCCTCTTAGTCCTTCGCAAACGTTATTGACATTCACCTTTACCAATAACGTTGCTCCTTGCTTCTCTTCCCCACGTTATTGATCCACGTTAGTGTAACTATCGTGGCCCTTAACGTGGGCATGCCCAAGCTTCGAGGGCATTAGTGACACTCACTTTTGTCACTAATGCTTCAAAACATCCCTTCTCCCCACGTTAGTGCTTCACGTTAATGGCATTAATGTGACCACTAACATGGTGGTAATTGCCATCTCTAACGTTAGTGACAAAGGTGAGTGTCACTAATGTTGGCCTATCATTCCTTGCTCCACGTTGCCCTTTACGTGAATGGTCTTAACGTGACCACTAACGTAGGTAATATTGGTTTAGTCCAACGTTAATGACAAAGGTGAGTGTCACTAACGTTGGCAATTTCTTCCTCCTTCCACGTTAGAGTTCACGTTAATTGGATTAAGATGACTCTTAACGTGGCTAAGTGTGGCCTTTTGGAATGTTAGTGGTGTTCACCTTTACCATTAACGTTGGAGCTCCCCTTTCCTTTCCACGTTAGCTCCCACGTTAATGCAACTAACGTGGCAACTAACGTGGGTTATGATGGCTTTCGAAGGCATTATTGGCGATCGCTTTTTCCATTAACGCTACAAACTTACTCCCATTCCACGTTAGTGGTCACGTTAATTAGACTAACGTGGTTGCTAACGTGGCTCTTCCTTGCTTCTTTTGTCCTGAAATCAAGCAAATAAAGTGCATCAAAGCTCTGTTCCAAGTCATGAGATCATGCATTATCCATTTTATCATTCATTTCCTACATAATTCTCATGAAATCATGTAAAGATCACAATATTTTCTTCTTCTTATTAGGATCTTGTTGTTTGGCTAATCTCAATAGGATGTGCTTCAAGCATGTGATTTAGAGCATATATATACCTTGTTGGTGAACCAACTTAGCTAATCAATTACCATACCACAAACATTGAGAACTTACTTCACAAGATAAACCCTACTCTTGTTTTTCATAACATTTTCTTTTATTTGACTTAAAGGACAAGCATACATGTAAGCAAGATGAAAATGAAAGCCAGGGACTTAGACCAGCAACATAGACTTAAGTAATGGAAGCTTAAAGATAGAATTGAAGATTCCTAAGTTACTGGTGGACGAAATTGTGATCACTTGTTATTTGTTTATAAAGGATGTTTACTCTTAGGGCACTGTTTATTTTCTTCACAATCTCGTTCAACTAACCAGCAAGTGTACTGGGTCGTCCAAGTAATAACCTTACGTGAGTAAGGGTCGAATCCACAGAGATTGTTGGTATGAAGCAAGCTATGGTCACCTTGCAAATCTCAGTTAGGCAGATTTAAAATAGTTTAATGGGTTTTCGAAAATAGAAATAATGAAAGGGATAAAGATACTTATGCAGATTCATTGGTAGGAATTTCAGATAAGCGGATGGAGATGCTGTAGAGCTCTTGGACGCCTGCTCTCCTACTCCTTCTACTCAATCCTTCTTACTCCTTTCCATGGCAAGCTTTGTATAGGGGTTCACCATCAACTGTGGCTACTTTCATTCCTCACGGGGAAATAACCTGTGCGGCTGTCACTCACACAGCTAACCAGTCTGGAGGCATCACCCATGGCTGATAGCTACATCCCATCCTCGCAGTGAAAACTATGCTAACGCACTCTGTCACAGTACGGCTAATCACCGGTTGGTTCCCGCTCCTACTGGAATAGAATCCCTCTTTTGCGTCTGTCACCAACGCCCAGCAGGTTAAAGTTTGAAGCACGTCACGATCATTCATTACCGGAATCCTACTCGGAACACCACAGACAAGGTTGGACTTTCCGGATTCCCAGGATCCTACTCGGAATACCACAGACAAGGTGAGACTTTCCGGATCCAGATAAATGCCGCCATCTATCTAGCTTATACCACGAAGATTCTGTTGGGGAATCTAAGAGATACGCATTCAAGCTCTGTTGCATGTAGAACGGAAGTGGTTGTCAATCACGCGCGTTCATAAGTGAGAATGATAATGAGGGTAATCTGACTCATAACATTCATCATGTTCTTGGGTACGAATGAATATCTTGGAATAAGAATAAGAGAGATTTGAATAAAAGACAATAGAATTGCATTAATACTTGAGGTACAGCAGAGCTCCACACCCTTAATCTATGGTGTGCAGAAACTCCACCGTTGAAAATACATAAGCAAAGGGTTCAGGCATGGCCGAATGGCCAGCCCCCAAAACGTGATCACAGGATTCAAAATACAATCCAGGATGTCTAATACAATAGATAAATGTCCTATATATACTAGACTAGCTACTAGGGTTTACATGAGTAAGTAATTGATGCATAAATCCACTTCCGGGGCCCACTTGGTGTATGCTTGGGCTGAGCTTGATCATTCCACGAGCTAGGGCATTTCTTGGCGTCAAACTCCAGGTTATGACGTGTTTTGGGCGTTCAACTCCGGATCATGACGTTTTTCTGGCGTTTAACTCCAGACAGCAGCATGAACTTGGCGTTCAACGCCAAGTTACGTCGTCATTCTTCGAATAAAGTATGGACTATTATATATTGCTGGAAAGCCCTGGATGTCTACTTTCCAACGCCGTTGAGAGCGCGCCAATTGGAGTTCTGTAGCTCCAGAAAATCCATTTCGAGTGTAGGGAGGTCAGATTCCAACAGCATCAGCAGTCCTTTTGTCAGCCTTTTTCAGAGTTTTGCTCAAGTCCCTCAATTTCAGCCAGAATTTACCTGAAATCACAGAAAAACACACAAACTCATAGTAAAGTCCAGAAATGTGAATTTAACATAAAAACTAATGAAAACATCCCTGAAAGTAGCTCAAACTTACTAAAAACTATATAAAAACAATGCCAAAAAGCGTATAAATTATCCGCTCATCACAACACCAAACTTAAATTGTTGCTTGTCCCCAAGCAACTGAAAATCAAATAGGATAAAAGAAGAGAATATACTATAAATTTCAGAATATCAATGAATATTAATTTAATTAGATGAGCGGGACTTGTAGCTTTTTGCTCCTGAATAGTTTTGGCATCTCACTTTTTCCTTTGAAGTTCAGAGTGATTGGCGTCTCTGGGAACTTAGAATTTTGGATAGTGTTATTGACTTTCCTAGTTAAGCATGTTGATTCTTGAACACAGCTACTTATGAGTCTTGGCCGTGGCCCTAAGCACTTTGTTTTCCAGTATTACCACCGGATACATAAATGCCACAGACACATAACTGGGTGAACCTTTTCAGATTGTGACTCAGCTTTGCTAGAGTCCCCAGTTAGTGGTGTCCAGAGCTCTTAAGCACACTCTTTTTGCTTTGGATCACGACTTTAACCACTCAGTCTCAAGCTTTTCACTTGGACCTTCATGACACAAGCACATGGTTAGGGACAGCTTGATTTAGCCGCTTAGGCCTGTATTTTATTTCCTTGGGCCCTCCTATCCATTGATGCTCAAAGCCTTGGATCCTTGCTACCCTTGCCTTTTGGTTTTAAGGGCTATTGGCTTTTTCTGCTTGCTTTTTCTTTTTCTTTCTATATTTTTTTTTCGCCATTTTTTTTCAAGCTTTTGCTTTTTCACTGCTTTTTCTTGCTTCAAGAATCAATTTCATGATTTTTTAGATCATCAATAACATTTCTCTTTGTTCATCATTCTTTCAAGAGCCAACAATTTTAACATTCATAAACAACAAGATCAAAAATATGCACTGTTCAAGCATTCATTCAGAAAACAAAAAGTATTGTCACCACATCAATATAATTAAATTAAATTCAAGGATAAATTCGAAATTTATGTACTTCTTGTTCTTTTGAATTAAAACATTTTTCATTTAAGAAAGGTGAAGGATTCATGGAATTATTCATAATCTTTAAGGCATAGTTACTACATACTAATGATCATGAAGTAGATAAACATATAAAAAAAACGAAAAGTAGGAAAAAGAGAAAAAAAAATTTAGAACAAGGAATGAGTCCACCTGAGTGAGGGTGGCGCCTTCTTGAAGATCCAATGGTGCTTTTTGAGCTCCTTTATGTCTCTTCCTTGCTTATGTTGCATGATCCCTAGTGATTTTGGTGTTTTTATCATTATTTGCTCCCAATAGTTGTGTGGAGGACAATTTATCCCCTGAGGTATCTCAGGGATCTCTTGAATTGCAGCCACATGTTCTACCACTGAGCTATGACGGCTTATATTAGTCTTTCCATCTCCCATGACTCAGAGGTGGAAGCTTTTGTCTTTTTCCTTGTTCCTGCTCATATAGGGAAGAAGAGAACAAGAAAAGAAAGAGGAATCATCTATGTCACAGTATAGAGATTCCTTTATGTTAGTAGAAGAAGAAAGGGGTTAGAAGAATGGAGATGGGGATTCGGATTTTTGGATGAAGAGAGGTGAAGAGAAGTGTTAGTAATTAAATAATTAAATAGAAGAAGAAAAGAGAAGGAAGATTTCGAAAATAATTTTTGAAAAAGAGGTTAGTAATTTTCGAAAATCAAAGACAAAATATAATTAAAATTAAAATTTAAAACAAAAAGAATTTTTGAAAAAGAGAGGGAGAATTTTCGAAAATTAGAGAGGGAAAAGTAGTTAGGTGGTTTTGAAAAAGATAAGAAACAAACAAAAAGTTAGTTAGTTGATTGAAAAAGATTTTGAAATCAAAATTGAAAAAGATAAGAAGATAAGAAGTTAGATAAGATATTTTGAAATCAAATTTTGAAAAAGATAAAATTTTTGAAAAAGATAAGATAGAAGATAAAAAGATATATTTGAAAAAGATATTTTGAAAAAGATTTAATTTTAAAATTGACTTGACTAACAAGAAACTGCAAGATAAGATTCTAGAACTTAAAGATTGAACCTTTCTTAACAAGAAAGTAACAAACTTCAAATTTTTGAACCAATCACATTAATTGTTAGCTACTTTTCGAAAATATGATATAAAAGATAAGAAAAAGATTTTGAAAAATAATTTTTTTTTAAAATTTCGAAAATAATAAAAAAATGAAAAAGATATGATTTTTGAAAAAGATTTTGAA
Source organism: Arachis hypogaea (assembly GCF_003086295.3). Taxonomy (NCBI): domain Eukaryota; kingdom Viridiplantae; phylum Streptophyta; class Magnoliopsida; order Fabales; family Fabaceae; genus Arachis; species Arachis hypogaea. The sequence goes on from NC_092041.1 coordinate 33,608,318, forward strand.
ACGATAAGATTTTTAAAATTGAAATTTTGACTTGACTTGTATGAAACAACTAATTTTGAAAATTTTTGACCAAGTCAACCCAAAATTTCTAAAATTTGGAGGGAAATAAGGAAAAGATATATATTTTTTTTTTATTTTTGAATTTTTAAAGATGAGAGAGAAAAACAACAAAAACACTCAATGCATGAAATTTTTAGATCAAAACAATGAATGCATGCAAGAATGCTATGAATGTCAAGATGAACACCAAGAACACTTTGAAGATCATGATGAACATCAAGAACATATTTTTGAAAAATTTTTAATGCAAAGAAGACATGCAAGACACCAAACTTAAAAATTTTTAATGCTTGAAAAATATGAATGCAAAAATGCACATGAAAAACAAGAAAAGACACAAAACAAGAAAACATCAAGATCAAACAAGAAGACTTATCAAGAACAACTTGAAGATCATGAAGAACACTATGAATGCATGAGATTTTCGAAAAAATGCAAGAAAAATTTTAAAAGCATGAAATTGACACCAAACTTAAAAATTAACACAAGACTCAAATAAGAAACACAAAATATTTTTGATTTTTATGATTTTATGATTTTTTTGTATTTTTATTTTAATTTTTTCGAAAATATAGTTTGGAAAAACGAAAAATAAAAAGAAAAAATTTTGAAAAAGATTTTTGAAAAGAAAATTACCTAATCTGAGCAACAAGATGAACCGTCAGTTGTCCATACTCGAACAATCCCCGGCAACGGCGCCAAAAACTTGGTGGACGAAATTGTGATCACTTGTTATTTGTTTATAAAGGATGTTTACTCTTAGGGCACTGTTTATTTTCTTCACAATCTCGTTCAACTAACCAGCAAGTGTACTGGGTCGTCCAAGTAATAACCTTACGTGAGTAAGGGTCGAATCCACAGAGATTGTTGGTATGAAGCAAGCTATGGTCACCTTGCAAATCTCAGTTAGGCAGATTTAAAATAGTTTAATGGGTTTTCGAAAATAGAAATAATGAAAGGGATAAAGATACTTATGCAGATTCATTGGTAGGAATTTCAGATAAGCGGATGGAGATGCTGTAGAGCTCTTGGACGCCTGCTCTCCTACTCCTTCTACTCAATCCTTCTTACTCCTTTCCATGGCAAGCTTTGTATAGGGGTTCACCATCAACTGTGGCTACTTTCATTCCTCACGGGGAAATAACCTGTGCGGCTGTCACTCACACAGCTAACCAGTCTGGAGGCATCACCCATGGCTGATAGCTACATCCCATCCTCGCAGTGAAAACTATGCTAACGCACTCTGTCACAGTACGGCTAATCACCGGTTGGTTCCCGCTCCTACTGGAATAGAATCCCTCTTTTGCGTCTGTCACCAACGCCCAGCAGGTTAAAGTTTGAAGCACGTCACGATCATTCATTACCGGAATCCTACTCGGAACACCACAGACAAGGTTGGACTTTCCGGATTCCCAGGATCCTACTCGGAATACCACAGACAAGGTGAGACTTTCCGGATCCAGATAAATGCCGCCATCTATCTAGCTTATACCACGAAGATTCTGTTGGGGAATCTAAGAGATACGCATTCAAGCTCTGTTGCATGTAGAACGGAAGTGGTTGTCAATCACGCGCGTTCATAAGTGAGAATGATAATGAGGGTAATCTGACTCATAACATTCATCATGTTCTTGGGTACGAATGAATATCTTGGAATAAGAATAAGAGAGATTTGAATAAAAGACAATAGAATTGCATTAATACTTGAGGTACAGCAGAGCTCCACACCCTTAATCTATGGTGTGCAGAAACTCCACCGTTGAAAATACATAAGCAAAGGGTTCAGGCATGGCCGAATGGCCAGCCCCCAAAACGTGATCACAGGATTCAAAATACAATCCAGGATGTCTAATACAATAGATAAATGTCCTATATATACTAGACTAGCTACTAGGGTTTACATGAGTAAGTAATTGATGCATAAATCCACTTCCGGGGCCCACTTGGTGTATGCTTGGGCTGAGCTTGATCATTCCACGAGCTAGGGCATTTCTTGGCGTCAAACTCCAGGTTATGACGTGTTTTGGGCGTTCAACTCCGGATCATGACGTTTTTCTGGCGTTTAACTCCAGACAGCAGCATGAACTTGGCGTTCAACGCCAAGTTACGTCGTCATTCTTCGAATAAAGTATGGACTATTATATATTGCTGGAAAGCCCTGGATGTCTACTTTCCAACGCCGTTGAGAGCGCGCCAATTGGAGTTCTGTAGCTCCAGAAAATCCATTTCGAGTGTAGGGAGGTCAGATTCCAACAGCATCAGCAGTCCTTTTGTCAGCCTTTTTCAGAGTTTTGCTCAAGTCCCTCAATTTCAGCCAGAATTTACCTGAAATCACAGAAAAACACACAAACTCATAGTAAAGTCCAGAAATGTGAATTTAACATAAAAACTAATGAAAACATCCCTGAAAGTAGCTCAAACTTACTAAAAACTATATAAAAACAATGCCAAAAAGCGTATAAATTATCCGCTCATCAGTTACTATGGAAGCATGTTCTATTTCATATATGATTTTCCTTCTTTAAACTTAAAAAAAAAGATAGAACGAAGAGGAAACTCCACCACCTTTTACTTCTGGGAATGCTCATGCTCTCTCTCTTGTTTGTCCTCTTTGTGTCCACTTGCACTTCCCTGTATCCGTGTCATTCTAGCTCTTTTCCAATCTTCCAGTGGCTTCCTTACTGATTCATGACTCTTTTTGGCTCTTTCTCTTTCCTCTCGTGCTAATTCATCCTTTACGTCCTCATATCTTGTGATCCCGGGGTGCAATACAGGCAGTTGTCTGACTAAGTATCCGAGCCTAGCTTGAGTGTTTACATGATATCCAGTTTCACTCATATAGACTCCTTTCGAGAATGCTCTGTATTCATCGAAAAGATTTGCCTATTCTCTTTGTTTCTGATGCATCTCATGAATGTGTGCACCTTAATGTGCTTGGATGTTGATTAGCTTTTGGATGGCTTCTTGTTGTTGATCTTGCTTTTGGTTCATCCTGTGGAAGGATTCACCCCACTGTCTCCCTTGTTCCAGTTGCTGCTCCATCAATTGCTTTTGGCACTCCCCTTGTTGATTCATCCATCTAGAGAATAATTATTCTTGGCGATCCATCATTTGTAGTTGAAGCTCCTTCTGTGCCCTTTGATTCTCCATGTATTGCCTAGACAAGCCATCAATAGCTGCTTGTAATTGGTGCATGTCTAAAGTGGCTGGGGCTTGCTCCTCTGGGTTTTGTCCTTCTTCAACTTGATGGGCTGGCCTCTTTTTTAGTCTTCGTTGAGGTAGGGGAGGTGCAACGGCATGCTTCCGTCGAAAAGTAATTGGGATGCCGACTTTTATCCACTCGGGATTTCCATCTTCGATCACCACCCCAGCCTTTGTGCACAGATGGAAAATGGTGTTAGGGTAGCCTAACCTTCCTCCAGAATCACTTTACTCAGCGAACTTCTGAATGCCCTGAGATATGAGTTCATGAACCTTGATCTCTCCCCCCTTGAGTATACATTGTACCATTGTTGCTCTCTTACGGTTTACCTCTGAGTTATTTCTGGTAGGAAGGATGGATCTCCTTACAATTTTAAACCACCCCTTGCTTCAGGGGTGAGATCCCCTCTTTTAATAAATTTTGGCTTCAATGGGAATATCTTACCCAATCCGCTCCTAGTATGAAGATATCTTCCACAATCTGGTCATAATTGGGACAACTATCTATTCTGGATTGATAGCTCTCTTCTGCGAATGGTATGGTTCGTAGCATTAACACCCTCATGATGTTCATGGGACTAAAATCCACCATTACCCCTCTTACAAAGCTTATATAGGATTCATATGCCCTATCATACCTGACCGCGTTTTCATAAAACTCTCTTACAAGAGTTGCGTTTACTCTTGTGACTGGATCAGTGAGGAGCTCCCATCTTCTCTTTCCCCCTTCTCTGTGATTTTGGGGCACTCAGTTTTCGTGACTTGAAAGCCTAGCTCATATATGATCTCTTTATCAGCCATCCACCCAAATTGTAATGCATGGTGAAAGGTTCTAAATTTCTTCTCATCAAAAGGGGGTTGCTCCATAGGCTCCTTCCCTTTTCTTCTTTTAGAGCTCAATGATGCCATGAGTAACTCCAGCTTTGGTGCCAGTTTGGACGTTTAACTCCAGCTTTTATGCCAGTTCTGGCGTTTTGAGTTCAGAATATGGCAGAGAAGGGACATTTAAACTCCAGTTTTCATTATCAAAACTCAGACAAAGTATGGACTATTATATATTGATGGAAAGCTCTGGATGTCTACTTTCCAGTGCAATTGAGAGCATGCCATTTGGAGCTTTGTAGCTCCAGAAAATCTACTTCGAGTGCAGGAAGGTCAGAATCCAATAGCATCAGCAGTCCTTTGTCAGCCTCTGAATCAGATTTTTGCTCAGGTCCCTCAATTTCAGCTAGAAAATACCTGAAATCACAAAAAAACACACAAACTCATAGTAAAGTCCAGAAATATAAATTTTTCATAAAAACTAATAAAAACATCCCAAAAAGTAGCTAGATCCTACTAAAAACTACCTAAAAACAATGCCAAAAAGCGTATAAATTATCCGCTCAAGTTTTCATATAGCACAGTCATACCACTCACCACATGCCCCTGAAGCTCGACATAGTCATCCGGAGCTGACTGAAGCCTCTCCCTAGTCTCCAACAACTCACCATAGGTCCAAGTATAGCTCTCCTTGGCCTTCTTAGCCATCTCTTCAGCCATATTAGCAGCCGCCTCCGCATTAGTAGCCCGAGCCTTCTCCCTCTCTACAGCAAGCTCGAATCCAACAACCTTGGCCTCAAACTTGCCCTTCAAAGTTTTCATCCTATGATAATCAGCTTTGGCCTCCTCCAAAAAGACCTTAGTAGCATGGATCAAAGATTCTTTGACAAACTGGGACAAGGCTGCACTGAGATTGGCCATCCGGACACTGTTACATTATTACATGATATAAAATTAAGATGGTGGGGATCGACACATCATCAAGAGGAACTTTACCATAAGGGGCAATCAGCTCTATGGCAAAAGCCACAATATCAAATTCCTTGTCTTCCAAATTATAAGGACCGACAATCCTTGGCTTCTTCGGAGGATGGCTAGCTGAAGTAGGAGAAGAGGCAGCACCAGAAGTCACCACGAGTGGATCAGTAGAAACTGTTAAAATTCTAGGGGTCGGGATTATTTTCCTCGGCCCCTGAGGATCAGATTCTGGCTTCTTTAAGGGCAACTGTGAAGAGCTCTACCCCGACGTCTTCCACACAAATTTTGGGCAGCCACCGCCTTCTTTGCCTTGCGAAAAACCTTCATCGAATCCAACGACGGCACCATCTCTGAAAAGAAGCCAGTAAAATAGTTACACAATGACAAGATCACAATCAATAGAAGAAAACTTTCTATGAAAGAAGAGGTCGGACACTACCTACCTCAGAATGGAGAAGAGCGGGATCCCCTAAAAACTTTTTAGTGTCCAGGTGAGGAGGCTCCCCCCAATGATCCTCTAAAACACCCACAAAGGCCCTCTCTACTTCATTTAAACTCTCCCATGGATACTTAAGAACTACAGGATCTTTCTACCACCATAAAAGAAAAGTCGGCTCATCATTTTCGTCCAGAAAGAAGGGTCAAACATCCTCAACAGCTCAGACTTTAAAATATAAATTTTTAAAGTTCCGAAAAGAGTTATCAAACAAGGAAAAAAATTTTCTCCCATGGGTAGCCTGAAAGAAGATCCAAGAAGCCTTCTTCTTGGCCACCCCCAGTTTGGTCAGCAATAGCACAAACAAGAAAAGGAAAAGGGACAGGGTAGGTCGGACACCCAGCTCTCGGCATAACAACTGGAAAATCTTCATAAAATCCCACGAGTTTTGGTCTGAAAGGCAGTAAAAGGAATGGTAATTCCTAGCTGGGTAAAGAAATAGTCATAGACATAGAAGAAAGGACGTCCTACTTGACTTAAGGGAGGGAAACTAACCCTCTTCTCAGGCTCGGGAGACAATAACTCATAGTTCTTTTCGTTCTCCCTATACTCACAATTTCTATGAAATCTTCTAAGTCTCTCACAATACTCCGGGTCGGCCACAGTAACACTCATTAACACTATAGAATCTAACTAGTCAGCCATACCAGGGGGGACCTTTGTAGACATCTCAACAATATTTCTATGTGAAGACATAGAAAACTACACCTACAGAAAGAAAACGGAAGAATGGTCACTACCAAGCAACTCGGACAGATTCAGAAATGCATCCAGCAACCAACAAAAAGAGCACTCCAAGGCTCGAAGATCACCATTAAACCCCAGGGGCACCCTTTAGAGGCAATGCAGATACAGAAAAGCAGTAAAAATAGAAAACCCTAACCCTTCCAGCAAACAAATCCGAAACCAAAAAGCCTCAGCCTTTTCAAAAAAAGCTCAGCAAGATCAAAACTTTATGCAAAAAGAAAACATGTAGCAGTAAAGCACAAAGAAAAGCTACCATTGAAGCATGCAAAAGGGGGGACGAAGCAGAGCACTAACCTGCAAGGAAGAAAAGAAGCAATAAACAGACACACGGCGAAAGCACGAACAGTCCACACCAGCAAAGCGCCTCGAAGCTTCAGAGAAAAGAAGAAAGCTTGGGGCAGGTCGAAACAGTAAGGCCAAAGAAAGGAGCTTCCCGTCAGAAATGTAATAGTGAAACAAATAGAAAGCAAGAAAACTGAAAGAACCAAAGAATCCCTTTAATTTCAAATTGAAGGAGGGAACAAAACGGCAAAAAGGGAATTAAAGCCCTATTAAAAGGCTTTAAAAGCACTCATAAAAACCCAAACTGATGCACTAAGGAATGATGCCACATTTAAAACACTTTGCATTTTCAATATCATTAAAGACGTAAAAATCGCTCGAGAAAGGGACGGACCGAACGCGACCAGGAAGATACTTGAACACGACTTCCCGAAAGAGGTCGAAGCTCAGAAACGAGCACAACCTCACGAAAAGGACGAAGCTCAAGCAGGGGCACTGTTCACACACCGGTACGCGCTACAAGGTCTGAGTTGGCCTAAAGCAAATGGACCGACCTCTTGTAAGGTGGTCCATTACCAACCTCTTCACAAAAGAGTTTAGAAGATCGCAACAGAGGTCCAAGCAGGCCCAAAACAAAGGATCATCGCCCACCAGAAGGCGGCTGAGAAAAAGATAAAGATCTCCTCTACAAAAGATAAGATAAGATAACCAACTTATCTCAAAGGAAGGTCATCAAGCATTACTATAAATACACTGGAGCACCCAGGTATAACTCATACTCTAATTCTACAAAAAACCTGCCTAAAGCCCATACTGACTTAAGCATCGGAGTCTCTTGCAGGTACGACCACCCTTCGGTGACCGAGAACTAGCAGCATCTCCTACGTCAACATGTCCGACGCAGCAATCTAGTTCAGATCTGAAGATCTCATCCGACATCGACCTCTCTGTTTCAGGTAACCCTCGGAATAGTAGTTTAGCGCCACAGAAACCTTAATTACCTAAAACTAATAGGATTTCATGTCACATATCCCAATAAGCCGCAGATAACCCTCAGTTTAGGAGGAGTGTTTTCAAGCTGTAGCCCAAGTGAGATAACTCTGTCGAAAATCATAGGTGCTCATGTAGAATAAGGGTCACACTATCGTTACACCTAGATTCATAAGAGTAAAAACGAAAACAACACCTTAGAATGGAATCAAACATTAATTAAAATAGAAGAGTAATAATATTAATCCATAGAAATAAGCAGAGCTCCTAACCTTAACTAGGAGGTTTAGTTACTCATACTTTACAGAGAAAACAAAATAAAAAGTAAAGAAGATCTGTCTAGATCTGAATGTTTCCCCTTCTAAGAGCGTGTTCCACAGGAGGAAGGAAGTCTCTTATTTATAGTAAAAACCTCTAAGACTAAACCTAAAAGATGTTAATTTAAATTTAAAAGTTACAAGGATAAGATAAGATGAGCTAAGGAGTGCTAAAATCTACTTTGGCACCCACTTTTTGAGTGTTTGGGCTTATGCCTAGCGTTCAACTTGGATTCTGGGCATTAAACGCTGGTCTCTGCTCCCTGGTTGGCATTGAACGCCAGTTTTGGGCGTTCAACGTGGGAGATCAGTCCTTCTTGGGTGTTGGATGCCCAAGCTTGGTGTTTAACGCCAGTTTTGGCAGTCATTCGGGAAGAGAAGTATAAACTATCATATATCGTTCAAAAGCTCTAGAAGTTAGCTTTCTAACACCACTGAGACCGCATCAATTGGATCTCTATGGCTCAAGATATGATCATTCGAATACACCAAGGTCAGGATTCATAGCATCTGCGATGCTTTCTTCATCTCTGAATAAGATTATGCCAAATTCACCCGAAATTCACCTAAAATTATAAAAATACCTCAAAAATTCAAAGTAGCATCCAAAGAGAATTTTTGCACTAAAATGTAATAAAACTTAATAAAATCTAGCTAAAAACAACTAGAAATTGAGGTGAAAAAGGGTATAAGATATTCACTTATCACAACACCAAACATAAACCATTGCTTGTCCTCATGCAACCAAAAACAAGATTGGACCAATGAAGAGAAAACACACAAGATTAGAGTTGTCATTTAAGCTGGGGTCTAATTATTGAATGGGGCTATTTAACACTATTTCTGCATAGCTTTGGCATCTCTCTTTCCTCTGAAGTTTAGCAATATTGGTATCCTTTGGAACTAGAATTCGGATGATATTATTGACTCTCTTCTTTAAGTTTTTCTTGATTCTTGAACACAACTTTTTTTTTCTTTTGGTGCTTTGCACCTTTGAGCCTAGCCATGACTCTAAGTGTTTTGTTTTCAAGTATTACCACCTGATACATAAACGCCACAAGCACTTAACTGAGGGAACCCTTTGGATTTGAATTTAGCTTTGCTTAAATTCCTCGACAATGGTGCTCAGAGCCTTAAGCATACTCTTTATAGCATTGGATCACAACTTTAAATGCTCAGTCTCAAGATTTTCTTGACACCTTCACACCACAAGCATATAGTTAGGGATAACAACTCTTTTGAGCTTTTTAGGCCAATTTTGACCCTCCTAACCATTGATGCTCAAAGCCTTGGACCTTTTTCTTTTTATTTTTCAATTTTCTTTTCTTTTTGCTGTTTCTTTTGCTTTAAGAATCAATCTTTTTGATATTTTAGAGAATCAATAATACTTCTAAATTCACTATTCTTTAAGAGCCACTACACCCAATTTTAATATCAAGTATGCACTGTTTAATTCATACATTCAGAAAATAAAAATAAGGCCACCACATCAAAGTAAATAGAATGACTCATAATATAACTCAAGATCTTATGTATCTTACTACTTCTTTTTCAAAAAAATTTCTTTTTAAGCTTAGTGAGTAATACATGAGACATCTTTTAACCATAAAAATTTCAAAATTGAACTACTAGACTAGAAAGCAAAGGAAATCCTAATAGTGATCATGCCAAAGCTAGAATAGAAAGATGAAATAAGATAAAGAAAGGGATAATGAAACTTAACCACCTCAGTTTATGGTGGCTGCTGATCTTCCATGAAGATGATTCACCATCTTTTGGTGCCATTGATGATAATATAAACCTAGAGCTCACTCTGCAACACCAAACTTAAAAAGTTTTTTTGTTCCCAAGCAAAGAAAACATGGTCCCTCCTTGGCATTGAATGACAGGACTGTTTGCCTCCTTTCAGGCGGCGTTCAGCGCCAGAGCCTTCCTACTTCAGGGTGTTCTGTTCTTCCATTCTGAGTTCTTATGTCCCTATTCTAAGCGCTGTACATCATCATAAGCATTAGAAAACCTAGAAAAACTTTGAAGATTAAAAATAGAGAATAAAATAAAAAATTAACCTGAGATAAAATTGAAACAAACTAAAAGATACTTATGGTTGGGTTGCCTCCCAACAAACGCTTCTTTAATGTCATTAAAAGAAATGACCCTAAAGGGAAAGAGGAGAAGATTAGTGCCCTCGGAATTGAATTCCTCCTAACAAACATTCTTTTATTGTTATCAGCTTGATTCTCCTTGCTTGTTAGGATAGGGGTTGTATTGTTTCTTGTTGACCTTCTCTTTTTCATGGATATCATCTTTTGTTTCTTGGTCACAATCCCCTTTTTTAATACATTCCTTGATTATCTCTACCACTCTGGATTTAGGATTTAGGTGTTGTGAGATGGGTGGAGTGTATCCTTTATCAAGAACCTCTTGAATTGGTGATTCAATGAACTCACCCTCTATGTGGCTCTCTGCTTCATTGGAGTGTAAATTTCCATAATTGTTTTCCTCCCGTACAACCTCCTTTGGTCGTGCATCTTCTTCTTCCATGTGTGAGGGTGGAGAGTTCTCTAATTCACTGGGGTATGGACTCTGTTGAATGATTTCCTCACATTCTTTTGTAGGAATTTGCATTGCTTCACTTATGAGAGAGTTCTCTTGTTTCTCTGTGGTGCACGAAATTGTGATACACAATGGCACCAACAACTTGGTACGCATAATTGTAATCTCAACTCTCTTTCACAACTTTGCACAACTAACCAGCAAGTGCAGTGGGTCGTCCAAGTAATAAACCTTACGTGAGTAAGGGTCAATCCCACGGAGATTGTCAGCCTAAAGCAAGCTATGGTCATCTTGTAAATCTCAGTCAGGCGGATTCAAATGGTTATGAAGTTTTAATAATTAAAAGATAAATGAAAAGTAAAATAAAGATAGAGATACTTATGTAATTCCTTGGTGGGAATTTCAGATAAGTGTATGGAGATGCGTTGTTTCTTCTGAATCTCTGCTTTCCTAATGCCTTCATCCAATCCTTCCGAATCCTTTCTATGGCAAGCTGTATGTAGGGGATCACCGTTGTTAATGGCTACCGTCTATCCTCTCAGTAAAAATGGTCTAGCTACGGGTTACGTAGGGCTAATCATCTGTCGGTTCTCGATCATGTAGGAATAGGATTTACTATCCTTTTGCGGCTGTCACCACGCCCTACTGTCGCGAGTTTGAAGCTCATCACAATCATCCCATCCCAGATCCTACTCGGAATACCACAGACAAGGTTTAGACTTTCCGGATCTCAAGAATGCTGCCAATTGATTCTAGCTTATACCACGAAGACTCTGATCGCAAGGAATTGAAGGCTCTGTTGTTACGAGAAGCAATCAAACGCATGGACCAGGAATCCAAGAGATACACATTCAAGCTTGTTTTCATGTAGAACGGAAGTGGTTGTCAATCATGCATTCATGAGTAAGAATGGTGATGAGCGTCACATAATCATCACATTCATCATGTTCTTGTGTGCAAATGAATATCTTAGAATAAGAATAAGCATGAATTGAATAGAAAACATTAGTAATTGCATTAATACTCGAGGAACAGCAGAGCTCCACACCCTTAATCTATGGTGTGTAGAAACTCTATCGTTGAAAGTACATAAGTCATACCTTGATCATGGTTCCTTGTGATCCATGCGTTTGCATAGAACTCTTGAACCATTAAGATTCCAACTTGTTGAATGGGGTTGGCAAGAACTTCCCAACCTCTTTTTTGGATCTCTTGTCAGATCTTCGGATATTCGCCCATCTTGAGCCTAAAAGGGACCTCAGGGATCACCTTCTTCTTGGTCATAACTTCATAGAAGTGGTCTTGATGGACCTTTGAGATTAATCTCTCCATCTCCCATGACTCAGAGGTGGAAGCAGTTTCCTTCCCTTTCCTCTTTCTAGAGGTACGAGCAAAAGATGAAAGAAAGATGTAGAAGAAGAAGAAAATGGAAGAGATGGAAGGTGTATGTGTTTCGGCCAAGGGGAGGGGAAGGTGTGTATGAAAGGTTTGGGTGGGTTTGGGAGGGAAATGGTTTTGAATTTTGAAGGTGGGTGGGGGGTTTTTGGGGAACAGTTAAGAAAGTGATTGGTGAAGGGTATTTGGGGAAGAGATATGGAGGTGATTGGTGAAGGATATTTGGGGAAGAGTGTTGTAGAAAGGTGTGAAGAGAAGAGAGAGTGAGTTGAGGTTGGTGGAGATCCTGTGGGATCCACAGATCTTGAGGGGTCAAGGAATTCTCATCTCTGCTCCAATTGGGCATTCAAAATGCTTTAGAGTGCAATTCTAGCATTTAAACGCCAGTCTGCTGCCCTGTTCTGGCATTTAAATGCCAGTTTTCCTTCCTGTTCTGGCGTCTAATCGCCAGTTTGTTGCCCTATTTTGGCGTTTAAACGCCAGTCTGGTGCCCTATTCTAGCGTTTAAATGCCCAGAAAGGTGCCAGATTGAGCATTTAAATGCCTATTTTGCTACCCTTACTGGCGTTTAAATGCCAGTAAGTACTTCCTCTAGGGTGTGCTATTTTTAATGCTATTTTTGATTTTTTTTCTTTATTTTTGTAATTGTCTTTGTGACTTCACATGATCATCAACCTAAAAGAAAACAAAATAATATAGATTAAAATAAAATTAGGTTGCCTCCCAATAAGCACTTCTTTAATGTCAATAGCTTGACAGTGAGCTCTCATGGAGTCTCACAGATGATCAGAGTATGGTTGAGATCTCTCAACACCAAACTTAGAGTTTGGTTGTGGCCTCCCAACACCAAAGTTAGAGTTTAAATGTGGGGGCTCTGTTTGACTCTGTATTGGGAGAAGCTCTTCATGCTTACTCTTTATGGTTACAGATGGAGAACCTTGAGTCTTTACTACAAGGCATTTTTCATTCACATGAAGGATCAACTCTCCTCTGTCAACATCAATCACAGCTCTTGCTGTGGCTAGGAAGGGTCTTCCAAGGATGATGGATTCATCCTCATCCGTCCTAGTGTTTAGGATTATGAAATCAGCAGGGAAGTAAAGGCCTTCAACCTTCACTAGCACATCCTCTACTAGTCCATAAGCCTTTTTCATAGATTTATCTGCCATCTCCAATGAGAATTTGGCAGCCTGTACCTCATAGATTCCCAGTTTCTCCATTACAGAGAGTGGCATCATGTTTATCCCTGACCCCAGATCACACAGAGCTTTTTCAAAGGTCATGGTGCCTGTGGTACAGGGTATTGAGAATTTACCAGGATCTTGTATCTTTTGAGGTAAATTTTGCTAAACCAATGTATTCAGTTCATTGGTGAGCATGGGAGGCTCTTCCTCCCAAGTCTCATTATCAAATTGCTTGGCATTCAACTTCATGATTGCTCGTAAATATTTGGCAACTTGCCCTTCAACAATGTCTTTATCCTCTTCAGAAGATGAATAGTTATCAGAGCTCATGAATGGTAAAAGGAGGTCCAAGGGAATCTCTATGGTCTCTGTATGAGCCTTAAATTCCTTTGGTTCCTCATTAGGGTATTCCTTACTGACCACTGGATGTTCCCAGAGGTTTTCCTCATTGGGATTCACGTCTTCCTACTCCTCTAAGGTTTTGGCCATGATGATTATATCAATGGCCTTGCACTCTCCTTTGGGATTCTCTTCTATATTTCTTGGGAGAGTGCTAGGAGGAGTTTCAGTATCCCTTTTACTCAGCTGGCCCACTTGTGCCTCCAAATTTCGAATGGAGGATCTTGTTTCAGTCATGAAACTAAGAATGGCCTTAGATAGACCAGAGACTATGTTTGCTAAGTTAAAAGGATTCTGCTCAGAATGCTCTGTCTATTGCTGAGATGATGATGGGAAAGGTTTGCTATTGCTAAAATTGCTTCTTCCACCATTGTTATTATTGAAGCCTTGCTTCTGTTGATCCTTCCATGAAAAATTTGGATGATTTTTCCATGAAGGATTATAGGTGTTGCCAAAGGCTTCACCCATGTAATTCACCTTTGCCATTACAGGGTTCTCAGGATCATAAGCTTCTTCCTCAGAAGATGCTTCTTTAGCACTGTTGGATTCATTTTCCAATCCATTCAGACTCTGAGAGATCATATTGACTTGTTGGATCAATATTTTGTTTTGAGCCAGTATGGCATTCAGAGCATCAATTTCGAGAACTCATCTCTTTTGAGGCGTCCCATTTCTCACAGGATTCCTCTCAGAGGTATACATGAACAGGTTATTTGTAACCATTTCAATAAGTTTCTGAGCTTCTACAGGCATTTTCTTTAGGTGAATGGATCCACCTGCAGAGTGGTCCAATGACATCTTGGAAAATTCAAACAGACCATTATAGAATATAACTAATGTGGTCCATTCTGAAAGCATGTCAGAAGGACACTTTTTGGTCAGTTGCTTGTATCTTTCCCAAGCTTCATAGAGGGACTCAACATCTTTTTGTCTGAAGGTCTGAACATCCACTCTAAGCTTGCTCAACTTCTGAGGAGGAAAGAACTTGGCTAAGAAAGCTGTGACCAGCTTATCCCAAGAGTCCAGGCTATCTCTAGGTTGTGAGTCTAACCATGTTCTAGCTCTGTCCCTTATAGCAAAAAGGAAAAGCATAAGCTTGTAGACCTCAAGATCAACTCCATTGGTCTTAACAGTATCACAGATCTGCAAGAACTCAGTTAAAAACTGATAAAGGTCTTCTGATGAAAGTCCATGAAACTTGCAGTTCTGTTGTAGAAGAGAAACTAATTAAGGCTTTAGCTCAAAATTGTTTGCTCCTATGGCAGGGATTGAGATGCTTTTTCCATAGAAGTTGGATGTTGGTGTAGTAAAATCACCAAGCATCTTCCTTGCATTGTTGTTTGGTTCGGCCATAATTGTTTCTTTTACTACTTCCTTTTCAAAAATTTCAGTGAGGTCCTCTTCAGAGTTTTGTGCTTTAGCTGCTCTTAGCTTCCTCTTAAGAGTCCTTTCAGGTTCAGGATCAGCTTCAACAAGTATGCCTTTATCTTTGTTCCTGCTCATATGAAAGAAAAGAAAACAAAGAAAATATGGAATCCTCTATGTCACAGTATAGAGATTCATTGAAGTGTCAGAGGAAAAGAAGAATAGAAGGATGAGGTAGGTAAGGAAGAATTCGAACACACAAAGAGAGATGGAGTTCGACTTGACAATGGAGGAGGAATGTTAGTGTTTAAATAGAAAAAGATAAGAGAGGGGGGAGAATTTTCGAAAATAAAAAGGATAAAATTTAAAATAAATTTTTGGAAAATTCGTTGTGGTTTTGAAAAAGATAAGAAATAAAGTTGAAAAAGATAAGAAGTTATAAAAAGATTTTGAAATTAGAATTTAAAAAAATGTGATTTGAAAAAGATATTATTTAAAAAGATATGGTTGAAAAGATAAAATTAACAAGATTTGACTTTTAAAAAGTTAATGACTTGATTAACAAGAAACTAAAAGATATGATTCTAAATTTCAAATATTGAATCTCTCTTAACAAGAAAGTAACAAACTTGAAATTTTTTAATCAAGATTTTTGAAAATATGAGGAAAAGATTTGATTTTTGAAAAAGATATGTTTGAAAAGATATGACTTTGAAAAAGATATGATTGAAAATATTTGATTTGAAAAAGATTTGATTTTGAAAATATATGAAGATTTGAAAAAGATTTGATTTGAAAACAAAATTCCTCTCCTTATGTCATCCTGGTGTTAAACTCCCAGGAGCTGCATGTTTTGGACGTTTAACGCCCAATTGCTGCATGGTTTGGGCATTTAAATGCCCAGCCAGATACCCTGACTGGCGTTTAAACACCAGTTTTCCTTCTTCGCTGGGCGTTTTAAAGGCGCAGCTTTTTCTCTGTAATTCCTCTACTTTATGTTCTTGGATCTTTATTTTGCTAAATCCTTTATTCAAGAAGATATGTTTTCAATTTTGAAAAACAACAAAATGAGTCGAAACATATAATTCTTGGATCAAAACACAAGATCTATGCAAGAACATTATAAATGTCAAGATGAAAACCAAGAACAATCTTGAAGATATAGATGAACATCAAGAACTCAGTTTTCTTAATGAAAGAAAACATGGAGGACACCAAACTTAAAACTTTCTCATGTTTGGGCCATGTGAATGCAAGAATGCATATGTAGAACATCATGCAGTGCAAATCAATAAATCATGAAAATCAAACAGGGCAATTCATCAAGAACGACTTGAAGATCATCAAGAACACAATGCATGTGTTTCGAAACTTGCAAGACAATTAAAATCATGCAATTGACACCAAAATTAAAATTAGCCCTAGATTCAAACAAAAACCATGAAATATTTTTGAGTTTTTATGATTTTATAAAATTTTTTTGGGTTTTTTTTGTATTTTTCGAAAATTATTTTGGAAAAATGAAAAAGAAGAATTTTTTTTGTATTTTTCAAAAATAAGAAATAAAAAGCTTAAAAATAAAATAAAATTACCTAATCTGAGCAACAAGATGAACTGTCAGTTGTCCAGACTCGAACAATCCCCAGCAACGGTGCCAAAAACTTGGTGCACGAAATTGTGATACACAATGGCGCCAACAACTTAGTACGCACAATTGCAATCTCAACTCTCTTTCAGAACTTCGCACAACTAACCAGCAAGTGCACTGGGTCGTCCAAGTAATAAACCTTACGTGAGTAAGGGTCGATCCCACGGAGATTGTCAGCCTGAAGCAAGCTATGGTCATCTTGTAAATCTCAGTTAGGCGAATTCAAATGGTTATGAAGTTTTAATAATTAAAAGATAAATGAAACGTAAAATAAAGATAGAGATACTTATGTAATTCCTTGGTGGGAATTTCAAATAAGCGTATGGAGATGCGTTGTTCCTTCTGAATCTCTGCTTTCCTACTACCTTCATCCAATCCTTCTGACTCCTTTCTATGGCAAGCTGTATGTATGGTGATCACCATTGTCAACGGCTACCGTCCATCCTCTCAGTGAAAATGGTCCAGCTACGGGTTACGTAGGGCTAATCATCTGTCGGTTCTCGATCGTGTAGGAATAGGATTTACTATGCTTTTGCGTCTGTCACCACGCCCTACAGTCATGAGTTTGAAGCTTGTCACAATCATCCCATCCCAGATCCTACTTGAAATACCACAGACAAGGTTTAGACTTTCCGGATCTCAAGAATGCTGCCAATTGATTCTAGCTTATACCACGAAGAGTCTGATCACAAGGAATTGAAGGCTCTATTGTCAGGAGAGGCAATCAAATGCATGGACCAGGAATCCAAGAGATACACATTCAAGCTTGTTTTCATGTAGAACGGAAGTGGTTGTCAATCACGCGTTCATGAGTGAGAATGGTGATGAGAGTCACATAATCATCACATTCATCATGTTCTTGTGTGCGAATGAATATCTTAGAATAGGAATAAGCATGAATTGAATAGAAAATAGTAGTAATTGCATTAATACTCGAGGAACAGCAAAGCTCCACACCCTTAATCTATGGTGTGTAGAAACTTCACCATTGAAAGTACATAAGTGATAGAGGTCCAGGCATGACCGTGAGGCCAGCCCCCAATGTCTAAGATCGCATAAACTGATCAAAGATAGATACCAAGATGAAAATACAGTACTAAAAAGTCCTATTTATACTAGACTAGTTACTAGGGGTACAGAAATGAGTAAATGATGCAGAAATGCACTTACGGGCCCACTTGGTGTGTGCTTGGGCTGAGCATTGAAGCTTTCACGTGTAGAGGTCTTCCTTGGAGTTGAACGCTAGTTTGTAACTTATTTCTGGCATTTTAACTTCAGAGTAGGGCAGAGAAGGGGCGTTTGAATGCCAGTTTACGTCATCAAAACTCGAGCAAAGTATGGACTAATATATATTGCTGGAAATCTCTGGATGTCTACTTTCCAACGCAATTGAGAGCGCACCATTTGAAGTTCTGTAGCCCTAAAAAATCCATTTCAAGTGCAGGGAGGTCAGAGTCCAATAGCATCTGCAGTCCTTTGTCAACCTTTGAATCAGATTTGTGCTCAAGTCCCTCAATTTTAGCTAGAAAATACCTGAAATCGCAGAAAAACACACAAACTCATGGTAAAGTCCAGAAATATGAATTTTGCATAAAAAATAATAAAAAATCCCAAAATATAGCTAGATCCTACTAAAAACTACCTAAAAATAATGCCGAAAAGTGTATAAATTATCCGCTCATTATTCTGCCCAACGCTTGGTAATCACTTCTACATGCCCCTCTAAATTCTTGAGACTCATTCTCATATCATGTATGTAACTTTGAGCGGCCTCTCCTATTTCTTTTATGGTAAGCTCTAAACCTGATAGTTCTTGATAAGGAGATGGTGATTCTTGATATGATAATGAGATGATGACTCTTGATATGAGTAAAAGGGTCATGGTTCTTGGTATGGATAGAGAGGTGGTGGTTTTTGGTATGAGTAAGCAGGGGATGAGGATGGGAATATTTTCAAAATTTCATTTGTTATTTGCTCCAATTCTTGGCAGGCAAGATCAAAAGATGATGGTCCTTGATATGAGCAAGAAGATAAAGGTTCTTGATAGATGGATTATGGAGCACTGAAGTTTTTTCGGTCTTGGCTTTTCCAACCAAAGTCTGGATAATTCTACCATCCATAGTAATTTGAATCACTCGTTGGGTGTGAGTAGTAACCCATGTGATCCCTCTCCATGATTCTTCCTCAGTACAAAACACCAAATCAAATTAAACGCATCATGTGGTAAACAAAAAAGCAAGAAAGAAATAATAGAAAATGGATTTTTTTATAAAAATTTGAAAATAAATAAAAAATAGAATACTAATTCAAAAATTAAAAAAAATAATAACTAGAAGTTTAAAAAATTTAAAAAATTTAGAAAGAAATGGGTTTAAAAATTTTTGAATTTCAAAAAGGAAGAAAAAATGAAAAATTAAAGAGACACCAAACATAAAAATAAAACAAGATAAAGTAAACAATTAACTAAGAAAGTTTTGAAAATAGAGATGGAAGATTTGATTTAAAAATTTTCAAAAATTAAAAAGAAAAGGGTTTTGAACATTTTTGAAATAAATGAAAGAAAGAAAAGCTAAAGAAACACCTAACTTAAAATTTGAAATTAAAACAAAGGTAAGATAATATAAGAGAACAAAATTTGAAAATCAAAGAAAAGATAAACAAGATAAAGATCAAAGATCAAGAAAGATAACAAGATAGGATTTGAAAATTAAAAAGAGAGTTAATTGAACTAAAAATCACTAAAGAGACACCAAACTTAAAAATTGAAATTAACTAAAAGAAGATAACAAAATTTTGAATTTAAAAGGAAAAGATAAACAAGATAAAAGTCAAGAATTCAAGAAAATAAACAAGACAAAAAGAAATACCCAACTTAAAATTTAAAACTAATTAAAGATAAGATAACCAAAACAAAGAAAATTGAAAATAAGTGAAAGATAGCTAAGACAATGGTCGAAAATTTAGGAAATCAAACCAAATAGTTTTCGAAAATCAAGAAAAGAAAAAGGAAAAACTAAAAGACCCAAACTTAAAAACTTGAAATTAAATAAAAAGAAGATAACAAAAAAAAATTCGGAAATCAAAGGAGAAAGATAAACAAGAAAGAAATTGAAAATTTCAAGAAAGCAAACAAGATCAAGTTCGAAAACCAGGAAGAAAAATAATTAAACACACTACTAAGAAACACCAAACTTCAGATTTAAATAAAAATAATAAGATAATGTTGCAAGAGTTTTGGAAAATTCAAGAGAAAAGTTTTTAAAATCTTTTGAAATTTAAGAAGGAATGAAAAATACTAAGAAGACACCAAACTTAAAATTTGAAAATAAAAGAAAATTAATGATGAAAATTTTTGAGAAAATAGAGAAATAAGTACAACTCAAAATTAGAAACTCAAAAGGAAATACATGGTCAAAAACATATAAAAGTACCTGATCTGAGTAATAATCACGAACAATCCCTGGCAACGGCGCCAAAAACTTGGTGCATGAAAATTGAACTTGCACAACTTCACTGGCAAGTGCACTGGGTCGTCCAAGTAATACTTCAGGTGAGTGAGGGTCGATCCCATGAGGATTATTGGATTGAGCAAGCAAGAGTTATCCTATTGGATTTAGTCAGGCAAATAGTAAAAGAAGGGTTGGTGTAAACGCATGAAATAAGAAAAGAAAGTAAAGATTGGTGTAAAATCAATATAAAGAAGAGAGTTAAGGTCTCAGAGATGTTTATCTTTCCGAATTAATACTTCTCACTGACTATTTTAACAATGAATGATTTATTCCATGGCAAACCATAAGTTATTAAAACCTAATGTCTTAGCGAGTTAATCTCCCCAAATCTTACTAAAACGCCACAAACAAGGTCAATTCTTTCATATCAAAAGGTGAAGTTTAGAACTCTAGTTTAGCACCACAGAGACTTTAGTTACCCAAAACTGACAGGATTTCATGTCACATATCCCAATCAGCCTCAGATAACCCTTAGTTTAGGAGGAGTGTTTTCAAGCTGTAGCCCAAGTGAGATAACTCTGTCGAGAATCATAAGTACTCATGTAGAATAAGGGTCATACTGTCGTTCCACCAAGATTCATAAGATTAATAATGAAAACAACACCTTAGAATGGAATCAAACATTAATTAAAATAGAAGAGTAATAAACTAATAATATTAATCCATAGAAATAAGCAGAGCTCCTAACCTTAACCAGGAGGTTTAGTTACTCATACTTTACAAAGAAAACGAAATAAAAAGTAAAGAAGATCTGTCTGGATCTAAATATCTCCCCTCCTAGGAGCATGTTCCTCAGGAGGAAGGAAGTCTCTATTTATAGTAAAAACCTCTAAGACTAAACCTAAAAGATGTTAATTTAAATTTAAAAGTTAAAAGGATAAGATAAGATAAGTTAAGGAGTGTTAAAATATACTTTGGGGCCCTGATGCCAGGGCATCAAGGCTTGTTTTTCTATGCTTTTTCACCTTTTATTTTCACTAAGCATGCTTAATTATTGAGTATTTTTGTGCTTAAATCATAGATTACTTTCATATCTTTGAGTTTATCTATTTTGCAAAAATTGATGAAAAAAAGAAGTAAAAAGCACAAAACAAGCATGAAGGAACAAGGGAGCTTAAAAGAGAAGCAGAGAAGGGCCAAGGAAGAAGGAGATAAAGCAACGTTGGAGCCAAAGTTGGCCTCTAACGTTGATTCAAACGTGGAAGAGAAGGCAACATTTGAGCTAAAGTTGGACATCAAACGCTACCTCAAACGTTGGCCATTAGGAATTCAAGGTGCAAAGTTGGAGCCAAAGTTGGCCTCCAACTATGCCTCAAACTACTAAACTCATGGTGCAATGTTGGAGCCAAAGTTGGTTGTCTAACTTTGCTAGCAATGTTGAGGAAAAGAGGTGCCAACGTGCTTGACAAAATCTCAAAATTTGATGTTGGAGCCAAAGCTGGCCGCCAACTTTGCCTCAAACTTTGCTCTTGACAACATGATTGTGCTTTATTCAAACAGAAATAACTTGATCTACAGAGCTCCAAATGCATTGATTCCAATAACATTGAAAATTAAAAATCTAGAGCTTTCAAAGCATATATGGCACTACATGGTGGACACTAAATTTGAGGGAGAAAACTTGCCCTGAAAGTGCAAAGATGAACAGGGTATCAACCTGTAGTAAGGCCAACTGACCTCTTCAGCTTCTATTGAGTATAACTCAACCGGTAGAGCTCCCAATGATGCACTTTCAATGGCATTGGAAAGTACACATTCAGGGCTTTCCAACAATATATAATAATATGGGAGCATTTCTCAACGTCTGTAACACCAAAAATGGCCCCAATAAATGCTAATACATACCTAAAGCATGCATTCACCTCTCTAGCAAGCAAGTCCACAATTGTCAACCAATTAAGGCCACAAGAATCATCTAGAATAGTTAATTTGATTGTAATTTGCTTTCAATTTCATTTCAATTTGTAATTTAGGAAAGCCTATATAAAGGCCCTAGTTTCTAGATTGAAATTATTCTGGATTGGGGGGAGGGGAGAGTCCAGAATCACACACACACACATTCCCTGGCACACACCATTGGGAGTGGGTCTTCGGACCCCTCCCCCCTACACTTTTCTTCCTTTTCTTTTCTTTTCTTTTCTTAGTAGTAGTTTAAGTTTTAATTTGTAATTTTGATTTATGAATTTGAATTTTCAATTTTAGTTTTTAATTCTTAACCTTCATCTTTATTTTTCTGTACTTTCTTTCTTTTCTGCTAGAATAGAGCAATGAACAACTAACTCTTTTCATTGGGTTAGAGAGCTCTGTTGTATTTCAATGGATCAATACTAGTTTTCATTCTTCTTCTTCTTTCTTTTCTCTTGATTTTGCTAGAAAGCTTTCAGTCCTCGTCCAATTGAACAATTGTCTCGGAAGAGAATTTGTTCATACTTGGATTTCCCCAGAACCTTGACAAAGGAATGAGGAAATCTTGCTAGAAATACTTTCTCACATTGGATTACGTTGGGGGTTGGATGGATATCGTGACATGTAATCCTACCAATACTTTGATCTATGAAGGTGTGTGGTATAATCAGTAACCAAACTTCATCTCTTCCCATGAGCAGTTAAATCAAGAAATTTGGTAATTGTTCAAGCTTAGAGAGATTGGTAAGCCAAGACATTAGAATCCAATCACCTAAGATTGCCAAGAAGATCAATGAATGCATTGATTGAGGAAGAGATAAAATGAACTTGATCTGGAGAATTCAATATCTCTCTATCCTAATGTTCATTTTATTTTAGTTCTTACATTTACTTTATAGTCATTTACTTTTCTGCACTTTACATTTCCAGCACTTTAATTTCTTGTACTTTACATTCTTGTCAATTTAATTTCTGCACTTTATTGCTTTCTTTTACTTTTATGTCATTTACTTTTCTTGTTGCTCATTACTCCTTAATGAACCGTCTAACTAGGCTAATTAATCAACTATTGATTGCTTAATCCGTTAATCCTCGTGGGATCGACCTCGCTCTTTTGTGAGTTTTATTACTTGATACGACCCGCTGCACTTGCCAGTAGTTATTGCGGAGAAATATTTTTTTCCGTATCAAGTTTTTGGTGTCGTTGTCGGGGATTAATTGGTATTAACAAACTGTCGGTTGGTTGATTACCTAGATTAGACATTTTCTTTTGTTTTTGTTCATTTGATTTCTTTTGCTTCTTTATTTTCTTTTGCTAACTAATTGTTTGTGATATTTACTCACTAAGAATTCCTCATTTATGACAATGGAGACTCCAATTTCTTTTGGTGATTATTGTTTGAGACAGAGCTTTTTGCAAAAAAGAATGGAACATCGATCATTCAATCAAATTTCATGGGAAACTTCCCACCACCATAGAATGATTCACATTATTATGATCATGGTGGGTGGGAGTTTCAAGAACATAAAATGGGGTACTTACCAGAGCCACAAAAAAGTCCATATTTTGATGAAACTGACCATTACCCAAGTTGTGGCTGGGAAGATCAAAATCAAAGAGATTTCACTCATTCATACCCCATTCATCAAGAGCCATCACCTATTAATTATCCAACCTCACCTCCTAGTTTTACATGTCCAAATTCTTCATCACTTGAGCATGCTTCAACACAAAATTCCTTCCCGAATTCATGCAATTCATTTCACCATTCACAAAATTCATTCTACTACACACAAAATTCTTTTCACAATCCACAAAACTCATTCCTTACCCACAAGAGTCATACCACTCTCAAAACATATAACCACAACAACCAATTCTATTCACAAGCCAACCCCAACCAACCATCCCAACCTACACAACTTTTCTTAGATAGACTTGCTAGGATTGAACTCCTCCTTGAAGAAATGATAAAGATAAATGAAGAAAAGAAAATAGCACAAAGGGACCATGAAGAAAAAATGAGACAAATAGCACAACCCTATGATGGAGAATTAACTGATCTCTTTCCTTGGCTAAGGGAAGAAAACAATGCCACCAGAAGAGTAGTTCTAAGCAAGGAGGATGAGGACCAAATGGTGGGTACAAGGGAGGAATCCAAAGAACAAGAAAAAGAGGTATGCATACCAAGTGAGATTCCTATGAAGAAAGAGGAGGTTATGAGAGTATATAAGCCCAAAGCTCCGTACCCACAAAGGCTATTAAGGGTGACAAAGGAATATGCAAACTCACTCCCAAAGAATGCAATGCAAGACCTTAAAGAAGAAAGGGAGGAAGTCAATCAAGGGAGTCCACACTCCATTGAAATAGAGAGTTGCATAAAGGGTGTGTTCATTGAACCACCAATTCATGAAGCTCTTGATGAAGAGGATGCTCCAACCATCATATAACAACCATTTCTTGAAATCAAAGAAGTGAGGGCAATCAACAAAAGCACTAAAAAGAGGATGGTAACCAAGAAAAGAAGGACAATATCCATAAAAAAGAAAAGGTCAACCAGAAGCCATCCCACCCTTACCCTAACAAGAAAGTTTACTCAAGCTAACAACAAAAGAAAGCTTGCTAGGAGAGGCACTCAAAACAGGGGGCATTAATTGGCTCCTCTTTTCTCTTGAGGTCATTCCTTTTAACAAACTGGAAGAAGAGGAAGAAGGTTGAGAACAGCATGTCAAGCTAATGACATTAAAAGAGCGCTTGTTGGGAGGCAACCCAACCGTAGGTAACATTTCCTTTTTTTGCTTTGTTTATTTTCAATAATTTGGCATATGATTGCACTCTAAGTTTGGTGTTGCTATGCAACAATTTGATTTTTAATCTTCACTGGGTACTTGCATCATTCTAAAATGAAAGTGTCACACTAAGTTTGTTGTGCCACTTATTTTCATGCTATGTACCATGCACACCACTTATTCATGCAATCATATTATCTCTGTTTTCTTTCTTGTGCCTTTATTATGTCTTTAATTTTTGCTTGCTGAACCACATGCATCACTGACATTTCATTGTGTAAGACATTCGTGACCCATCATAGACCACATCACCACTATTTTACTTGTTGCTTGAGGATAAGCAATCATTCTAATTTTGGTGTGGGAAAGGGAAGAATAGAAGGAAAAGGACAACAACAATGAAGATGAACTACAAGGTGGTAAAGTTCCTTTTTCCTCTTACCTATTTCCAGTACATTCAATTGCATGATTGTCTTCTATTTTCTCTGTATGCATGTGTTGTGAATAAGCATAGCTTGATTGCTGAATTGTAACATGTTGTTATGATATCATGATTGCCATCTTGAGTCTTGTAAGTCAAAGTAAGGGAGTAATCATGATCATAAACAAACAGGGTCATTAAAGAAGAAGTTAGCATGAGCTTATAAGTATTGGGAAGCTAGCATCACTATTGTTGCTCAGTTGCATTTGAATTTGTTTAATTGAAGTTTTCATCCAGGACATTTTATGAAATTTTTTAAATCATGAAAACCTTGAAGAAGCAATTGCAAATAAGGCAAGAAAATAAAAGGGAAAGAATGAGAAAGCTGAAGGCTCTGAGTACCAATGACAATTCATTTGTTAAGTACTTGGGGTGTTTATGTATCAAGCAAAAAGTTTCAAAACAAAACACCTAGAGTCAAGGCTAGGCTCAAGTGCAAAAGCACTCCCTCAAAGCTTAAGGCTCTGAGCATCAATGATTAGAGAGTCAAGACAAGAAACAAAATGAGCTAAAAGAGTTCTCTAATTAAATGCTTGTGGTGCTTATGTATTAAGTGGTAATACTTGAAAATAAAGCATTTAGAGTCGTAGCTTTGCTTTTAACTCATGGTGCAAAGCACCCAAAAAGCTAACCATAAAAAAATGAAAATCTTGTTTCAAGGAAGAAATAGAAAGAAAAGATTTCATAAAGTGAGCCAGATAGAAACATCGATCATGTGAATTTCTTTTGTGATTGTTGCATGCATAGAAAGCTAGCTAACCATGAACATTACACTGCTACTCTTCTCACCTTGGATTGTCAAACCTTATTGCATGATTCTCTCCTTGCTTAGGAACAAGCAAGATTTAAGTTTGGTATTGTGATGCCAGGGCATCATGGTTTGTTTTTCTATGCTTTTTCACCTTTTATTTTCACTAATCATGCTTAATTATTGAGGATTTTTGTGCTTAAATCATATATTACTTTCATCTCTTTGAGTTTATCTATTTTGCAAAAATTGATGGAAAGAAGAAGTAAAAAGCACAAAACAAGCATGAAGGAAGAAGAGAGCTTAAAATAGAAGCAGAGAAGGGCCAAGGAAGAAGGAGAGAAAGCAATGTTGGAGCCAAAGTTGGCCTCCAACGTTGCTTCAAACATGGAAGATGTTCATACCCTGGGTCAAGCTGTCCGACCCGGGATGTTTAGCGACAAGCCGACCGACCACTTTAGGTCAGATTATCCGACCTCTTCTCAAAGTGCTCGGCCAAATCGCCAAAGGAGCCCAAAGCAGGCCCAAAACGAAGGAACATAGCCCAATCTAAAGGCAGCCAAAACCCAGAAAGATAAAGGCGGTTCCCCTAAAGATAAGATTACTTCACTTAAAGATAAGATAAGATAAGATAAGATAACTATCTTATCTCCAGAGAAGTCATTCCTCACTATTATAAATACACTAGAGCACCCACGTATAACTCATACTCTAATTCTACTCAATACCTGCTTAATACCCTTGCTAACTTAAGCATCGGAGTCCTTTGCAGGTACCTCCCACCCTCCAGGGACGAAGGATCAGCAGCACGGCCAAGCCCAACAAATCGGACACGACAGCTCCGGCTGCCAGATCCAACAGGTCGGACACGACAGCTCCGGCCACCAGCTCTAAACAGGTCAGACACAACAGCTCTGACCAGTACAAAAGATCTCATCCGAGATCGACCTTCAGTTTCAGGTAACCCTCAGAACATTGGCGCCGTTGCCAGGGAACCTGGAAGTCATCCCATCACCATGGCGAACGACCATGACAATGACCACGATTCAGATCTAGAGGATAGAACACCACACAAAAATGCGGACACTACACCAAAGGATACTCCTCAACTTAACAACGAAAAGAATTCTCCAAACGCGGGAGCTATAGAGACGCTTCAAGACCATTTAAAACAACTGGAAAAAGAAGCCCTACATCAACGAGAGGCTGAGAAAGACCTACAAAGGGAGATAAGGCGACACCGGGAATCGGAGGACAAACTCCTAAAACTCGAAGCCGATCTCAAGGCCAAAGCTAATCTATCCTCTCATGAGGATAAATCCCGCAAGGACCAAGATCCATTCACCAAAGAGATCATGAAAGCTAAAGGTCCTAAAGGACTTCAAAGCTCCCGACATGACTCCGTACGACGGCACATCGGAGCCAAGCCATTATCTTAGCAATTTCAGAAGCAGGATCTAGCTCACAGAGGCCTCAGATGCAATCCGTTATTCTCCATCCAGAAGGACAAAGCCAAACAAACACCGAGCCTATTAGGGATCAAGCAAGGAGATCGGAGAGCCCTCGCAACTGCATGGAAAGATTCAACAAAGCATGTCTGGATATACAAAGTCTACCAACCGAAGCATACATTATGGGACTCATCAATGGCCTAAGAGAATGACCTTTCAGCCATTCAATATTCAAGAAGTACCTGACATCTCTAATCAAGGTTCAAAGAAAGGGCGGAAAAATATATCAATATGGAGGAGAACTCCCGATTTGGAGACTGGTGCGCGAAATTGTGAACAATACTTTTTCACAACTCTCATAATCCCCGGTCATGAACCCCAAAAACTTGGTAGTTCAATACCATGGCATTACACAACTTCGCACAACTAACCAGCAAGTGCACTGGGTCGTCCAAGTAATAAACCTTACGCGAGTAAGGGTCGATCCCACGGAGATTGTTAGTATTGAAACAAGCTATGGTCATCTTGTAAATCTTAGTCAGGCAAACTCAAATGGTAATGGTGATGAACGAAAATAACATAAAAGATAAAGATAGAGATACTTATGTAATTCATTGGTAGGAACTTCAGATAAGCGCATGAAGATGCCTTCCCTTCCGTCTCTCTGCTTTCCTACTGTTTTCATCCAATCCTTCTTACTCCCTTCCATGGCAAGCTTAAGCAAGGGTTTCACCGTTGTCAGTGGCTACCTCCCATCCTCTCAGTGAAAGCGATTGCATATGCTCTGTCACAGCATAGCGGAATTCATCTGTCGGTTCTCAATCAGGCCGGAATAGAATCCAGTGATTCTTTTGCGTCTGTCACTAACGCCCCGCCCTCAGGAGTTTGAAGCACGTCACAGTCATTCAATCATTGAATCCTACTCAGAATACCACAGACAAGGTTAGACCTTCCGGATTCTCTTGAATGCTGCCATCAGTTCTCGCCTATACCACGAAGACTCTGATCTCACGGAATGGTTGGCTCGTTTGTCAGACGAGCACTCGGTTGTCAGGCGATCAACCATGCATCGTGCAATCAGGAATCCAAGAGATATTCACTAGAGCCTTGATCGCTTGTAGAACAAGAGTGGTTGTCAGTCACCTTGTTCATGGGTGAGAATGATGATGAGTGTCACGGATCATCACATTCATCAAGTTGAAGAACAAGTGATATCTTAGAACAAGAACAAGCGGAATTGAATGGAAGAACAATAGTAATTGCATTAATACTCGAGGTACAGCAGAGCTCCACACCTTAATCTATGGTGTGTAGAAACTCCACCGTTGAAAATACATAAGCATGAGGTCTAGGCATGGCCGAATGGCCAGCCTCCCAATGATCTAAGAACTAAAATGTCCAAAGATGATCTAGAGATCTAAAGTGATCAAAAGATTTCAAAGATTTCTAATACAATAGTCAAAGGTCCTACTTATAGAAAAACTAGTAGCCTAAGGTGTACAGAAATGAGTAAATGACATAAAAATCCTCTTCCGGGCCCACTTGGTGTGTGCTTGGGCTAAGCAATGAAGCATTTTTCGTGCAGAGACTCTTCTTGGAGTTAAACGCCAGCTTTAGTGCCAGTTTGGGCGTTTAACTCCCATTTGGGTGCCAGTTCCAGCGTTTAACGCTGGGATTTCTAAGGGTGACTTTGAACGCCGGTTTGGGCCATCAAATCTTGGGCAAAGTATGGATTATCATATATTGCTGGAAAGCCCAGGATGTCTACTTTCCAACGCCATTGAGAGCGCGCCAATTGGGCCTTTGTAGCTCCAGAAAATCCACTTCGAGTGCAGGGAGGTCAGAATCCAACAGCATCTGCAGTCCTTTTTGGTCTCAGAATCAGATTTTTGCTCAGGTCCCTCAATTTCAGCCAGAAAATACCTGAAATCATAGAAAAACACACAATATCATAGTAAAGTCCAGAAAAGTGAATTTTAACTAAAAACTAATAAAAATATACTAAAAACTAACTAGATCATACCAAAAACATACTAAAAACAATGCCAAAAAGCATACAAATTATCCGCTCATCACAACACCAAACTTAAATTGTTGCTTGTCCTCAAGCAACTGAAAATCAAATAAGATAAAAAGAAGAGAATATGCAATGAATTCCAAAAACATCTATGAAGATCAGTATTAATTAGATGAGCGGGGCCTTTAGCTTTTTGCCTCTGAATAGTTTTGGCATCTCACTCTATCCTTTGAAATTCAGAATGGTTGGCTTCTTTAGGAACTTAGAATCCAGATAGTGTTAATGATTCTCCTAGTAAAGTATGATGATTCTTGAACAAAGCTACTTATTGAGTCTTGGCTGTGGCCCAAAGCACTTTGTCTTCCAGTATTACCACCGGATACATACATGCCACAGACACATAATTGGGTGAACCTTTTCAGATTGTGACTCAGCTTTGCCAAAGTCCCCAATTAGAGGTGTCCAGGGTTCTTAAGCACACTCTTATTGCCTTGGATCACAACTTTATTTCTTTCTTTTCTTTTTTTTCGATTTTTTTTTCTCTCTTTTTTTTTTCGGTTTTTTTTTTTGAATAGAAATGCTTTTTCTTGCTTCAAGAATCATTTTATTGATTTTTCAGATCCTCAGTAACATGTCTCCTTTTTCATCATTCTTTCAAGAGCCAACATTCATGAACCACAAATTCAAGATACATATGCACTGTTTAAGCATACATTCAGAAAACAAAAATATTGCCACCACATCAAAATAATTAAACTGTTATAAAATTCAAAATTCATGCAATTCTTTCTTTTATCAATTAAGCACGTTTTTATTCAAGAA
Source organism: Arachis hypogaea (assembly GCF_003086295.3). Taxonomy (NCBI): domain Eukaryota; kingdom Viridiplantae; phylum Streptophyta; class Magnoliopsida; order Fabales; family Fabaceae; genus Arachis; species Arachis hypogaea. The sequence goes on from NC_092041.1 coordinate 33,638,478, forward strand.
AGGTGATGGATTCATAGGACATTCATAACTTTAAGGCATAGACACTAAGACACTAATGATCACAAGACACATACATGGATAAACATAAGCATAAAATTCGAAAAACAGAAGAATAAAGAGCAAGGAAATCAAGGAACGGGTCCACCTTAGTGATGGCGGCTCTTCCTTGCTCTTGAAGATCATATGGAGTGCTTGAGCTCCTCAATGTCTCTTCCTTGTCTTTGTTGCTCCTCCCTCATGATTCTTTGATCTTCTCTAATCTCATGAAGGATGATGGAGTGTTCTTGATGCTCCACCCTTAGTTGTCCCATGTTGGAACTCAATTCTCCTAGGGAGGTGTTTAATTGCTCCATCCTTTTCTTAGTGATGGGCTTGAGGTCATGCCTTCTCAGTTGAACCGGCTTTCCTCTTGAATCTCTCTTCCATTGGGCGCCCTCTTCACATATGACTGTGAGGACTTGGTCCAACCTTTGATCAAAGTTGACCCTTCTAGTGTAAGGATGCTCATCTCCTTGCATCATAGGCAAGTTGAACGCCAACCTTACACTTTCCGGACTAAAATCCAAGTATTTCCCCCGAACCATAGTAAGATAATTCTTTGGATTCGGGTTCACACTTTGGTCATGGTTCTTGGTGATCCATGCATTGGCATAGAACTCTTGAACCATCAAGATTCTGACTTGTTGAATGGGGTTGGTAAGAACTTCCCAACCTCTTCTTCGGATCTCATGTCGGATCTCTGGATATTCACCCTTTTTGAGTGAAAAAGGGACCTCGGGGATCACCTTCTTCAAGGCCACAACTTCATAGAAATGGTCTTGATGCACCCTTGAGATGAATCTTTCCATCTCCCATGACTCGGAGGTGGAAGCTTTTGCCTTCCCTTTCCTCTTTCTAGAGGTTTCTCCGGCCTTGGATGCCATAAATGGTTATGGAAAAACAAAAAGCAAGGCTTTTACCACACCAAACTTAAAATGTTTGCTCGTCCTCGAGCAAAAGAAGAAAGAGGAGAGTAGAAGAAGAAGAAATGAGGAGAAAGGGAATGGCTTTGTATTCGGCCAAAGGGGAGAGAGATGGTGATTAAGGTGGGTGAAAATGAAGGAGTGAAGGAGGGTTTATATAGGAGAGGGGGAGAGGGATGTTCGGCCATTTGAGGGTGGGATTGGGTGGGAAAGTGGTTTGAATTTGAATGGTGAGGTAGGTGGGGTTTTATGAAGGATGGATGTGAGTGGTGAAGAGAAAGATGGGATTTGATAGGTGAGGGGTTTTTGGGGAAGAGGTGTTGAGGTGATTGGTGAAGAAGAGAGAGAGTGGTAGGGTAGGTGGGGATCCTGTAGGGTCCACAGATCCTGAGGTGTCAAGGAAAAGTCATCCCTGCACCAAATGGCATTCAAAATCACGTTTTGTGCCATTTCTGGCGTTAAACGCCGGGCTGGTGCCCATTTCTGGCGTTTAACGCCAGCATCTTGCCCCTTTCTGGCGTTTAACGCCAGTCTGGTGCCCCTTTCTGGCGTTAAACGCCCAGAATGGTGCCAGACTGGGCGTTAAACGCCCACCAGCTAACCTCACTGGCGTTTAAACGCCAGTAGGTGCGTCCTCCAGGGTGTGCTGTTTTTCTTCCTGTTTTTCATTCTGTTTTTGCTTTTTTCATGGATTTTGTGACTTCTTATGATCATCAACCTACAAAAGACATAAAATAACAAAAGAAAATAGTTAATTATAAAACATTGGGTTGCCTCCCAACAAGCGCTTCTTTATTGTCATTAGCTTGACAGAGGACTCTCATGGAGCCTCACAGATTCTCAGAGCAATGTTGGAACCTCCCAACACCAAACTTAGAGTTTGAATGTGGGGGTTCAACACCAAACTTAGAGTTTGGTTGTGGCCTCCCAACACCAAACTTAGAGTTTGACTGTGGGGGCTCTGTTTGGCTTTGTTTTGAGAGAAGCTCTTCGTGCTTCCTCTCCATGATGACAGAGGGATATCCTTGGGCCTTAAACACCAAGGATTCTTCATTCACTTGAATGATCAACTCTCCTCTATCAACATCAATCACAGCCTTTGCTGTGGCTAGGAAGGGTCTGCCAAGGATGATGGATTCATCCATGCACTTCCCAGTCTCTAGGACTATGAAATCAGTAGGGATGTAATGGTCTTCAACTTTGACCAGAACATCCTCTACAAGTCCATAGGCTTGTTTTCTTGAGTTGTCTGCCATCTCTAGTGAGATTTTTGCAGCTTGCACCTCAAAGATCCCTAATTTCTCCATTACAGAGAGAGGCATGAGGTTTACACTTGACCCTAAGTCACACAAGGCCTTCTTGAAGGTCATGGTGCCTATGGTACAAGGTATAGAAAACTTCCCAGGATCCTGCCTCTTTTGAGGTAGTTTCTGCCTAGACAAGTCATCCAGTTCCTTGGTGAGCAAAGGGGATTCATCCTCCCAAGTCTCATTTCCAAATAACTTGTCATTTAGCTTCATGATTGCTCCAAGGTATTTAGCAACTTGCTCTTCAGTGACATACTCATCCTCTTCAGAGGAAGAATACTCATCAGAGCTCATGAATGGCAGAAGTAAGTCCAATGGAATCTCTATGGTCTCAGTTTGAGCCTCAGATTCCCATGGTTCCTCATTGGGGAACTCATTGGAGGCCAGTGGACGTCCAGTGAGGTCTTCCTCAGTGGCGTTCACTGCCTCTTCTTTCTCCCAGAATTCGGCCATGTTGATGGCCTTGCACTCTCCTTTTGGATTTTCTTCTGTATTGCTTGGGAGAGTACTAGGAGGGAGTTCAGTAATTTTCTTGCTCAGCTGACCCACTTGTCCTTCCAAGTTCCTAATGGAGGACCTAGTTTCAGTCATGAAACTTTGAGTGGTTTTGATTAGATCAGAGACCATGGTTGCTAAGTCAGAGGTATTCTGATTAGAACTCTCTGTCTGTTGCTGAGAAGATGATGGAAAAGGCTTGCTATTGCTAAACCTGTTTCTTCCACCATTATTGTTATTGAAACCTTGTTGAGGTCTCTGTTGATCCTTCCATGAAAGATTTGGATGATTCCTCCATGAAGAATTGTAGGTGTTTCCATAGGGTTCTCCCATGTAATTCACCTCTTCTATTGAAGGGTTCTCAGGATCATAAGCTTCTTCCTCAGATGAAGCTTCCTTAGTACTGCTTGGTGCATTTTGCATTCCAGACAGACTTTGAGAAATCATATTGACTTGTTGGGTCAATATTTTGTTCTGAGCCAATATGGCATTCAGAGTATCAATCTCAAGAACTCCTTTCTTCTGACTAGTCCCATTGTTCACAGGATTTCTTTCAGAAGTGTACATGAATTGGTTATTTGCAACCATTTCAATCAGTTCTTGAGCTTCAGTAGGCGTCTTCTTCAGATGAAGAGATCCTCCAGAAGAGCTATCCAAAGACATCTTGGACAGTTCAGAGAGACCATCATAGAAAATACCTATGATGCTCCATTCAGAAAGCATATCAGTGGGACACTTTCTGATCAATTGTTTGTATCTTTCCCAAGCTTCATAGAGGGATTCTCCTTCCTTCTGTCTGAAGGTTTGGACTTCCACTCTAAGCTTACTCAATTTTTGAGGTGGAAAGAACTTTGCCAAGAAGGCATTGACTAGCTTTTCCCAAGAGTCCAGGCTTTCTTTAGGTTGAGAATCCAACCATGTTCTAGCTCTGTCTCTTACAGCAAAAGGGAATAGCATAAGCCTGTAGACCTCAGGGTCAACCCCATTAGTCTTAACAGTGTCACAGATTTGCAAGAATTCAGCTAAAAACTGATGAGGATCTTCCAATGGAAGTCCATGGAACTTGCAATTCTGTTGCATTAGAGAAACTAATTGAGGCTTAAGCTCAAAGTTGTTTGCTCCAATGGCAGGGATAGAGATGCTTCTCCCATAGAAGTCGGGAGTAGGTACAGTAAAGTCACCCAGCACCTTCCTTGCATTGTTGGCATTGTTGTTGTTTTCGGCTGCCATTTGTTCTTCTTCGTTGAAGAATTCGTTCAGGTGCTCTAAAGAGAGTTGTGCTTTGGCTTCTCTTAGCTTTCTCTTCAAGGTCCTTTCAGGTTCAGGATCAGCCTCAACAAGAATGCCTTTGTCTTTGCTCCTGCTCATAAGAAAGAGAATGGAACAAGAAAATGTGGAATCCTCTATGTCACAGTATAGAGATTCCTTTAGGTGTCAGAGGAAAAGAAGAGTAGAAGACAGAAGTGGAAAATTCAAACTTAACAAAGGAGATGGAGTTCGAATTTTGCATTAAGGGATAGTGTTAGTCCATAAATAGAAGGATGTGAGAAGGAGGGAAGTGATTTTCGAAAATTAAGTGAGAAATTTTGAAAACATTTTTGGAAAAACATTACTTAATTTTCGAAAATGAAAATGGAAAAGAAATCAAGTGATTTTTTGAAAAAGATTTTGAAATTAGAAATCAAAAAGATTTGATTGAAAACTGTTTTGAAAAAGATGTGGTTAAGAAGATATGATTGATTTAAAGAAAATGTGATTGAGAAGATATGATTTGAAAAACATTTTAAAAAGATTTGATTTGAAAATTAAAAACTTGACTAACAAGAAAAGATATGATTCAAACATTAAACCTTTCTCAACAGAAAAGGTAACATACTTGAAATGTTGAATCAAATCATTAATTGATAGTAAGTATCTTTAAAAATGGAAAGAAATTGATTTTGAAAAAGATTTGTTTGGAAAATTGATTTGAAAAAGATTTGATTTTGAAAAGATTTTGAAAACTAAAAAAAATTTGATTTGAAAACAAAATCTTCCCCCTTTAGCCATCCTGGCGTTAAACGCCCAGAATGGTGCACATTCTGGCGTTTAACGCCCAAAATGCTACCCTTTTGGGCGTTAAACGCCCAACCAGGTACCCTGGCTGGCGTTTAAACGCCAGTCTGTCCTTCTTCACTGGGCGTTTTGAACGCCCAGCTTTTTCTGTGCAATTCCTCTGCTGTATGTTCTGAATCTTCAATTCTCTGTTTTATTGACTTGAAAAGACACAAATTAAAAATATTTTTGGATTTTTAATAATAAGGACAAACCAAAATGCAACAAGAATCAAATAACAATGCATGCAAGACACCAAACTTAGCAGTTTGTATATTACTGACACTAACAAAATGAAAATGCATATGAGACACACAAAACACTCAAGTCAATTGAATTCAAAGATCAGAGCACGAAAATTACCAAGAATTACTTGAAAATCCTTAAGACACATGAATGAATGCATGCAATTGACACCAAACTTATGATGGGACACTAGACTCAAACAAGAAATATTTTTGGATTTTATGATTTTTTTTAATTTTTTTTGTGTTTTTCGAAAATTAAGTGGAAAAAGGTATCAAAATTCTTAATGAGAATTCCAGGAATCAGTGCAATGCTAGTCTAAGACTCCGGTCCAGGAATTAGACATGGCTTCACAGCCAGCCAAGCTTTCAAAGAAAGCTTCGGTCCAAAACACTAGACATGGCCAGAGGCCAGCCAAGCCTTAGCAGATCATTGCTCCAAAAGCAAGATTGAAAAAAATCGACAAGCTTTTGTGGTGATAAGTTGAAACCTCGGTCCAATGAAATTAGACATGGCTTGTCAGCCAGCCAGATTTCAACAAATCATCATGAAACTCTAGAATTCATCTTCAAGAATTTCGAAAAAAAATAAATACCTAATCTAAGCAACCAGATGAACCGTCAGTTGTCCAAACTAGAACAATCCCTGGCAATAACGCCAAAAACTTGGTGTTGTTGCCGGATCTTGGCACTGATGTTACCAAAAGCTTGCTCAAAACTTGAACAATCCCCGGCAACGGCGCCAAAAACTTGGTGCGCGAAATTGTGAACAATACTTTTTCACAACTCTTATAATCCCCGGTCATGAACCCCAAAAACTTGGTAGCTCAATACCATGGCATTACACAACTTCGCACAACTAACCAGCAAGTGCACTGGGTCGTCCAAGTAATAAACCTTACGCGAGTAAGGGTCGATCCCACGGAGATTGTTAGTATTGAAGCAAGCTATGGTCATCTTGTAAATCTTAGTCAGGCAAACTCAAATGGTAATGGTGATGAACGAAAATAACATAAAAGATAAAGATAGAGATACTTATGTAATTCATTGGTAGGAACTTCAGATAAGCGCATGAAGATGCCTTCCCTTCCGTCTCTCTGCTTTCCTACTGTCTTCATCCAATCCTTCTTACTCCCTTCCATGGCAAGCTTAAGCAAGGGTTTCACCGTTGTCAGTGGCTACCTCCCATCCTCTCAGTGAAAGCGATTGCATATGCTCTGTCACAGCATAGCGGAATTCATCTGTCGGTTCTCAATCAGGCCGGAATAGAATCCAGTGATTCTTTTGCGTCTGTCACTAACGCCCCGCCCTCAGGAGTTTGAAGCACGTCACAGTCATTCAATCATTGAATCCTACTCAGAATACCACAGACAAGGTTAAACCTTCCGGATTCTCTTGAATGCTGCCATCAGTTCTCGCCTATACCACGAAGACTCTGATCTCACAGAATGGTTGGCTCGTTTGTCAGACGAGCACTCGGTTGTCAGGCGATCAACCATGCATCGTGCAATCAGGAATCCAAGAGATATTCACTAGAGCCTTGATCGCTTGTAGAACAAGAGTGGTTGTCAGTCACCTTGTTCATGGGTGAGAATGATGATGAGTGTCACGGATCATCACATTCATCAAGTTAAAGAACAAGTGATATCTTAGAACAAGAACAAGCGGAATTGAATGGAAGAACAATAGTAATTGCATTAATACTCGAGGTACAGCAGAGCTCCACACCTTAATCTATGGTGTGTAGAAACTCCACCGTTGAAAATACATAAGCATGAGGTCTAGGCATGGCCGAATGGCCAGCCTCCCAATGATCTAAGAACTAAAATGTCCAAAGATGATCTAGAGATCTAAAGTGATCAAAAGATTTCAAAGATTTCTAATACAATAGTCAAAGGTCCTACTTATAGAAAAACTAGTAGCCTAAGGTGTACAGAAATGAGTAAATGACATAAAAATCCTCTTCCGGGCCCACTTGGTGTGTGCTTGGGCTGAGCAATGAAGCATTTTTCGTGCAGAGACTCTTCTTGGAGTTAAACGCCAGCTTTAGTGCCAGTTTGGGCGTTTAACTCCCATTTGGGTGCCAGTTCCAGCGTTTAACGCTAGGATTTCTAAGGGTGACTTTGAACGCCGGTTTGGGCCATCAAATCTTGGGCAAAGTATGGACTATCATATATTGCTGGAAAGCCCAGGATGTCTACTTTCCAACGCCGTTGAGAGCGCGCCAATTGGGCTTCCGTAGCTCCAGAAAATCCACTTCGAGTGCAGGGAGGTCAGAATCCAACAGCATCTGCAGTCCTTTTTGGTCTCAGAATCAGATTTTTGCTCAGGTCCCTCAATTTCAGCCAGAAAATACCTGAAATCACAGAAAAACACACAAACTCATAGTAAAGTCCAGAAAAGTGAATTTTAACTAAAAACTAATAAAAATATACTAAAAACTAACTAGATCATACCAAAAACATACTAAAAACAATGCCAAAAAGCATACAAATTATCCGCTCATCAGAGACAGCTCAAAAACCGGATACTCCTAACCCACCAAGGGACAAGGATAAAGAGTCCAAGCAAAAAGAAGATCAACCTGGGGAGAAGCCTAGAAAATACCACAAATACACCTACCCCTTCGGGTTTCTCTTGTGGATGTCTACCGAGAAATATGCAACACTGAGAAGATCCTGCCACCTCGCCCAATCAAAAATAAAAGAGATCAAACGAGTTCAAGGTCCACCTCACACCAAAGAGGTCGGACGAGTTGAAGGTCCACCTCACGCCAAAGAGGTCAGACGAGTTGAAGGTCCACCTCACCCCAAAGAGGTCGGAGGTCCACCTCACACCAAAGAGGTCGGACGAGTTGAAGGTCCACCTCACGCCGAAGAGGTCGGATGAGTTGAAGGTCTACCTTACGCCGAAGAGGTCGGACGAGTTGAAGGTCCACCTCACACTAAAGAAGTCGGACGAGTTGAACGTCTCACGCCAAAGAGTTCGGTGAGTTGAACGTCCACCTCACACCCCTGAGAGACATGTTCATGGAGGATTCACAGGAGGAGGGATCTCTAAATCATCTCGCAAAAGACACCTCAAAGAGGTATATTAAGGAAGGGAGAGAGATTTGAAAAGGACAACGGAGTGCGAACAAGTCTTCCGAGATTTCAAAAATTCTTGGGGCAACCACCCATTCTTACTAGACCATGGGAAAGTGAAGAACTCATATTATACCTCAGAGTGGAAAGTCGGGCAATAGCCTCAACACTTGTCAGAGAAGACGAAAGGTGGCAACAACCCGTCTATTTCATAATCAAGGCTCTACAATGGGCTGAACTAAACTATCAAAAAATAGAAAATTTTGCCTACGCCCTCAAACTCTCTTCTCGACAACTCTGCCCATATTTTCAAGCTCACACTATTAGAGTTCAGACCAACCAGCCCATAAAAGGCATCCTACAGAAAACAGACTTAGCTAGAAGAATCCTACAGTGGGCAATCAAGTTATCCGAATTTGATCTTCGACATGAAGTTCAGACAGCCATCAAATCACATTATCTGGCCGACTTCATTACAGAGTACACTGACACCCCGGAAACTCCTACAAAATGGAATCTCTACATGGACAACTCTTCAAACAAAACTGGGAGTGGTACAGGTATAGAAAGCGATCAGGGAAGCCAAACCAAGCTAAATGACCAAGCTGAATACAAGGCACTACTGGCTGGTTTAAGACTAGTTAAGAAGGTAGGAGCTTACCATGTCCAGTGATTCACAAGTAGTCACCTCACAAATAGAAGGGAGCAACCAAGCTGAGGATCCCACCATGAAAAAATACCTCAGGTGATTCGGGGGACCCTGGACAAAACCAGAGAACAGCTCGTACAATTCGGGGCACCCTGGACAAAAATAGACCACAGCTCAGACATTTCGGGGAATATGAAGTCTAACACATGCCTCAGGAGCAGAATGCCCGAGTTGATGCACTTTCAAAGTCAGCCAGCACCAACAGCTCGGACAATTCGGGGAATATGAAGTCCGACACATACCTTGGGAGCAGAATGCCCGAGCCGATGCACTTTCAAAACTAGCCAACACCAAACCAGGGGGCAATAAAAGAAGCCTTATCCAGGCTACATTACAAGACCACAACAAGGAAGGAAAACAAACCCTCTCCTCAGGGTTCGGCGACACCAACTCATAATTCTTCTCATCATCCCTATCCCTACAAATTCTACGGAACCTTCTAAGTTGCACACAGTATTCAGGGTCAGCCACAGTAACACGCATTAAAACTATGGAATCCAGTCAATCAGACATGCCGTCCAGGATCTTAGTAGACATCTCAGCAATATTTTTTCAAGAAGACATAGGTCAACCATAGGGTTATTACCAAACAACTCATGCAAATAAGGAAACAACTCGGACAATAACAGCAAAACATCAAGTGTCAGATACAACAGTAAAAGGAAAACCCCAGGACTCACATGAAAGTCCAGGGGCACCCTTTGGAGGCAACAAGAGAGCAAAAACCCAAATACAAAGTCAAAGCTTTACATTAAAAGCATGCTAACTTTTATATTACCCCACCAGAGGAGCTCATCAATGTAACATCACCTTGGCCGTTCACAGAATGGGGACTCGACCTCCTCGGACCCCTTCCCCAAGGATCGGGACAAGTCATGTTCCTCATTGTAGAGGTGGATTACTTCACAAAATGGATTGAGACAGAGCCCCTAGCTAATGCCACTGCTCAAAAAAGTCAGAAATTCTTGTACAAAAACATTGTTACAAGGTGTGCGGTTCCTTACTCCATCACCAAAGACAATGACACTCAAGTTCACAGACGCAGGCTTTAGAAAGTTGGTAGCCGACTTGAAAATAAAGCACCAATTCACATCCGTAGAACACCCACAGGCTAATGGACAAGCAGAAGCTGCCAAATAAAGTCGTACTAGCCGGGTTAAAATGGAGGCTACAGGACACAAAGGGAGCTTGGGCTGAAGAGCTCCCACAAGTCCTATGGGCATATCAGACAACTCCATTCTTCACCGCGGGAGAATCACCCTTCCGATTGACTCGCAGAGTGGAGGCAATAATCCCAATAGAGATCAAAGAAGGATCCCCTAGAATGATCCTCTACAATAAAGAGGTCAACCCCCAAATCCAAAGGAAAGAACTTGACCTACTCGGATTAGGGAGGAAGCGTTAAATCATCAAATAGCCTCAAGATACAATCAGAAGGTAATCCAGTGAAGTTTCGCCAATAGCTATTGTTCATACCCTGGGTTGAACTGTCCAACCCGAGATGTTCGACGGATAAAGCGACCGACCTCTTCAGGTCAGGACAACCCGACCTCTTTTCAAAGAGTTCGGCCAAGTCGACAGGAAAGCCCAAATAAGGGCCCAAGTAGAGGAACACGCCCCAAATCTTAAGGCAGCCCAAGCCTACAGAGAGAAAGGTGGTTCTCTAGAAGATAAGATGACCTCACTTAAAGACAAGATAAAGATAAGATAAGGTAACTAACTTATCTTATCCACAAAAGGTCACATCTCACCATTATAAATACACTGGAGCACCCATGTATAACTCATACTCTGATTCTACTCAATACCTATTTAATACCCTTGCTAACTTAAGCATCGGAGTCCCTTGCAGGTACCCCCCACCCTTCGGTGATAAAGGATCAACAACACTCTCAGTTCCACAAGTCGAATACACCAGCTCCGGCCGCTATACACCTGCTGGACACGTCGGCTCCGACCAATACAGAAGATCTCGTCCAAGATCGACCTCCAGTTTCAGGTAACCCTCGAAACAGCTATCTCATCCTATTCCAAAATGACATCGGAATAGGTCGGTCAGGGAAAGGGAAACTAGCAGCCAACTGGAAAGAACCATACCAAGTGTTTAGAGGTACTGGGGAAAGGCTACGATAGAGTATCTGACCTCAAGGGGCAATAGCTACCAAGGTCATGGCATGCCTGCAATCTAAAAAGGGTACCAGGCCGAGATCCAAAAAGATTGCATGACCTAGAAGGGTAAGTACTAACATGTACACACTCTTATCTTTATTTTATTGTTTAAAAGATTGCAGATTTCCTAAAAAGTTTTCTACGAAGACGCCCGATTACGGCAGGTCGTCAAGGTGAAAACCAAATTCACCCCCCGATGACGACAAAGTCGGCAAGATGAAAACCAAATTCATCGTCTGATTTCAAAGCGACAGGACGGCAAGGTGAAAACCAACTTCACCGCCCGACCACGATGAAAACCGAATTCATCATTTGATTTCGACAAAGGTCGATAAAGTGAAAATCAAATTCACTGCTCAATCAAGCCGCATTAATCTGAAACATTCATCGTCCGATTATAAAGATACAGATCGGCAGAAAGTGAAAATCAAATTCACTACGCGATCACGATAAAGGCCAAAAATGAAAACCAACTTCATTAAAAGGTAGACCAAATGAGGGTTCAACCCAATCTCTACAAAATTGGCAAAGATGAAAACAGAATAATGCAAGAAGTTATAGAAAGTGATCCATAGAAAGGACCTGACGAGGTCCTAATAAAATAGACTGCTATAAAATGACTTAAAGACTGGCCGACGTAAAGAAGTCGGACCAGTCGTAACAACCAAAGTTATAAGTAAAGCCCTGGAAAGATGTCTGGCCATCCCTATAAAAGAGGATTACTAAAACTTAGAATAGCCCGACACGAGGAAGTCAGACTCCCACAAAGAAGTTATGAAAGTAATCCCTGAAAGAGACCTGAACAAGGTCCAAGAAAGAGGATTACAAAAATAACTTAGAAGAGCCCGACATGATGAAGTTGGACTCCCACAAAGAAGTTATAAAAGTAATCCCTGAAAGAGACCTGAACAAGGTCCAAGAAAGAGGATTACAAAAATAACTTAGAAGAGCCCCACACGAGGAAGTCGGACTCCTACAAAGAAGTTATAAAAGTAATCCCTGAAAGAGACCTGAACAAGGTCCAAGAAAGTGGATTACTAAAAATAACTTAGAAGGGACCGACAAGAAGAAAGTCGGACCAACGAAAGCTACAGCTTGGACCGACAAGAAGAAGTCGGACCAACGAAAGCTACAGCTTGGACCGACAAGAAGAAGTCAGACCAACGAAAGCTACAGCTTGGACCGATAAGAAGAAGTCGGACCAACGAAAGGACAAAGCAGGGACCGACAAAGAGAAGTCGGACCAACAAAAGCTAAAGAAGGATCGGTAAAAGAAGTCAGCCCAAGCCGACCAAAAGCGAAAGAGTTATAAAAAGTAAACCCAAGGGATTACTAAAAATAACTCAAGACGAAAGGCGTGTGCTAGAGGAGACATAGCTCTACCCAAAAAGCCACGGCTCCACGACAAAGGCTATCAAAATTGTTCAGACTGTCTAAAAAGTGTTCTACGAAAACGCTAAAAAGACGTCAGACAAGTTAGCCCCAAGGACCGCCTCGACCAAACAAAAAGTGGACAAAACCAGAAGTGATCAAAAGAGGTCGGACAATAAAGTACCGACACTCTACCAAGATCCACAAAAAGGAACAAAGACATCTCGCAAACGGCCAGAAATGCTTCGCTGAAAAGTACGAAGTCTTTAAGAAAGACACTACTTAAAAAGCGAAAAGCACAGTCTCAAAGACGGAGCTAAAAAATCATCCAACCAAACTATAAAAAGGTTCCCCACTGGAATACTACCTAAAAATTTGTTGGATTATGACTAAAAAGCCCGAGCACTGAAGACAAACAAGTCGGAAGAAAGGCTGAAAAGCCCTCTCAACAAACTAAAAAGGGCAATACCAGACTCACACAAACTACTCAAAGATCGACCAAAGCCAGACAGATGCTTGAGCATGACTTCCAAAGAGATCGTAGCTCTGAAAAGCACGATCTCATGGAAAGATCGAACTCAAGTAGGGGCACTGTTCATACCCTAGGTCAAGCTGTCCGACCCGGGATGTTTAGAGACAAGCTGACCGACCACTTCAGGTCAGAATATCTGACCTCTTCTCGAAGAGCTCGGGCAATGCCCGACCTCTTCTCAAAGAGCTCGGCCAAATCGCCAAAGGAGCCCAAAGCAGGCCCAAAACGAAGGAACATAGCCCAATCTAAAGGCAGCCAAAATCCAGAAAGATAAAGGCGGTTCCCCTAAAGATAAGATGACTTCACTCAAAGATAAGATAAGATAAGATAAGATAAGATAACTATCTTATCTCCAGAGAGGACATTCCTCACCATTATAAATACACTAGAGCACCCAGATATAACTCATACTCTGATTCTACTCAATACCTACTTAATACCCTTGCTAACTTAAGCATCGGAGTCCCTTGCAAGTACCCCCCACCCTCTGGGGATGAAGGATCAGCAGCACCACCAAGTCCAACAGATCAGACATGACAGCTCCGGCCGCCAGATCGAACAGGTCGGACATGACAGCTCTGGCCACCAGCTCTAAACAGGTCGAACACAACAGCTCCGACCAGTACAGAAGATCTCATCTGAGATCGAGCTTCAGTTTCAGGTAATCCTCGGAACAGAAGAGAAGGCAACGTTTGAGCCAAAGTTGGACCTCAAAGGCTACCTCAAATGTTGGCCATAAGGAATTCAAGGTGCAAGGTTGGAGCCAAAGTTGGCCTCCAACTATGCCTGAAACTACTAAACTCATGGTGCAACACTGGAGCAAAAGTTGGTGGTCCAACATTGCTGGCAACGTTGAGGGAAAGAGGTGCCAATGTTGGAGGGAACGTTGGTGATCCAACGTTACCCCCAACATGCTCGACAAAATCTCAAAATTTGAAGTTGGAGCCAAAGCTGGCCTCCAACTTTGCCTCAAACTTTGCTCCTAACAGTCTGACTGTTCTTTCTTCAAATAGAAATAACTTGAGCTACAGAGCTCCAAATGAGGTGATTTCAAAAGCATTAGAAAGTCAAAATCTAGAGCTTTCCAAGCATATATGGCACAACATGGTGGACACTAAATTTGGGGGAGAAAACTTGCCCCAAAAGTGCAAAGATGAACATAGTATTAACCTGTAGTAAGGCCAGCTGACCTCTTTATCTTCCATGGAGTATAGCTTGAGCTGTAGAGCTCTAAATGATGTGATTTTACTGGAATTGGAAAGTAAACATTTAGGGCTTTCCAAAAACATATAATTGCATGGGGTGGACAATAAATTTGAGCTCCAGAAACAGACATTGTTACCAATGTTAGTGCACCAACGTGGGATCAAACCTTGGGTTAAACGTTTAAGTGAGCCTGGGAGCATTTCTCAATGTCTGTGACACCAAAAATGGCCCCAATAAATGCCAATACACCTCTGAAGCATGCATTCACGTCTTAAGCAAGCAAGTCCACAATTGTCAACCAATCAAGGCCACAAGAATCATCTAGAATAGTTAATTTGACTGTAATTTGCTTTCACTTTGTAATTTAGAAAAGCCTATATAAAGGCCTTAGTTTCTACATTGAAATTATTCTGGAAGGTGGGGTGGAGTCCAGAATCACACTCACACACATCCCCTGGCACACACCACTAGGAGTGTGTCTTCGGACTCCTCCCCCCTACACTCTTCTTCCTTTCCTTTTCTTTTCTTTTCTTAGTAGTAGTTTAAGTTTTAATTTGTAAATTTCATTTATGAATTTAAAGTTTCAATTTCAGTTTTTAATTCTTAACCTTCATCTATATTTTTCCGCATTTTCTATTTTTCTGTTAGAATAGAGAAATGAACAACTACCTCTTTTCATTGGGTTAGAGAGCTCTGTTGCATTTCAATGGATCAATACCAGTTTTCATTATTCTTTTTCTTTCTTTTCTATTGATTTTGCTAGAAAGCTTTTGATTCTCAACCAATTGAACAATTGTCTCGGAAGAGAAATTGTTCATACTTGGATTTCTTCAAAACCTTGATAGAGGAATGAGGAAATCGTGCTAGAAATACTTTCTCACATTGGATTAGGTTGGGGGTTGGATGGATATCGTGACATGTAATCCTACCAATACTTTGATCTATGAACGTGTGTGGTATAATCAGTGACCAAACTTCTTCTCTTTCCATGAGCAATTAAATTAAGACATTGGGCAATTGTTCGTGTTTAGAGAGATTGGTGAGCCAAGACATTGGAATTCAATCATCAAAGATTGCCAAGAAGATCAATGAATGCATTGATTGAGGAAGAGATGAAAATGAACTTGATATGGAGAATTCAATATCTCTCTATCCCAATGTTCATTTTATTTTAGTTCTTACATTTATTTTATAGTCATTTATTTTTCTGCACTTTAAATTTCTAGCACTTTAATTTCTTGTACTTTACATTCTTGTCAATTTACTTTATGCACTTTATTGCTTTCATTTACTTTTATGTCATTTACTTTTCTTATTGGTCATCACTCCTTAATGAACCGTCTAACTAGGCTAATTAATCAACTGTTGATTTCTTAATCCATTAATCCTCATGGGATTGACCTCACTCTTTTGTGAGTTTTATTACTTGATACGACCCGCTGCACTTGTCGGTTGTTATTCCGGAGAAATAATTTTTTTCCGTATCAGGCCCACTTAGTGAGTGTTTGGGCTGATGTCTGGCATTCAACTTGGATTCTAAGCGTTAAACATTGGTCCCTGCTCCCTGGCTACCGTTGACCACTAGTTTTGGGCGTTCAACTTGGGAGATCAGTCCTTCTTAGGCGTTGGACGCCCAAGCTTGTCGTTTAATGCCAGTGTTTGTAGTCATTCTAGAAAAGAAGTATAGACCATTATATATCACTAAAAAGCTCTGAAAGTTAGCTTTCTAACTTAATTAAGACCGAGTCAACTGGACCTCTAAAACTCAAGATATGCTCGTTGGAATTCACCAAGGTCAGGATTGACAGCGTCTGCTATGCTTTCTTCGTCTCTGAACACGATTTTGTCAAATTCGCCCAAAATTCACCTAAAATTATAAAAATACCACAACAACTCAAGGTAGCATCCAAAGAGGATTTTTGCACTAAAATATAATAAAACTTAATAAAATATAACTAAAAATAACTAGAAATTAAGGTGAAAAGGGGTATAAGGTATTCACTTATCACACCACAAGCACCTAACTGAGGGAACCCTTTGGATTCAAATTTATCTTTGCTTAAATTCCCAGACAGTGGTGGTCAGAGCCTTAAGCGTACTCCTTATAGAATTGGGTCACGACTTTAAATATTCAGTCTCAAGGATTACTTGACACTTTCCCACCACAAGCATTGATGATTAGATTTTTGACAGTTTAGAATTTCACTAATGAAATCTCGTTGTAAAGTATAGCTTCTAAACCAAACAATAATCCTTTCATACAAAAGATTGTTTGTCACAAGTAACAAACCCCTAATTTTATAAACCGAAGTATTTAAACCTCGGGTCGTTCTCCCTAGGAATTACAATAAAGTGTCTTGTTATTGGTTATGAGTTATTTTGGGGTTTTGGATAAGAAGCATGAAAAGTAAATGGCAATGAAAATAAACTAACAACTATAAAAGGCTCTTGGCAAGATATGAAAATTAGAAGTCCTATCCTAGTTATCCTCCTCAATTGTGATGAGAATTGTTCATTGCTCCCACTTAGTTAACCTCTAACCATGGAGGAAAGTCAAGTAGATGAATCAATTTGATTCCCCAAGTCCTAGTCAACTCCTAAAGGAAAGACTAGCTTTAGAGGCATTCAAACCAATTAGCAACTTCTAATTATCAATCAACAAAGGAATTAGATAACTCAAGAGTCACTAATTACTCTACCTAGGCCAAGAGGAACAAAACCTACACTAAAATCCAACCAAGCATTTCATCAAACACTTGGAAGGCACAAAAGGAAAGCATAGTAATTTGAGAACAAGAATAGAATCTAACAACAATTATTGCAAAGAATTAACAACAACAATCAAGGAAATCACAATTATCATGAATTACCTCAAATTGCATTATTGAAAGAAAACAAAGGAACATCAATCTATCCAAAACAAAGTGAAGAGTTACAATTATTAAAGCACATAACTAGAAAGAGGAAGAGGAGAAGATTAAGGATTGGCAAAGGAAAAGTGAAGCAAAGCATGAATTAAACCTAGATCTAAGAAGAGAGATTAACCTAAACCTAATCCTAATTCTAGAGAGAAGTGAGAGCTTCTCTCTCTAAAACTAATCCTAATTATGCTATATGATTCCCTAGATTCAATAATTGATGCCTTCCCCTCAATCCTTGATCCTTTTATTCCTTCCTATCAGCAATTGGCGCCAAAAATGGGCTCAGAAACCCTCTCAAATCGCCAGGCACGTGTTGCTTTAATGAAGTCATGTGCGGTCATCGACGCGTGCGCGCACGGTACGCGTGCGCGTCCCTGGCCGATTCTGCAATATGCGCGTGAGCGCCTTGTGCGCGTGCGCGTGCTTGGCCGAGATCAATTCTTTTGTCTTTTGTGCTTCTCTCCATTTGCATGCTTCCTTCCTTGCTCCTTTGATCCATGCTTAGCCTATTTCAATCCTGGAATTACTAGCAAACACATCAAGGCATCTTATGGAATTAAGGAGAAATTAGAATTCATAAAAATAAGGCTTAAAAAGCATGTTTTTTACACTTAAGCACAAATATGGGAGAGATAACAAAACCATGCTAATTCATATGCTAAATGTGACAAAAGGTTATCAAAACACTCTAAATTCAATACAAGATAAACCCTAAAAATAGGGTTTATCAACCTCCCCACACTTAGCCCTTAGCATGTCCTCATGCTAAAATAAGAAGGAACTAAGGGGTGTGACATTTATTGAATGCAACTAAACTATATGAGTCCTATCTAAATGCAACTACCTAAAGTAAATGCAAATGTTTAGTTCAAACAAATCAATTCCCAAGAGAACATGTGTAAGCACAATAGTAAGGGCAATAGGAGTTAAGTCCAAACCACAATTGTATTGAATTATCAAAAAGAGTTCAAACTTGCAAGAATATAGATAATATGGGTGAATACATGTAATTGAACTTTTAAACCCTCGCCGGATGTGTATCCGCTCTATTCACTCAAGTGTTTAAGGGTTAATTCACTCAATTCTCTTCTAATCATGCTTTCCAAAATTTGATTTTCTTCTAACAATCAACACCTATTCCATGCATGAATACATTCATCATGAGGTCTTTCATTTAGGTTGTAATGGGGTTAGGGTCAAGGTAGGTTCATTTATGGTTAAGTGGACTAAGATTTGAATCTTTGATTAGTATAGACTTTCCCACCTAACTATATGATGACCTATACAGGTTCAAACTATTCTACTACCCATTCTACACTTTTTCTTACATATTCATGCATTCTATTCCTTGATTCTTAACACCTATGCATCGATTCCCTTTTATTGAACTTCACCTTGGGGCATTTTGTCCCCTTTTATTATTTTCTTCCTTTTTTTCCTTTCTTTCTTTTTTTTTCTTTTCTATTCTTTTGTTTTTCTCATTTTCACTCTTATTTCTTTTTCTTTTCAACTATACACAAGAACATCAATGCATAAGGTCTTATACATTCAATCAATACATGAATATGTTCCCAATTCTAAAATATGAAAGTGTACTACCCTTTTTCATCCCATCCAATGTTCCCAAGCCTCACCAACTTTGAATAATAAACACTCTCATTAGCCTAGGCTAATCAAAGATCCAAACAAGGACTTTCATTGGTTTTCCGCCTTGGGCTTGTAATGTGCTAAAATGAGAATAAGTTAGTTAAGCATAGGCTCAAAATTGGCTAACAATGGGGAGTAAAAGGTAGGCTATTTGGGTAAGTGGGTGTTCATACCCTGACCGGGGTCCTCCGACTCGGGCAAATCATAAAAGGTCCGACCTCGTCCTAAGGCTCACGCCTAAAGGTCGGACCTCGGACAATAAAGCAAGTAAGGCCCATCAAAAGGAACGCAGCCCAAAACCTAAAGGCCCAAAAGGCCTAGAAAAGGCGGTTCCACAAAGATAGAGATAAAACTCCCAAAGATAAGATAAGATAAGAATATCTTATCCAGGGGAGATCACGGCCAACTACTATAAATACACTGGAGCACCCAGGTATGGCATTCATTCCAAATCTACACATATCTACTTGGACCCATGCTAACTTAAGCATCGGAGTGTCATTGCAGGTACAACCACCAACCATTCTGCATATCAAGCTCGGGTCGCTGAACCCCCCCCCACCTCGGGCCTTTCCAGACGACCGAGCTGCACGTTTCAGGTAAACCCTCAGAACATTGGCGCCGTTGCCGGGGACCTGGAAGTCATCCCACTACCATGGCGGACGACCCTCTCAACAATGACCACGCTACGTCTGAACAAGAGGACGAAGTTGACACCGGAGAACGACCGGACAGCCCTCTGTCACCACGTACTCCAGGAGGAAACAAACAGAATCGCTCAAAAACATCACCCCCAAATAAGGATCCACAAAATTCTGAAAGAGAGAAGAGCTCGGAAATTCTAGAAGCAGTCCGGGCACAACAAGACCGACTGAAACAACTCGAAGAGGACATAAAGAAGCAGAAAGAAACTGAACAAGATCTGAGAAGGGAGACTCGAAAGCGCAGAGAATTAGAAGAAAAACTGCGGAAAATAGAGGCCAACCTGAAAGACCGGACAGAACGCGGCACCACCACCGAAGGCAACCATGACCCCTTCACGCAAGAGATCATGAAGGAGAAGGTACCGCGAAACTTCAAACCACCCGATATGGACCTCTACGACGGCACCACCGATCCAAGCCATCACCTCAGCAACTTCAGAAGCAGAATGTACCTAGTCGACGCCTCCGACGCGATTCGGTGCAAAGCCTTCCCCACCACTCTCACCAAGTCAGCCATGAAGTGGTTCGACAACCTGCCACCAAGATCAATCACCAGCTTCGAAGACCTAACCAAAAAATTCCTAACAAGATTCTCTATTCAAAAGGACAAGACAAAACATGCCCCCAGTCTACTCGGGATCAAACAAGGTAACCAAGAAACTCTCCGAGAATACATGGAGCGATTCAACAAAGCCTGCCTAGACATACAACACTTACCCACTGAAGCAGCCATCATGGGACTAGCAAACGGCCTAAAAGAGGGACCATTTAGCCAGTCCCTATCCAAACGATACCCGACCTCCCTATATGAGGTGCAGGAGCGGGCAGAAAAATATATCAACATGGAGGAAACCTCCCAGCTAAGAGACTCTTCTAGAAAGGAATCAACCTACCCACTCCGAGATCGGGATCGGGAACATAAGAAGAAAGAAGAACCCAACTCGGACAAGCCACGAAAGTACCACAACTACACCCCCCTCCGAGTCTCCCTGGTAGACGTCTACAGAGAAGTATGCCACACCGAAAAGATCCCACCGCCCCGACCGCTAAAACACAAGAAAGCGGGGAGAGATCGGTCCGAATACTGTGAATATCACAAACTCTACGGTCATTCTACTAGCGACTGCTACGACCTAAAAAAATGTCATCGAAAAGCTAGCCAGAGAAGGAAAACTCGACAGATACATAGCAGAGAAAGGAGAAGAGACCAGGAAGAGAAGGCGGGGAGACAACGAAGATCGGGCCGAACAAACCCCGCGAACCCCTGAAAGACATGTTCACATGATAAAAGGAGGTTTTGCAGGCGGAGGAACATCTAAATCCTCGCGAAAAAGACACCTCAAAGAAGTCTATCACGTCCGAGAAAACAGTCCCCTGCCCGAATTACCTACTATCTCATTTACCCGAGAAGATGCTCAAGGGATAATTCCTGGACACGACGATCCAATGGTAATCACCATTATCCTAGCAAACGCCAACTTACATCGAACCCTGATTGACCAGGGAAGCTCAGCAGATATCCTGTTCAAAACGGCCTTCGACAAGCTCGGACTTGAAGAAAAAGAACTAAAGGCCTATCCCACCGACCTATTTGGACTAGGGGATACTCCGATCCATCCCTTAGGATACATCTCGCTACACACTACCTTTGGAAGAGGCGAGCAATCTAAAACATTAAGCATCGACTACATTATAGTCGACGTCACTTCAGCATACAATGCCCTCATTGGGCGACCAACCCTAAACAGACTGGCAGCTATAGTCTCGACCCCACACCTCTGCATGAAGTTCCCTACCGCAAAAGGAATCGCTACCCTAAAAGGCGACCAAAAACTGGCACGGCGATGCTACAACGAAAGCCTGAGCCTAAAAGGGAAAGAGGTCAACACAATAGAACTCGGACGAGTTCAATCCCGAGAAGATCTTCGGCCACAACCAGAGGGAGAAACCGAAAAAATCCAGATTGGGAACACACCTGAAAAAATAACAAACATAGGAGTAAACCTCAAAACGGGCCTAAAAGAGGAACTCATAACCCTCTTAAGGGAGAATTCCGACCTCTTCGCCTGGAAAGCCTCCGACATGCCAGGCATAAGCCCCGACCTGATGTGCCATAAGCTATCAGTTTACTCGGGATCCCGACCCGTCCAACAAAGACGCCGGAAGCTCGGACCCTAGCGCATGCAAGCAATAGAAGAACAAGTACAAGCACTGCTAGATGCAGGGTTCATTAGGGAAGTAAAATACCCCCTATGGCTCGCAAACGTGGTCCTGGTAAAAAAGCCCAACGGAAAATGGAGGATGTGCGTCGATTACACGGATCTCAACAAAGCCTGCCCCAAAGACCCATATCCACTGCCAAACATCGACGCCTTAGTAGACGCAGCCTCAGGCTATAGATACCTCTCCTTCATGGACGCATACTCGGGATACAACCAAATCCTGATGTACGGACCCGACCAAGAAAAGACCTCGTTCATAACCCCAAGGGCAAACTACTGCTACGTAGTAATGCCCTTCGGGTTGAAGAACGCAGGGGCAACCTACCAGAGGCTAATGAACAAAGTGTTCTCAGAGCACATCGGACTACAGCTGGAGGTGTACGTCGACGACATGCTGGTAAAGACACAAGAAGACAGAAACTTGCTGACCGACCTCACCAGTATCTTCGGCACCCTCAGAAAACACAACATGAGACTTAACCCGGCAAAGTGCACCTTCGCTGCAGAAGCCGGAAAGTTCTTAGGCTTCATGCTGACTCAAAGGGGCATCGAAGCAAACCCGGACAAATGCCAAGCGATACTCAATATGAAGAGCCCGACGTGTGTCAAAGAAGTACAACAACTGAATGGAAGGCTAGCCGCCCTATCAAGATTCTTGGCAGGATCAGCAATAAAGTCACTACCTCTCTACTCACTCCTAAAGAAAGGGAAACCCTTCTCATGGACCCCGGAGTGCGAAAAAGCCTTTCAAGAATTCAAGGAATTCCTCGGGCAGCCACCGATCCTAACCCGACCTTTAAGAGGAGAAGAACTCGTACTATACCTCTCGGTTGGAAATCGAGCAGTCGCTTCAGCGTTAATACGAGAAAATGACCGAGGACAACACCCCATATACTTTGTAAGCAAGGCACTACAAGGAGCCGAATTAAACTATCAGAAGATAGAAAAATTCGCCTACGCCCTAGTGTTCACAGCTCGGAGGCTCCGTCCCTACTTTCAAGCCCACACCATCAAAGTCCGGACAAACCAACCCATGAGACACATCCTCCAAAAGACAGACCTGGCAGGACGAATACTGCAATGGGCGGTGGAACTGTCCGAGTTCGACCTCCACTATGAAACTCGGACTGCCATAAAATCTCAGTATCTAGCCGACTTCATCGCAGAATACACTGAGACCCCTGGAACCCCACTCTCATGGAACCTGTATGTCGACGGGTCATCAAACAAAACTGGAAGCGGAGCCGGGGTTATACTCGAAAGCGACCAAGGAACACGGATAGAACTATCCCTAAAATTCGAGTTCCAGGCTTCGAACAACCAAGCCGAATACGAGGCCCTACTAGCAGGTCTAAAGCTAGCCGAAGAGGTCGGAGCCCAGAAAATCACGATCTTCAGCGACTCCCAGGTCATCACATCACAAGTAAATGGAAGCTACCAGGCCAAAGACCCAACTATGAAAAAATACCTGGACCAAACACAGGCACAATTACGCCACTTTTCAGAAATACAGATTCAGCACATACCTCGGGAACAAAACGCCCGGGTAGACGCTCTCTCGAAGCTTGCCAGCACCAAGCCCGGAGGCAACAACAGAAGTCTCCTCCAGGAAACCTTACAAAGCCCCTCCGTGCTAAGAGAGGAAGAAGCGCTAAACATATCCAACCAACAGCAAGGATGGATGACCCCCATACTCAACTACCTGAAATCGGGAACTCTCCCCACCGAAAGGAAGGAAGCTAAAAGACTCACGAAAGACGCCCAGAATTATACACTAATTCACGACATATTATACAGAAGAGGATTCTCAAATCCCCTCCTTAGATGTGTCCCGACCTCAGAAACAAAGAGCGTCCTCGAAGAAGTCCACGGAGGCATGTGTGGGAACCACCTCGGAGCTCGAGCATTATCCAAGAAAGTAGTCCGAGCCGGATTCTACTGGCCGACCTTGCAAAGAGACGCAACGGAATTTGTGAAAATATGCCCCCCTGCCAAAAACACGCCAATTTTCACAAGGCACCACCCGAAGACCTTATCAGCATCACCGCACCATGGCCCTTCGCAAAATGGGGACTTGACCTACTCGGCCCGTTCCCCCAAGGACCGGGGCAAGTCAAATACCTCATAGTAGGGGTCGACTACTTCACAAAGTGGATCGAAGCTGAACCCTTAGCCACCATCACGGCTCAGAAAAGCCGCAAATTCCTATACAAAAACATCGTCACAAGATTCGGAGCCCCCTACTCCATCACAACAGACAATGGAACACAGTTCACAGACACAAGTTTTCAGAACTTGGTGGCCGAACTAAAAATCAAACAGCGATTCACCTCAGTCGAGCACCCACAAGCCAATGGACAAGCAGAGGCTGCAAATAAAGTCATCTTGGCCGGGTTAAAACGAAGACTCCAAGAGGCCAAAGGGGCATGGGCCGAGGAGCTCCCCCAGGTGCTATGGGCATATCGGACAACTCCACACTCTACAACGGGAGAATCGCCATTCCGACTAGCTTACGGGATAAAGGCAATGATTCCCATCGAAATAGATGAAGGGTCACCTAGAATCGTCTTCTACAACGAAAAAGGTAACCCGGAGGCACAAAGGGAAGAACTCGACCTCCTCCCCGAGGTCCGAGAAAGAGCTCGGATCCGAGAAGAAGCCTTAAAACGGCGAACGGCCCTCAGATACAATCAGAAAGTAATAAAACGAAGCTTCTCCATTCACGACCTGATTCTAATCCGAAATGACATCGGAACACAAAAGTCGGGAGAAGGAAAGCTAGCTGCAAATTGGAAAGGGCCCTACAAGGTAACAGAAGTCTTAGGAATAGGCTATTACAAAGTATCCGACCTAGAAGGCAATGAGTTGCCCAGGGCCTGGCACGCCTGTAATCTAAGACGATACTACAGCTAGAAAAAGATAACCCGAGGTGTACTCTTTTTCCCTACAAGGGTTTTTTAATGAGACACCCGGTCAAGTAAGGCACCCGACCTAGTCAGGGGTAAACACTTCGTAAATATTCTTTCTTTTTTAATACTAATCAAATTTTTCTATTTTCTTTTCTTCTGCCTCATGATGAAACAAATCCTGAAAAGTACCCCGCCAAGGCGCATTAATTTATGCTCGGCAAAACGCAAAAAATCATTGCCAAGAGACCACACAAGGTCGGCAAAGATAAAGCGACGAGGTTCAAATTAATGTGAGAAGTTATAAAGCAACTCTGAAAAGGCTCAAAAAGCCAAATAAAAAGAGATTACAAAAATAACTTAAGAGGCCGACCAACGACAAGGTCGGACCCAACAAAGGGAAGTACTCGACCGCCCCCCCCCCCCCGAGGTCCGAGAAAAAGCCCGGATCCGAGAAAGAAGCCTTAAAACGGCGAAAGCAACGATTTCGAAAACGCTTACTAAAAAGTTGCTATACAGAAACAACTAAAAAGTACAAGCGAAAAAACGAAATCAAAAGGTAAAACAAAGTTTCAAAAAAAGCGCTAGCTAAAAGGTTGTTATCCAAAAACAACTAAAAAGCATAAAAGCGGAACAAAAAGTCAAAACGCGAACAAACACCGCATAATAAGCTAAAAAAGTTACTACAAGTAGCTAATAGCAAAAAGGTGTCCAAAGCATTCACAGAAACCATCCAAAAACAAAAGAGCCCACAGGCCGGGCAAAAAACCAAAGATAAAAAGGATCACAGAGAATCAAGATCCTTTCCGGACTCCACATCGACAGAAGGCTGCGGAGGGAACATAGAAATCGGGACAGCATCGACGGCACCGTCATCTCGGTTTAGAACCTCCACACCGGATCCATCCCCGGCCAAAGGTAAAGTCGGGTTCGCAACCGGAACTTTGGGGTCGGACACCAGAACCTCATCCTCGTTGGGAGCAGGAACAATCTTTCCCTCCACAACAACGTTATCCGTACTAAATAAGCTCAGATCCAGGTCAGGAACAAGAACCCGGACCTGAGCCTTCAAATTTTCAAACATAGCATCCATACCCTTAGCCACATGACCTTCTAGCTCGTAAAAGTCATCCTGAGCGGATTGCAATCTCTCCTTTGTCTCCACAAGCTCAGCATATGTCCGAGTATAATTCTCCCTCGCCGCCTTCGCCATCTCCTCAGATGCATTTGCTGCCGCCACAGCCGCGGTAGCTTTAGCTTTCTCCTTCTCCAAAGATGCCTCCAGCTCAGTAATCCTAGCAGCCTTCAGTTGACTAATCCTCTCGAACTCAGACTGAGCCTTCTCAAGTCGGGAGCTGGTCGCCCCAAGGGGGGATTTCTTGAACTCCCGGGCAATAGCGGCATGAAGACTGGCCATCCGGACACAGCTCCGCGCCATATACTGAAAATGGTGCTCCATAGACACATCATCAGTAGAAATAAAAGTCTGAGGGAGAATATGCTGCTCAACCCAACCAAGAGCATCAAAATCCTTATCATTGAAACCGGCAAGCTCTTGAGAAGTCTTCTGCTTCTTGGGAGGAGGACCCGAGGACGAAGGAGGAGAAGAGGTAACAGGTCCAGAGGTCGGAGGATCCTGATTTATAGGTCGGAACTGGGGAGTCGGAATAGTCTTCGACCGAGTAGTGACACCCACAGTAGTCTTCTTCGGAGAAGATCGGGCAGAAGCCTCCCCAGCCTCGATATTTCGAGCAGCCACAGACTTCTTCGTCCGACGAAGGTACTTCATGGAATCCACCTGAGAAGACATCTCTGCAGAAATAAAAGAAAAGGATTACCACAACAGAAATTCCACCAAAACAAGCAAAGCCAAAATACTAAAAAAGATGAATCTCGGAGAGGTCGGGAACTACCTAACTCGGAACGGAGAAGGCTTGGATCTCCCAACATTTTCTTCGTGTCCAAGTGAGGTGCCCGACCCCATAAACTGCTTACCACACCCACAAAAGCCTGCTCCACCTCATCTAGACTCTCAAAGGTATACTTAGCAGACACTATATTCTCCTGCCAACAAAGAGGAAAAGAAGGCTCCCCACTCTCATCTAGAAAGAAAGGTCGAACGTCTCCAGTAGCCCGGACCTTGAAATAAAAGTTCTTAAAATCATGAAAGGACTCATCATACAGGGTACAAAACTTCCTTCCCTGGTTAGCCCTAAAAGAGACCCAAGATACCTTCCCTCCACCCGACCCCGGCTTCGTCAACACAAACAAATAGGAAAAAAGAGAAATAGAGGGAGCAACGCCCAAAAACTGACACAAAAGTTGAAACAGCTTCAAAAACGCCCAAGAATTTGGATGGAGCTGCGTAGGAGCAAGATTACAAGACCATAACACCTCGGACTCCAGATCGGTAAAGGGAAGTCGGACACTCAACTTAGAGAAAAAACAATCATAAGCATAAAAGAAGAGCTTCTCGGAACTATCTAAGGGCGGGAAGCACACTCTCTCCTCGGAATCCGGGGCTACTAGTTTATAATCCCTCTCGGACTCTCTATTTTCACATATGCTACAATGCCTACGGAACCTAACTAAATACTCAGAATCTACCACAGAAGGGACTCTTAGAGGAAGAGGGTCTACCCAACCAAGACCACATGGAATTTTAGTCGACATCGCTTGAAGAACCTTTCGAGACATAAAATTCTTACCTACAAAGAAGAATACAACAGCAAGCAAAAATCACATAAAGAAGACAGCGAAAACCCATTCAGCAAAGCAAGAAACAAAAAACCCCACGAAGAAAATGGGGCAACCCGGAACAAAAAACACCAAGAGAACAAAAAAGAGCCCCCCCCATATACAAACAACAGCAATGGCGGCGCCTCTTTTTGGGGCAACCCAGGCATAAAGAAAAAGAAACAAACAAGAGCCACACAAAGAACAGAAGCATATGATCACAAGAAAGGAGAAACATGGGAACAAACCTGGAAGAAGAAAACGAAGACGAAGAGCTCCGAAGCAAGGAGAACGAAACGACGGCACAGAGGAAACCCCGGAAAGACACACAGAAAGATTCGGGAAAACAGAACAAAGAGGAAGAAGAAGCGGTGCTCGTAAAAGCAGAACAAAGAGAAAGAAGAAGCGGTGAAAAACAAAAACGCAGAAAAGAGGAAGGGAGCAAATAAATAAAGCCTTCACAGAGCCCGAACGAAAATCGAGGAAAAACGGTAAAATGCAATAAATGCAGGAACGACCATTTTTGAATTTTGAAAAACTACTATGCCCGAGCACGACCTCCCAAAAAGGACGAACTCGGGCAGGGGCACTGTTCATACCCTGACCGGGGTCCTCCGACTCGGGCAAATCATAAAAGGTCCGACCTCGTCCTAAGACTCACGCCTAAAGGTCGGACCTCGGACAATAAAGCAAGTAAGGCCCATCAAAAGGAACGCAGCCCAAAACCTAAAGGCCCAAAAGGCCTAGAAAAGGCGGTTCCACAAAGATAGAGATAAAACTCCCAAAGATAAGATAAGATAAGAATATCTTATCCAGGGGAGATCACGGCCAACTACTATAAATACACTGGAGCACCTAGGTATGGCATTCATTCCAAATCTACACATATCTGCTTGGACCCATGCTAACTTAAGCATCGGAGTGTCATTGCAGGTACAACCACCAACCATTCTGCATATCAAGCTCGGGTCGCTGAACCCCCCACCTCGGGCCTTTCCAAACGACCGAGCTGCACGTTTCAGGTAAACCCTCGGAACAGTGGGTTAATGAAATAATGGCCTCAATCATACAAATGCACAAATACAAGAAATAAATGGACATCTAGAATCAAGCAAATCAAGGATCACAATCATAGAAAGAGAACAATTTCACACAAGAATGGGAAATAAGTGGTTATAAAATGTAACCACATCAATAGGCTCAAATCTCACAAGCTTGTGTTCTATGCTCAATACATGCTTCACAGAGTATAAAATTCAAGCAAGTTTCACCAAAAATTTTCTTTCAATCAATTGGGTTGGTGCCCTATAATTAAATTTCTTGAAAAATCTCAATATTTGACTAAGCATTGTTGTGATTGAAAAATTCAAAAATTTCCTTAGTTTACCCTTTCCTTTTCCGCTTAAAACCAAATTCTTATGCAAAAAGGGTGACTAAGTGTTTACGATTCAAAGTATGATTTCTAATCACAACTACAAACTAAGAAGAAAGATATGCAAAAATGTATAAAGAAAAATCCAACTAAAAGTATAGAATCTATCATCTAAAACATCTAAAGATATCCATAAGCATCAAAATATCTAAAATCCAAAATAAGCAGTAAAAGTATCCAAAGTAAACTCAAAATGCATCAAAATATATACAAAAGATATGCAAAATAAGATAACTAGGAAAGTGGCCAAAATGTTCACCGGTTCCCTCCCCACACTTAAGATCAAGCATCGTCCTCGATGCTAAACCGGAGGATCAGTGGAAGGTACAACGGTGGGCTCTGGCTCTAGCTGTGGCTGTGT
This sequence comes from Arachis hypogaea, assembly GCF_003086295.3. NCBI lineage: Eukaryota > Viridiplantae > Streptophyta > Magnoliopsida > Fabales > Fabaceae > Arachis > Arachis hypogaea. Next base: position 33,667,580 of record NC_092041.1, read on the forward strand.
CTCTGTGGTGTCTGGAGTAGCTGGAGGAGCATCCTGCTAAGTCGGCGCCTCCGCATCCTCCTCCTGATGATCCTGCTCATCGGAGGCCGGAGAGTCGGGAAGCGGAGGTAACTCAGCACCCAGAGAAATAAGCGCCTAGTCCATCCGATCCAGTCGGTGTCTGACATGGCGCCTCTCGCGCTCTAAGAACCGAAATAGACGCTGGACCAATAGATAAGTCGGCTCAGGTGCTGAAGGTGGAGCTGTCGATGAAGATGGAGCTGCTGCTGTAGAAGAGGATGGGGCTGCTGTAGGGGCTGATGGTGAAGCTGTCCCCACCACTGCTCTAGCCCTGGAACAGCGTCTAGCAGGGGGCTTCTCGTACACCCAACCACCCCAGGGAATAGTAACCTCCCTGTCATCTGCATCAGGGGGTGGTGGTATCACATCATCCTCTAGCCAGGGGACCTCAGCTAGGGCCGCCATACTCGTGACCAAGGTAGGAAATGGAAGTAGGCCACGAATATGCGCCCGCCACATGCACTGTCGGATAAGTCGAGGAAAAGAGACATCCTTCCCCTCCATAACACACCCAATCAGCAGAAGCATCTCCATAGGGATCTCAGAGAAGTGAGTGGTAGGGAAGACATAGTGGGCAAAGATCATCTGCCAAGTCTTGGCCTCTCTAGTCAAGTGAGCAAACAGCATTCCCTTAGGCTTGGTATTGTTGGCATCCATAACCCATGTAGCGTCCGGTAAACCGATCACGCACCTAAGCGCCTCATAGTCAAAGGTCATGGTATGGATAGCCATCTTTGCCTGCTGATGGGCACACATGTCATCAGGAATGTGTCGACACTGTAATGCCTCCCCAATGGCAGTCTCAGTAATCATGATCTCTCTACCCCTCAACTGAACCGAATCCAAAGTAGGACGGAAGAAGTTGCAATAGAATTTCTTAACCCAAGAAATGTTGATATCCCCCAAATCTCTGTCAACAAAATCGATACCCAACTCAAGGATCCGACTAGTAATGGACCGTCTCACATCATTGGGTAGGAGAAATTTCTTCTCAGTATTTAGCTTCGTTGTTCGATATTTGGAAAATCGAAGCTCACAGTAGAGATTGGGGAACTTAGTTGGATCGGTAGAAGGTAGCAACTGATTTTCCTTTTCCTCATCATTTAAGGGATTCTTAGCATAATGCTTGTAGATGGAGGGAATAGAGCGTGTAGAATGTTTTCTCTTCTTGGAAGAGGTGGCTATAGCCATTCCTTTATCCGACATCCTGAAAGAAAAGTATAATGGAATATAAGCAATAAAGCATGTAGCACAAAGAAAAGAAAGCATATTCAAGATGTAGAATGGATGACAAGCAAACATGATATGAATGGAACTTGAGATATGGCCAACAAAGAAGAACAGAGAACACAGTCATATCCCAAGAATTCAATGTTCACTAATGACCACAATTCATAAAGAATAAGCATGTTCATCATCAATGCTCAAAGAATGGTTAAAAGAGTTAAAATGCAGGTTGGGAAGGAAAGGGGGCAGTGAGTTAGAGAAGAAAAAAAAATGGGGTAAAAATTAGGAGCATGATGAGAGATGAATATTTCAAGAATACAAATCATGGCACAACATATCATGCAAATCCCGGAAGTCGAAAATAAAGAAAGGTAGCCCAAATTCATGATAGAGAGCAAAATGAAATTGAATTTCTCGAAAATTTGGGCAGCATTTCGGCTTAAAATTCGACGTTCTCAGGTTGCAAAATGGTACAACAATCATGATTACAATATCAATTAATCACAGCAGCAAAAAGATAGCATACAGGCAACACAGAATGCACACAGAGCAACTCAAATGTGGCACTTATCAAACAAATGAACAAGTAGAAAATAAACACAAACGGAGCACTTATCAGGCCTAGAATCCTCTATCCAGCCCTAGCTACCTAATAGTAGATATTTCTATCAAACTAACTAATAGACAATACAGTAACTAACAGAAATGAACAATTAAAAAGAAAAACAGAAAAAAAACAGAAATTGAGCAGGAACCTGGGAGCTGGGAGGAACTGGGAATGGGAAGGGGAACTAGAATAGGGGCAGGGGCAGCAGAGGTGGTGGCTCGCACCGCCGCGGACGGTGGCAGTGAGGACAGTTGCCGCGGTGGTTGAGGTTCGACCGAGGAGGAGAGAGTGAGTGGATAAGCGAGAGAGAGAACGAAGTGAATGGATGAGAGAGAGAGGGTCGATGGTGAACGATGGCGGCCGCGGTGATGGCGGTGACGGCGGATGCTGCGGCGGCCGAGGTGAACGGGATGGGTGAGAGGGAGAGAGAGAGAGAGAGATTGGGTGGTGATGAGAGAGGAGGAGAGGATGGTCGTCCGGTGGTGGCTGCCGGCAGAGCAACAGCGGCGGTTATGGGCGAGGAGAAGAAGAAAACGAAAATGATGGGGGAGGAGAAACTGCGCGATTGCGCAACGCTCTTCGCGTATTAGGGTTATCCCCTTTTTTGAATCAGCGCGGGCGCGCACCTTGCGCGTCCGCGTACATTTGAGAAAACTAGGAACCCACGCGTGAGCGTGCAGTGCGCTCAAGCGTGGACTGGAAAATTATGCCACGGCGCGTGCGCGTACAGCGCGCGCACGCGTACATGTGGTTGGCCTGAGGCTTAGGGTGGGCTTGACGCACACCCAACTCTCGGGTCAGAAGCCTAGAGTGGCGGCAGCTTATAAGGGACGCGCGCGCGGCAAGTGCGCGTCGGCGTACGTTGGTAATCTGTGATACGGCGCGCTAGCGCAATGCGTGCGCTCGCGTCTGTTCTTTCCTGGTCATATGGGCGCGCACGCGGCAAGTGCGCGTCTGCGTACATCGAGTTGCGCTAGGGGCTCTACTCTCTGTGGCTTGCCTAAAAAAATTGGAGCAACAGATCGACACGGGCGCGGCTGGTGCGCGTGCGCGTCCGCGTACATGTTCTTGTTCTCATAATCGGCGCGCACGCACGTGGTGCACGTCAGCGTGGATTGTGTTGGGCTCAAGGCATAGTGGTTGCCCAAGAGAAGCCCAACTCTCTGGAATGTGGGTGGTGGCACATCCGCTCAGGGACGCGTGCGCGTACATCGTGCGCGCGCGTCCACCCCCTTTTTGTTTTTTTTTTTAAGGAAAATTATGCTCAGGTGTTCCCCATACTGCTCACAACTCTTTATTCAGTCAACCATCATACAATTCACAAAAATGCAATTTGATATTATTCATCTACTACTAAACACAACATACATGTGACTAAGCTAACAATTAAGTTGTACAAACAAATTTATGTGAAACATCTACCTACAATGGTAACTCAAATCACTTATTGAGCAAATTTAAACGAGAGTGGAAAGAGTTTACCATGGTGGGGTGTCTCCCACCTAGCACTTTTAGTTTAAGTCCTTAAGTTGGACATTTTGAGGTGCTTATTGTCATGGTGGCTGGTAGCGCGAAATTGTGATCAATACTTTTCATAACACAAATAATCCCCGGTGATGAATCCAAAAACTTGGTGTTCAATACCATGGCATAAACACAACTTCGCACAACTAACCAGCAAGTGTACTGGGTCGTCCAAGTAATAAACCTTACGCGAGTAAGGGTCGATCCCACAGAGATTGTTGGTATGAAACAAGCTATGGTCACCTTGTAAATCTTAGTCAGGCAAACTCAAATGGGTATGGTGATAAACGAATAAAACATAAAGTTAAAGATAGAGATACTTATGTAATTCATTGGTAGGAATTTCAGATAAGCGCATGAAGATGCTTGTCCCTTCCGTCTCTCTGCTTTCCTACTGTCTTCATCCAATCCTTCTTACTCCTTTCCATGGCAAGCTTATGCAAGGGTTTCACCGTTGTCAGTGGCTACCTCCCATCCTCTCAGTGGAAATGTTCAACGCACCCTATCACGGCACGGCTATCCATCTGTCGGTTCTCAATCAGGCTGGAATAGAATCCAGTGATTCTTTTGCGTCTGTCACTAACGCCCCGCCCTCAGGAGTTTGAAGCACGTCACAGTCATTCAGTCATTGAATCCTACTCAGAATACCACAGACAAGGTTAGACCTTCCGGATTCTCTTGAATGCCGCCATCAGTTCTAGCCTATACCACGAAGACTCTGATCTCACGGAATGGCTGGATCGGTTGTCAGGCGAGCGCTCGGTTGTCAGGCGATCAACCATGCATCGTGTATCAGGAATCCAAGAGATATTCACCCAATCGAAGGTAGAACGGAGGTGGTTGTCAGTCACACGTTCATAGGTGAGAATGATGATGAGTGTCACGGATCATCACATTCATCAAGTAGAAGAACAAGTGATATCTTAGAACAAGAACAAGCGGAATTGAATAGAAGAACAATAGTAATTGCATTAATACTCGAGGTACAGCAGAGCTCCACACCTTAGTCTATGGTGTGTAGAAACTCCACCGTTGAAAATACATAAGAACAAGGTCTAGGCATGGCCGAATGGCCAGCCTCCCAATGATCTAAGAACTAAATGTCCAAAGATGATCAAAGGATCTAAAATAATCCCAAGATGATCAAAGATCCCAAGATCCAAAGATGAAAATACAATAGTAAAAGGTCCTATATATAGAGAACTAGTAGCCTAGGGTGTACAGAGATGAGTAAATGACATAAAAATCCACTTCCGGGCCCACTTGGTGTGTGCTTGGGCTGAGCATTGAAGCATTTTCGTGTAGAGACTCTTCTTGGAGTTAAACGCCAGCTTTGGTGCCAGTTTGGGCGTTTAACTCCCATTTTGGTGCCAGTTCCGGCGTTTAACGCTGGGAATTCTGAGGGTGACTTTGAACGCCGGTTTGGGCCATCAAATCTTGGGCAAAGTATGGACTATCATATATTGCTGGAAAGCCCAGGATGTCTACTTTCCAAAGCCGTTGAGAGCGCGCTAATTGGGATTTTGTAGCTCCAGAAAATCCGCTTCGAGTGCAGGGAGGTCAGAATCCAACAGCATCTGCAGTCCTTTTTAGTCTCTGAATCAGATTTTTGCTCAGGTCCCTCAATTTCAGCCAGAAAATACCTTAAATCACAGAAAAACACACAAACTCATAGTAAAGTCCAGAAAAGTGAATTTTAACTAAAAACTAATAAAAATATACTAAAAACTAACTAGATCATACTAAAAATATACTAAAAACAATGTCAAAAAGCGTACAAATTATCCGGTCATCAGTGGCTTATGTTTGTACTCATCCTTGAATCTCCAAGGATCTTTGCTCCTCAATTGGTTGACAGAATTTCCAACCATTTCCATCAAGTTTGGGCAAAGTTCTACCCAAGATATGAGTCCCCATAGTTGGCCTTCACTTAGCAAACCGGGATCCCATATCTTATCTTCGCACTCGTCTTCAATTTGATCTTCATACTTTTTCTTTCCAGGTGGTTGACATATAGAATTCTCTTTAGCACACCTAACCTTCCGTCGATACCCTTGTAAAGTGGCATTCTTCCAATCATCATTCCTATACCTTGAAGCTTTTACCTTAATGAGCCTAATTCCTAACTTGCAACCACTACACAACTCATTCTTGCTTTTAGTTCCACAAAGAGCTCTAAGTTGACCATCATTTTCAATTAAGCCATATTCAAGTGAGAAAGTTGATGACAAGTCATCATATACCCATTTTTCAAGCTAATTTCACTTGTTTTGTTAGCATTTATGCACTTTCTTGCATCCTAAGTAAGTGATTTGGAGTGAAAATACATAACTTCTTTAAATCAAGCAACCACCATGAATTTAATGTTAATCATTGAGGTTTAAGCTAATTTTAATTGAATTTTAATTTATTTATAAGCCTCTTGAATTTAGTGATACTTGGAGTGTTGTTTTGGTTTATTATAGGTGAAGAAAAGAAAAGAAAAGGAAAAGCCTGGCCTAAGAAGTGTAGCCAAGGAAAGAAAAGCGTGGCCGAATCAAGAAGAAGCGTGCCGCATGCAAAGGGAGAAGCAACATTGCCCTCCACAAGGGCAGACTGCCCTCTAGGAGGGCAACATAGAGGAACCAACCAAGGAAGGCAACTCTGCCCTGCCCACTACAAGGGCAGAGCACAAAATGTGCCTTGGAACCAAGAGGAAGAGAACATTGCCCTGCCCTTGTGGAGGGCAGAATCGGGCTCTATAAGGAAGAAATTCAAGGGAAAATGTCACCCATGCATGCTACAAGGTTCGAACAAGGAACCATGAGGAAGCCAAGAACTAAGGTTGAGTGCCGTGCCAAGAAGCCAAGGAAATTAAGTGAATTGGTGCGTCCTCCGTGTTTCGAACACGGGACAGCAAAGTGGCAACTCTGCCCTGCCCTTGGCGCAGGCAGGGCAGCAATTGGATTGGTGCACGACCTTGGCGCACCAACTCTTCAATCTGGCTCACCAATCTTCGCATCTGGCAGCACCACGCTCGTCCCTGGCGCACCAATTCCCATCCCTGGCAGCACCAACACGCACAACGTTCGTCCCTGGCAGCACCAACTTTTCCTGCCCTGCCCTTGGCGCGGGCAGGGCAGCATCTCACGCATCAGGGCGCGCCAGACTCGCACCACGCCGCACCAACTCGCACCAACTCGCACCAAGGCCGCACCAACCGTCCGCACCATGCATCAATTTTCTGCCCTGCCCTCCACAAGGGCAGGGCAGCCTCCTGGGAGTGATTTTCATGGGCCGAAAATCCAAATTAAATTCCCATTTTAATTCATTTCTTCACCAAATCAAAAGCCCATCCAAATCCCAAAATCCAAGAATAGAAAGTGTATATATAGAAGCTAGTTTGATGTAATTAAGGACGAATATTTTTTTGAACCTTTTTACCACTTGACTTTTTACCTTTACTTTCAATTTAGCCTTTGAATTTGCACTTCCTTTGAGCTTTCTTGAGAGACTTGTCCGAGCACTAAGAGGATCAAGGGAGAATTGACTAATCTCCTTCCTCATTCTTCCTTGGGCAATTCTACTCTTCTGTTTTTGAGTTTTGGGTGTGTGAAATTGAGGAAATTCTGTCTCAATTCCCATTCAAACTCTCTTCAATTTGTTTTCTGCATAATTCAATTTCAATTCTGTTCTTCTATTGCTTCTTCTTTAAATTTTCTGTCAATTGCTTTGTGAACTTGGATCTAAGAAGGCAAATAGAGATCTAGGCTCTGCTACCTAGTCTCTTGAGACCTGAAACCAAATTTTACTTTTGGTTCTTCTGTGAACCTCTGCTGCATTTTATTTTCTTTCTGTTTGAATGATATTTGCTTCTGATTTAATTTCTGCTCAATCAATTGCTGCAATTTACTTCTTCTTTGTTTAGATCTTGCAATCCCATTCCTCAATTCCCTTTTATGTTCAAGCCATTTATCTTTCTTGCCATTTAAGTTACTGCAATTTAAGTTTCTTGCACTTTAAGTTTCAGTCATTTACTTTCTTGCTCTTTAAGATTCTGCAAATTTACAATTCTGTTCTTCAATTTACTGCACTTCTCCCTTTCCCCTTTACATTTACTGTCATTTACTTCCTGTTAAACACAAATCACTCAACCAATACTTGATTCGCTTAACTAAATCACCCACTAAACTAAAATTGCTCAATCCCTCAATCCCTGTGGGATCGACCTCACTCATGTGAGTTATTATTACTTGATGCGACCCGGTACACTTGCCGGTGAGTTTTGTGTTGGATCGTTCTCCACACATCAAGTTTTTGGCGCCGTTGCCGGGGATTGAAATAGATTGACAATGATTAAGTGAAGTGGAGGTCTAGATTAAGCATTTTTCTTTTCTGTTATTCTAATTCTCACTAACACACTAACTGTTTGAGTTTTTGCTTAAACTAACTAAAACTTCATTCTAGCTACAGATTGAAGTTTCATTGGCTTTCTGAGTTTGTGTGTTTATTGTTGTGTGTTTGTATGTCAGGTATAGGAAGATCTTCCCCTATCATCTCTGAAATTGATCAAAGGACTCTTCGGAGAATAAGAAGAGCTGAAAGAGGGAAAAACATTGTTGGAGAAGAAGAATCTGAGGAGGAATTCCAAGACATGGAAGGAGATACCAATCAACCAGGAGAAGGGGCCAACAATAATCAACAACAGAGGAGAGTCTTGGCTTCATACACATTTGCAAATGCTAGGCATTGTGGGAGTAGCATTCTTCCTCCCAATTTCAATGCAAACAATTTTGAACTCAAGCCACAACTCATCACTCTGGTTCAAAACAATTGCTCTCTTGGAGGAGGGCCTTTGGAGGATCCAAATCAACATCTATCCACCTTCTTGAGAATCTGTGACACAGTGAAAACAAATGGTGTGCCCCCTGATAGCTACAAGTTGCTGCTCTTCCCATTCTCTCTCAGAGATAAAGCCACTCAATGGCTAGAGACCTTTCCAAAAGAAAGCATCAACACTTGGGATGACTTGGTGAGCAAGTTTCTTGCCAAATTCTATCCACCTCAAAGAATCCTAAGGTTGAAGACTGAGGTTCAAACATTCACTCAATTGGAGGCCGAGAACTTATATGAAGCATGGGAGAGATATAAGGCTCTATTGAGGAAATGTCCACCAGAGATGTTCACTGAGTGGGACAAGTTGCAAAACTTCTATGAGGGACTCACTCTTAAAGCTCAAGAAGCTCTTGATCACTCTGCCGGAGGCTCATTACAGCTCATGAAAACCACAGAGGAAGCTCAAAACCTCATTGATATGGTGGCCAACAACCAATATTTCTTTGCTCATCAAAGACAACGCCAACCATCACAGAGAAGAGGAGTAATGGAGTTGGAAGGAGTTGATTCAATTCTAGCTCAAAACAAGATGATGCAGCAGCAGATTCAACAACAATTTGAGCAAATGGCTAAGAGAATTGATGGCTTGCAAGTGGCAGCAGTGAACACCACAAGCCAACCTCCAACCACTTGGGTGCAAAGTGAAGAAACTCAAGAAGAGCAACAACAAGAGCAAGTCCAATACATGCACAACCAAAATCCTGGAACAAATGAAGTCTATGGTGATACTTACAATCCATCTTGGAAGAACCATCCCAACCTCAGATGGGGAGACAATCATAATCAAAACCAACAACCATGGCAAAGAAACACAGGCCAGAACAATTGGAGAAACATAAACCACAACCCCCAGCCAAACACTAACCAAAACTCATACAGAAAACCACAAAACAACTACCCAAATTCTAACCAATACCCACCCAATAACCAATCAATTAACCAAAACACTTATCATCATCCATCAACACCCCAAAATCAACCCATCTCACAAGACTCACAGAGAATCACCAATCTAGAGATGCTCATGGAGAAACTGATGAAGAGCCAAGAATTGACAACCAAGAATCAAGAAGCCTCCATGAAGAACCTAGAGAGGCAGATTGGACAAATCTCTAAGAAGATTTCTGTTGAAAAACCATCAAGTTCACTACCTAGTGACACCATTCCCAACCCAAAGGAGGAATGCAAGGTCGTGCAACTAAGAAGTGGAAAAGTGTTAGTGGATGGCAACCAAGGAGCAACTAAGCAGAATGACACTGAGCCAACAAAGAATGATGAATCCATCAACAAGGACATAACAACCAAGAATGCTCCAGAAAAACTCACAGAAGAGAACAACAAACCCCAGAATTTGAAGAAAGGAAAGCAAATCATGGAAGAACCAATTCCAAAACAGCATCAAGTGGAGAAGAGCTCAACACCACCACTACCTTATCCACAAAGATTTCACAAGGAAACAAAGGACCAGCACTTCCACAAATTTCTTGAGACTTTCAAGAAGTTGGAAATCAACATACCTTTGGCAGAAGCTTTGGAGCAAATGCCTTTATATGCCAAGTTCTTAAAAGAGCTCATCAACAAGAAAAGAGATTGGAATGAGAAGGAAACAGTGATGCTTAGTGAGGAATGTAGTGCCGTGCTCCAAAAGGGAATCCCACCAAAACTCAAGGATCCAGGGAGTTTTGTAGTGTCATGCACTATAGGCAAACTATCCTTGGACAAAGCTCTTTGTGATCTTGGAGCTAGTATCAACTTAATGCCCTTGTCCATGATGAAAAAGCTTGCCATAGAAGAACTCAAACCCACCAAGATGTCATTAGTCATGGCAGACAGATCAATCAAGATACCAAATGGAATTGTGGAAAATTTGCTAGTAAAGGTTGGAAAGTTTATCTTCCCTGCAGACTTTGTAATCCTAGATACTGATGAGGAAGGCAACAATTCAATCATCTTGGGCAGACCATTTCTAGCAACTGCAAGAGCCATTATAGATGTGGAAAAAGGAGAAATGATTTTCAGAGTACACAATGAGCAGATGATCATCAATGTTTTTAAGTCAATGCAACACCCTCCAGAGCAGGAAGATCATTTGAGGGTGGATATGATAGAGAGCTTGGTGGAAGAAATGTTAGACATTGATCAGCATGAGCAAGAAAAGGACAATCAAGAAACAATAGAGGAACATGTGGCTGAGGCTTTCATAAACAAAGAAGTGGAACCAAGCAAGAAAGAAGAGGTGCAAAAGCAAGAACTGAAGCCATTACCTTCTCATCTCAAATATGCATTTCTTGGGACTTCAGAAAGCCTCCCGGTGATCATCAATTCATCCTTGACAAAGAAAGAAGAAGGAGAGCTTCTTGATGTCCTTAGAGCCCACAAGGATGCCTTAGGATGGACCATTGATGACTTGAAAGGCATCAGCCCTACAGTATGCATGCATAAGATTCTTTTGGAGGACAATTCCAAAGCAGTAATTCAACCTCAGAGAAGACTAAATCCTGCAATGAAGGAAGTTGTCCAGAAGGAAGTGATGAAGTTATGGAATGCAGGAATCATATATCCTATTTCCGATAGCTCATGGATAAGCCCAGTCCAAGTGGTACCAAAGAAAGGAGGGATGACAGTCATTATTAATGAGAAGAATGAACTCATTCCCACCAGAACAGTGACAGGGTGGAGGATGTGTATTGACTATAGAAGATTGAATGATGCCACACGCAAAGATCACTTCCCACTTCCTTTCATTGATCAAATGCTTGAAAGGTTGGCTGGCCATGCTTATTATTGCTTCTTGGATGGTTATTCTGGGTATAATCAGATAGTGGTAGATCCAAAGGACCAAGAAAAGACTTCATTCACATGCCCAGTTGGAGTTTTTGCCTATAGAAGAATGCCATTCGGATTATGCAATGCCCCAGCCACTTTTCAAAGGTGTATGCTCTCCATTTTCTCAGATATGGTTGAAAAATTTTTAGAGGTTTTCATGGATGACTTTTCTGTTTTTGGTGACACTTTCAATACTTGCTTAAACCATCTAACTCTTGTCTTGAAACGGTGCCAAGAAACTAATTTGGTTTTGAACTGGGAGAAGTGCCATTTCATGGTACCTGAGGGGATTGTTCTTGGTCATAAAGTTTCAAGAAGAGGAATAGAAGTTGACAAGGCAAAAGTTGAAATAATAGAAAAACTCCCTCCACCAACTAATGTGAAATCTGTTAGAAGTTTCTTGGGGCATGCAGGATTTTATAGAAGGTTTATCAAAGATTTTTCTAAAATAGCCAAACCTTTGAGTAACCTTTTGATGATTGATCAACCTTTTATTTTTGATAAAAATTGCCAGCATGCTTTTGAAACTTTAAAACATAAACTCACAACAGCACCAATTATCACACCCCCTGATTGGGAGTTACCATTTGAACTCATGTGTGATGCAAGTGAAATTGCAATTGGTGCTGTACTTGGGCAGAAAAAGGGAAACTTGCATCATGTCATATATTATGCAAGTAAAGTATTGAATGAAGCTCAAAAAAATTACACTACAACAGAGAAGGAATTGCTAGCTGTAGTCTATGCATTTGATAAGTTTAGATCATATTTGATAGGATCTAAAATTGTGGTTTATACTGATCATGCTGCTCTCAAGTATTTGATGTCAAAACAGGATGCTAAACCAAGACTTATCAGATGGATTCTACTCTTACAAGAATTTGACATTGAGGTAAGGGACAAGAAAGGCACTGAAAATCTAGTTGCTGATCATTTGTCAAGACTGCCACCAGAAACACTTCAAAAGACCTCATTACCTGTGAATGAAAGCTTCCCAGATGAACATCTCATGCAAATCCAACAAACACCATGGTTCGCTGATATAGCAAACTACAAAGTAGGGAGAAAGATACCACAAGAATTCACTAAGCAACAAGTGAGAAAACTAATCAATGAAGCAAAGAAGTTCTTATGGGATGAACCCTATTTGTTCAGAAGGTGTTCTGATGGAATAATCAGGAGATGTATTCCTGAAAGTGAAACAAGAGATGTATTATGGCATTGCCATGGCTCAGCTTATGGCGGACACTTTGGTCCAGAAAGAACAGCAGCAAAAATACTACAAAGTGGGTTCTATTGGCCAACCATCTTCAAAGATGCTAGGGAGTTTGTCCACCAATGTAATGAATGCCAAAGAGCAGGAGGACTAACAAAAAGGAATGAGATGCCACAGAACTTCATTTTGGAAGTAGAATTGTTTGATCTATGGGGCATTGATTTCATGGGACCCTTTCCCCCTTCTTATTCATTCAGATACATCTTGGTAGCAGTGGAGTATGTTTCAAAATGGGTGGAAGCCATAGCTACAACTACCTGTGATGCACAAATTGTCCTTCAATTCCTAAAGAAGCACATTTTTACTAGATATGGAGTGCCCAAAGGTCTCATCAGTGATGGTGGTGGCCATTTTTGTAATAGACAAATGGAGAAACTTCTCCACAAATATGGAGTTATTCATAAGGTAGCCACACCATATCATCCCCAAACTAATGGGCAAGCAGAATTAGCAAACAGGGAACTAAAGAAGATCCTAGAAAAAACAGTTGGTAGCACAAGAAAGGATTGGGCTAGGAAGTTGGAAGATGCACTTTGGGCATACAGAACAGCTTTTAAAACTCCTATTGGGAAGTCCCCATTTCAACTGTTATATGGGAAATCTTGTCATCTCCCTGTAGAGCTTGAGCACAAAGCCTTTTGGGCCACTAAACTTCTCAATTTGGATTCTGAAGCAGCCGGAGAGAAAAGATTGTTGCAGCTGAATGAGCTAGATGAGTTTAGGCTAGAAGCCTATGAAAATACCAAGATATACAAGGAGAAAGCTAAGAGATGGCATGACAGGAAGATTTTGAAGAAAGAATTCAAACCTGGACAACGAGTACTCCTGTATAATTCACGGCTCAAGATATTCCCTGGCAAGCTTAAGTCTAAATGGACTGGTCCATACTTGGTGACTAAGGTTTTTCCTTATGGGAGTATTGAATTGCTAGATGAAGCAACAAAGAGCCAGTTTACAGCAAATGGTCATAGAGCAAAACTGTATCTAGGGGGGCAATGGAACAAAGAAAAGGAGGTCCAGAACCTAAATCCCTCTTGAAGCAACAATGGAAGATGTCAAGCTAATGACAATAAAAGAGCGCTTGTTGGGAGGCAACCCAACCTGAGGTAGTTTCTTTTCATAGCTTTTTCAATAAAAATGTTGACTAATTGGTGTGGATTGCAAGGAGCTAAGTTTGGTGTTGCACACCAAAACAATTTGAGGGAGAATGAAAACTTCTAAGTTTGGTGTTCCACCAAAAATATCATTTAAAAACACATTTTCACCTCTTGCATGATTCTAGCTCCAAGCAATCAAACACATTCTTCAACTGTTGAATTGTTTTCTAGCTTTAATTTCATTAACCTTTAGCAAGGATACATGGTTTCAATTATGGTTAACTTGTCACATCTGAGGTAGTGGCAAACAATTAAGTTTGGTGTCCCTACACCAAAAATCAGTCCTGGAGCCACACTCAGTTTATACACACTAACCATATAATTAAGGGCTTGAGAAGCAAGCAACTTTGAGGATTATGCAGAATATGAGTCAACAATTGAAGACATTATGCATCTTCACTCAAAGAAAACACAACAGAAGGAAGAATCAAAGGGCTGCAACTTCAAAGGTTGTATCTGAACTTAATTCTTGCTGCTGTGTATTGTTTTGAACATGGGAACCATTGTATGTCTTGTTAGAGTGTTCATTTAGTTGCAAGTGAAATTGTTTGCTAAAAATGCTAAGTCTGCATAATGCTTGTCATCCATCACTTAGCTTTAAATATTGCTTTGTTTCCCATATGCTTAAATAAAAGAGTTTGGTTTGAATTGAAAAGTAAAATATCCAATGTTGCATAAGTATGAATGGAAGTTGGTGGTGGTATATGTGTTTGATTAAATGCATGACTCATGAAATAAGTGTTGCATAATATCATTCTCATTCAATTGTGAGTTAACTTGCTGTTACAAAGACTCTTATCAAGAATGAAACAACCCTTGGTAACAAAAACAGAAAGAAAAAGGGAAAGAAAAAGCCTAAAATGGCAAAGAAAAACAAAGAATAAAGGTTGGACACCAATAGCTTGAACCTTAGGACATATGCCTGTGGTGTTCTTGTACTAAGATCTGCTTGGATGAGTAAATTCTAAGGGGTATTTTGAAACCCGGTCACTTAGATCAACTGATTTGGGATGGCCAATTGAAAATCCACAATAAAGAGCAACTTAGATACAGAACATTTAGTTATCCAAAGAGATGCTGGGCATCAATGATCCTAGGAAGAATTAATGAGCCAAGTGTCTGTGGTGGAGAGATGTTGAGCAAAAAGAAAAGAAAATAAAGCCAAAGGCTATGCTGCAGCATTTGACACCCAACCTATAAAGGAACAATAAGCTTGTTAAGCTTTGTAAGCCAAGAAAAGTTAGCAAGGGAGTGAGTAAAAAGTGAGTCTTATCACAGCAAGTTTAGCAAACCTTTGATGCAAAATGTATATTATGTAACAAGAACAATAACTTGAGTTGTCATTGTCTGCATAAATGCCCCATAGATCAAGTTCTGCTATCTGCATAATAAGGATAAGTATCCTTTTCTTATTCATTCCATTTACTCTTAGTTTTGATGCTTGCTTGGGGACAAGCAAGGTTTAAGTTTGGTGTTGTGATGACAAGTCATCATATACCCATTTTTCAAGCTAATTTCACTTGTTTTGTTAGCATTTATGCACTTTCTTGCATCCTAAGTAAGTGATTTGGAGTGAAAATACATAACTTCTTTAAATCAAGCAACCACCATGAATTTAATGTTAATCATTGAGGTTTAAGCTAATTTTAATTGAATTTTAATTGATTTATAAGCCTCTTGAATTTAGTGATACTTGGAGTGTTGTTTTGGTTTATTATAGGTGAAGAAAAGAAAAGAAAAGGAAAAGCGTGGCCTAAGAAGTGTAGCCAAGGAAAGAAAAGCGTGGCCGAATCAAGAAGAAGCGTGCCGCATGCAAAGGGAGAAGCAACATTGCCCTCCACAAGGGCAGACTGCCCTCTAGGAGGGCAACATAGAGGAACCAACCAAGGAAGGCAACTCTGCCCTGCCCACTACAAGGGCAGAGCACAAAATGTGCCTTGGAACCAAGAGGAAGAGAACATTGCCCTGCCCTTGTGGAGGGCAGAATCGGGCTCTATAAGGAAGAAATTCAAGGGAAAATGTCACCCATGCATGCTACAAGGTTCGAACAAGGAACCATGAGGAAGCCAAGAACTAAGGTTGAGTGCCGTGCCAAGAAGCCAAGGAAATTAAGTGAATTGGTGCGTCCTCCGTGTTTCGAACACGGGACAGCAAAGTGGCAACTCTGCCCTGCCCTTGGCGCGGGCAGGGCAGCAATTGGATTGGTGCACGACCTTGGTGCACCAACTCTTCAATCAGGCGCACCAATCTTCGCATCTGGCAGCACCACGCTCGTCCCTGGCGCACCAATTCCCATCCCTGGCAGCACCAACACGCGCAACGTTCGTCCCTGGCAGCACCAACTTTTCCTGCCCTGCCCTTGGCGCGGGCAGGGCAGCATCTCACGCATCAGGGCGCGCCAGACTCGCACCACGCCGCACCAACTCGCACCAACTCGCACCAAGGCCGCACCAACCGTCCGCACCATGCATCAATTTTCTGCCCTGCCCTCCACAAGGGCAGGGCAGCCTCCTGGGAGTGATTTTCATGGGCCGAAAATCCAAATTAAATTCCCATTTTAATTCATTTCTTCACCAAATCAAAAGCCCATCCAAATCCCAAAATCCAAGAATAGAAAGTGTATATATAGAAGCTAGTTTGATGTAATTAAGGATGAATATTTTTTTGAACCTTTTTACCACTTGACTTTTTACCTTTACTTTCAATTTAGCCTTTGAATTTGCACTTCCTTTGAGCTTTCTTGAGAGACTTGTCCGAGCACTAAGAGGATCAAGGGAGAATTGACTAATCTCCTTCCTCATTCTTCCTTGGGCAATTCTACTCTTCTGTTTTTGAGTTTTGGGTGTGTGAAATTGAGGAAATTCTGTCTCAATTCCCATTCAAACTCTCTTCAATTTGTTTTCTGCATAATTCAATTTCAATTCTGTTCTTCTATTGCTTCTTCTTTAAATTTTCTGTCAATTGCTTTGTGAACTTGGATCTAAGAAGGCAAATAGAGATCTAGGCTCTGCTACCTAGTCTCTTGAGACCTGAGACCAAATTTTACTTTTGGTTCTTCTGTGAACCTCTGCTGCATTTTATTTTCTTTCTGTTTGAATGATATTTGCTTCTGATTTAATTTCTGCTCAATCAATTGCTGCAATTTACTTCTTCTTTGTTTAGATCTTGCAATCCCATTCCTCAATTCCCTTTTATGTTCAAGCCATTTATCTTTCTTGCCATTTAAGTTACTGCAATTTAAGTTTCTTGCACTTTAAGTTTCAGTCATTTACTTTCTTGCTCTTTAAGATTCTGCAAATTTACAATTCTGTTCTTCAATTTACTGCACTTCTCCCTTTCCCCTTTACATTTACTGTCATTTACTTCCTGTTAAACACAAATCACTCAACCAATACTTGATTCGCTTAACTAAATCACCCACTAAACTAAAATTGCTCAATCCCTCAATCCCTGTGGGATCGACCTCACTCATGTGAGTTATTATTACTTGATGCGACCCGGTACACTTGCCGGTGAGTTTTGTGTTGGATCGTTCTCCACACATCAAAAGTAAAGCTTAGGGATAAGAGTTTTACCCACTTGAATGTTGTGATGGATGGTGACTTGGGAAGGGAGACCTCCCCACACTTAGACAATGCAAAGTCTACTTCTTTAGGCTCTACTTTGGTTGTTTCCACCTCTTCACAAGCTTCTTCAATTTCAACCTCATCCCCTTTGTTACGTGGCTTGGTGTTGTCTTCAAGAACTTCATCTTTTTAATGAGGAGTGATTCAATTTTGGATAGGAATTCATTGATGAATGAATTCATCTCTTGATCAACCTCTTCATATTCTTCAATTTCAATATGCACCATGCCATTTTCGTTATCCTTGGGAGGTTGTGCACACTCTTTTATAGTTTCAACTTCATGTCCAATGAGAGAGGATTCCATTGTGGAGAGAAATTCATCCATGATTGAATCCATTTCTTGATAAGTCTCTTCCAAGTCTCCAACGATGATATGCCTTGGAGGTTGCGCACCCTCCTCAACATCAATATCAAGCTTCTTGGAAGGGTTCTCCATGATGCTATATTCCCATGGACTTTCAACATCTCCTAAATCTTCAACCGCTTCTTCCTTTTCTTCAATGATCATAGGCTTCTCCAATTGTTCCAACACAAAATTTGACTCCTCCTTCTCCACCGAATTTTCCAATTTCTCTTTCATGCTTTGCTCTTCTTTTGACCTTTCACATGTGGTCACGGGATTACCTTGAGTCTTCAAACATTGGTGGGCTAAAGTGTGCACCACCTTGGTCAAATTAGTCACAAACTCAAGTGTGTCCCGCTTCATAGCTTCTTGTCCTTGAAGTAACAAAGTGAGAGAATCGTCCATTGGGGCGTGGGGTGAGTAGGAAGGTTCATTATTTTGGAGAGAGGGTTCATAATGGGAAGGTGGTTCTTCTTGGTAAGGTTGTAGAGATTGTGTGTATTGAGGTGGTTCTTGGGAGTAATCTTGATAGGGTTGTGGTGGTTCTAAGGATTCTTTCTCAAAATGGTCATAAAAATATGGTATGGGTGATTGGTCATATGTTGGATATGGATTATAGGAAGGTGCTTGATGTAGAGAGGCTTGTGAGTATGGTTGAGGTTTATGTTGAGGATATGGTTCATAGGCATATGGTGGTGGTTCTTGAAAGTCACAAGGTGATTCACCATAGCCATTGGATTGATATGCATCATAGAATGGCTCTTCTTCATAGTGCATTGGTGGGGATTGTTGCCATGAAGATTGATCATATGCATATGGCTCCTCCCACCTTTGATTGTCCCATCCTTGATACACATCCTCATTGAAGCTCTCATTTCCTACAACATAATTATAACCAAACTCATAGCCAAAGTGAGAATTCATAACAGTAAGAGAGGGCAAAAACAAAAAACAGTAACAAATAAAGAGAACAAACTAAAAACTAACAAAGAAGCAAAAAGCAAACATATTCACAATATTCATATATATACAATAACCAATAACACAACACCATTGCAAGTCCCCGGCAACGGCGCCATTTTTGATGATTAGATTTTTGACGGTTTAGAATTTCACTAATGAAATCTCGTTGTAAAGTATAGTTTCTAAACCAAACAATAATCCTTTCATACAAAAGATTGTTTGTCACAAGTAACAAACCCCTAATTTTATAAACCGAAGTATTTAAACCTCGGGTCGTTCTCCCTAGGAATTACAATAAAGTGTCTTGTTATTGGTTATGAGTTATTTTGGGGTTTTGGATAAGAAGCATGAAAAGTAAATGGCAATGAAAATAAACTAACAACTATAAAAGGCTCTTGGCAAGATATGAGAATTAGAAGTCCTATCCTAGTTATCCTCCTCAATTGTGATAAAAATTGTTCATTGCTCCCACTTAGTTAACCTCTAACCATGGAGGAAAGTCAAGTGGATGAATCAATTTGATTCCCCAAGTCCTAGTCAACTCCTAAAGGAAAGACTATCTTTAGAGGCATTCAAACCAATTAGCAACTTCTAATTATCAATCAACAAAGGAATTAGATAACTCAAGAGTCACTAATTACTCTACCTAGGCCAAGAGGAACAAAACCTACACTAAAATCCAACCAAGCATTTCATCAAACACTTGGAAGGCACAAAAGGAAAGCATAGTAATTTGAGAACAAGAATAGTATCTAACAACAATTATTGCAAAGAATTAACAACAACAATCAAGGAAATCACAATTATCATGAATTACCTTAAATTGCATTATTGAAAGAAAACAAAAGAACAACAATCTATCCAAAACAAAGTGAAGAGTTACAATTATTAAAGCACATAACTAGAAAGAGGAAGAGGAGAAGATTAAGGATTGGCAAAGGAAAAGTGAAGCAAAGCATGAATTAAACCTAAGAAGAGAGATTAACCTAAACCTAATCCTAATTCTAGAGAGAAGTGAGAGCTTCTCTCTCTAAAACTAATCCTAATTATGCTATATGATTCCCTAGATTCAATAATTGATGCCTTCCCCTCAATCCTTGATCCTTTTATTCCTTCCTATCAGCAATTGGCGCCAAAAATGGGCTCAGAAACCCTCTCAAATCGCCAGGCATATGTTGCTTTAATGAAGTCATGTGCGGTCATCGACGCGTGCGCGCACAGTACGTGTGCGCGTCCCTGGCCGATTCTGCAATGTGCGCGCGAGCGCCTTGTGCGCGTGCGCGTGCTTGGCCGAGATCAATTCTTTTGTCTTTTGTGCTTCTCTCCATTTGCATGCTTCCTTCCTTGCTTCTTTGATCCATGCCTAGCCTATTTCAATCCTGGAATTACTAGCAAACACATCAAGGCATCTTATGGAATCAAGGAGAAATTAGAATTCATCAAAATAAGGCTTAAAAAGCATGTTTTTACACTTAAGCACAAATATGGGAGAGATAACAAAACCATGCTAAATCATAGGCTAAATGTGACAAAAGGTTATCAAAACACTCTAAATTCAATACAAGATAAACCCTAAAAATGGGGTTTATCAAGCATATAGTTAGGAATAACAACTCTTTTGAGCTTTTTAGGCCAATTTTGACCCTCTAAACCATTGATGCTCGAAGACTTAGACCTTTTATTTTCGTTTTTGTTTTTATTTTCTTTTTTTTTTTGCCTGTTTCTTTTGCTTCAAGAATCAATCTTTTTATTTTCCAGAGAATCAATAATACTTCTCTAAAGTCACTGTTCTTCAAGAGCCAATATGCTTACTCCAATGTCAAATATGTACAGTTAATTCATACATTTAGAAAATAAAGATAAGGTCACCACTTTAAGGTAAATAGAACAACTTGTAATATCACTCAAGACCCTATGTATTTCACTGCTTCTCTTTTCAATAAATTTTCCTTTTTAAGCTTGATGTGGATTAAATAAGGCATCCTTAAATAAAACAAAGAAAACAAGAAACCCAATTGTGATCATGTACTAGAATAGAAAACAGATAACAAAATAGAGTACAAAGAAAACAGAGAGAAAAATAGATATAGGGAGAATGAAACTTGACCGCCTCAGAGATGGCGGCCACTGCTCCCTCCGGGGAATCCTCTGGAGCGTGTAAGCTTCTCAATGTCACGCCCCTGCCTCATCTGCTCCTCTTTCATGCTCTTTTGATCTTCCATCATCTGATGGAGGATAGTAGACTGGTCTTGATGTTCTATCCTCAGTTGATCAACAGATGAAGTCAGCTCCCCTAGAGATGTGGTCAATTGATCCCAATAGTCAAGGAAAGGGAAGTACATCCCTTGAGGCATCATTGGGATCTCCTATGGAGGTAGCGGAATGGGTTCTTGCTGTGGTCCTTGTGCAAGCTCCCTTGCGTGCTCCATGCCCTTTCTTGTGATGGGTCTCTCCTTATCAATTAGGGTATCTTCCCCTATGCAAACTCCAGTTGCTCCACGTATACGATAAATGATATGAGGGAACACCATCCGTGCTTGGGTGGAACGCTTGACTGCTACTATTTAAATCTCTTGAGGGATCACCTCATGTACCCCACCTCATTGCCGAGCATGATGCAGTAGATCATCACTGTCCTCTCAACTGTAACCTCAGAGTTGTTACTTGTAGGGATGATTGAGCGTTTGATAAACTCCAACCATCCTCTAGTAACTAGCTTAAGGTCAAGCCGACCCAGTTGGTACGGCTTGCCATGGACGTCCCTCCTCCGCTGAGCTCCAACTACGGAGATATCAGTAAGAACTTGCTCCAATGTTTGGTCAGAGTTGACCCTTCGAGTGTAAGAGTATGGGTCACCTCATGACTGAGGAAATTTAGTGCCATCCTCACACTTTCAGGGCTAAAATCTATGATTTGCCCTCTGACCATGGTCCGCCAGTTTTTGGCCTCCGGGTTCATACTAGTGTCATGCTTCTTATGACCTAGGCATTGGCATAGAATCCTTGCACCATTAATACTCCAAATTTAATGATGGGATTAGCCAGAATTTCCCAATCTTGTCACAAAACTTGGTGTAGGATCTCCGGATAGTCATCTTCCTTGAGCTTAAAGTGGACCTCGAGTATCACCCTTTTCTTCCTCACTACGTCATAGAAGTGGTCTTGAGGGGCTGTGGTGAGGAATCTTGTGGTCTCCAATCGCTCAGAGTTGGAAGCGGGGGCTTTCTCTTTTCTTTTTCTTGAGGATTCTCTGGTATTTGGTGCCATGAAGGTAGGATAAAAAGAAAAAGCAGAGCTTTCCATGTGATGCGTGAGCATCTTATACCCTTTTTCCTAGCATTTTCTAGTTGTTTTTTTGTTAGAGTTTATTAAGTTTTACTGTATTTTAGTGCAAAAATCCTCTTTGGAAGCTACTTTGAGTTTTTGTGTTATTTTTATGATTTTAGGTGAATTTTGGATGAATTTGGCAAAGTTCTGTGCAACAGCAAAGAAATGATAGAAGATGCTGTCAATCCTGGCATCCGTGCATTCTAATGAGCATAACCAAAGCTACAGAGGTTCAATTAAAGTGCTCTCAACGATCTTAGAAAGCTAACTTCCAGAGCTTTCCAGCAATATATAATAGTTTATAATTGTTTTTTGGTATCACTGCCATCCTTGGTGTTAAACGTGAAGCCTGGCGTTTAAACGCCCAAGAATAAGCAAACCCTTGGCGTTGAACACCAAAACCTGGCATTGAATGCCAACAGCAGGACAGAGCCATCGTTATTTCACCCTCTTATGGGTGTTCAATGCCCATACCGGCACTGAACATAGGGTGGAAATAGGCCAGGCCAGGCCAGGCTTTGCTCTTAACAGGCCTGGCCTGTCATACAGTTGATTGGCCTGAGCCTGGCCTGCAGCCTGTTATAGGCTCTTTATAAAGTACTAGGCCTGGCCTGTTATTCAGCTTGGCCTGGCCTGAAGCCTGTTAAAAGGCCTGATAATTTTTTTTTACAAAAATAAAAATATTATTTAAAAAAATTATTTTTTAATAAAAATAGTTATATGTGATATGTCATATATTTAATATTTATAAAAAATTTTAAACTTTTAACATATTTAAAATATACAAAAATATTTATAATAAAATATAATAAATTTAAAATATCTCATAATTTTATTAATAATAAATAATTATTTATATATTTAATTATATTTTAACAGGTCCAGGCAGGCCTGACAGGCCTATAAGTCTAATTAGTAAGCCTGAGCCTGGCCTATTAATGTAATAAGGCTTTTAAAAGAGCCTGGGCCTGTACCTATTTTATATCAGGCCAGGCCAGGCCAGGCCAAACACAGGCCAGGCTGCAGGCCCCTGGCAAGCCGCCTGGCCTTTTTCCACCCCTAATTGAACGCCACTATTCAGCCCAAATCACTCCTTTATTGGGCCTCGAAGTGGATTTAGCTTCTCTTAGGCTTATTTTATTTTCTTTTTGTAATTTTTAATTAGAATTAATATCTTTTTAGGTCTAGCAACAATTAGATTAGTATATATAGGAGAAGATCACCCATGTTGATGATCATCTTCTCCCCCATTATCCATTCTTGGAACTCTTTTTTCTTTGTGAATTATGAGCCACTAAACCTCCTAGTTAGGTTAGGAGCTCTATTTATTTCTATGGATTAAGATTATTATTTTTCTACTTTAAATAATGTTTGATTCAATTCTAAGGTGTTATTTTCGTTCCTAATCTTATGAATCTTTTGTGATTCTTGAGAGAGCCATCTCGCTTGAGCAACAGCTAGGAAACACTCCTCCTAAACTGAAGGTTACCTCCGACGGATTGGGATATGTGACATGAAATCTTGTCAAATTTGATTAATTAAGGTTTTTGTGGCACCAAACTAGTTTTCTGAACTTCACTCTTTGATCTGAAAGAATTGACCTTGTTTGTGGTGTTTCAGTAAGATTAGAGGAGATTAATTCGCTACGAGAGTAGGCTTTAGTCACCTATGGTTTGCCATAGAATGAATGATTCATTGTTAAGCTGGTTGGTAAGACGTCTTAATTCAGAAAGATAAACATCTTCAAATCCTTAACTGCTCCCATATATTATCTCTTTACTAAACCTTTAATTGCTTTCTTTATTTTCTTGATTATTTTGCTTTATGCGAATTCAACAACAACAACTCCTTTTTTATTTACCTAACTAAGTCTAGCAAGATAACTATTGCTTGCTCAATCCAACAATCCTCGTGGGATCGAGCCTCACTCACCTACGGTATTATTTGGATGACCCGGTGCACTTGCCGGTGAAGTTGTGCAAGTTCTAATTTCGCGCACCAAGTTTTTGGCGTCGTTGCCGAAGATTGTTCGTGATTGACAACTATCGGTTGTCTTGTTGCTTAAATTAGGTATCTATTTATTTTTACTTTATCAGTTTTTGACAATTTATTTTCTTTTGAGTTTTTAATTTTAAGTTTCACTTATTTCTCTATCTTTTCAAAAATTATCATTATTAATTTTTTCTTATTTTCAAATTTTAAGTTTGGTGTCTTTTTAGTATTTTTCCTTTCCTTTTTAAATTTCAAATTTTTTTTTTAAATTTCTCTTGAATTTTCGAAAATTCTTGCATTTTTGTTCTTTCTCGTATCTTGATTTAAAATTTTTAAGTTTGGTGTTTCTTTTTATCTTGTTTGTTTTTTTGAAATTTTGATTGCTATCTTGTTTATCTTTTCCTTTAAAATTTCAAATTTTTTTATCATCTTTTTAGTTAATTTCAAATTTTAATTTTGGTGTCCCGTTAGTGATCTTTTTGTTTAATTCAATTTTCTGTAATCATATCTTGATTATCTTTCTTGATCTTGGTTCTTTATCTTATCTTTTTCTTTATTTCAATTCTTATTATCTTATCTTATCTTCATTTTAAATTCAAATTTTAAAGTTTATTGTTTCTTTAGTTTTTCTTTCTTTCAATTTTAAATTTCAAAATATTTATTTAACATTTCCTTTTTAAATTTCAAAAATCTTTAAAATCAAATCTTCCATTTTTATTTTTAAAATCTCTTAGTTAATTATTTGTCTTATCATGTTTTATTTTTAAGTCTAGTATCTCTTTAATTATTCTTTTTCTTTCTTTTTTCAAAACCCTTTTAAACCTTTTCTTTTTCCTTTTATTTTTGAAAAAAAAAACTTTTAAATTAATTCTCCTATTCTTATCTTCAATTCTTTTTTATTTATGACTCTATCTCATTTGATATCTTTATTATAGTTTCTCACAGAGAGTCCTCTATACTCTGACATAGAGACCCCTACCTTTCCTTTTCTCCCCTTGCTTCTTGATTGTTTATGAGTAGGAACAGGGATAAAGAATCCTTCTTGATTCTGATCCTGAACCTGAGAGAACCTTGAGGTGGCGTTTGCAACAAGCTCAAGCTTGCAGAGCTAAAGGAAATCTCACAGAATCTTTTGAGAAAGAAGCTGAAGATACAACTATGGCAGCTAATCTAAACGCTGGAGGAGACGTAAAGAAGGTCCTTGGCTCTTACACTGCACTGACATCTGACTTCTATGGGGGCAGCATATCCATACCTGCCATAGGTGCTAACAATTTTGACTTTAAGCCTCAACTGGTCACTCTAGTGCAACAAAATTTTCAGTATCATGGACTTTTGCAGGAAGACCCCAACAAGTTCATATCTAATTTTCTACAGATCTATGATACTATCAAGACAAATGGAGTGAAATCAGTAGTTTACAAGCTCATGCTCTTTTCTTTTGCTGTAAGGGATAGAGCAAAGCTATGGTTGGATTCTCAGCCTAAGGAAAGTCTGGACACATGGGAAAAGGTGGTCAACGGATTTCTGACCAAGTTCTTTCCACCTCAAAAGCTGAGTAAGCTTAGGGTGGAAGTCCAAACCTTCAGACAGAAAGAGGGAGAGTCCCTCTATGAAGCCTAGGAGAGGTACAAGCAGCTGATCAGAAGATGCCCCCGACATGATCTTAGAGTGGACCATGTTAGAGATCTTTTATAATGGTCTCTTTGAGATGTCCAAGATGTCATTGGATCACTTTGCTGGTGGCTCACTCCACATGAAGAAGACACTTGAGGAGGCACAGGTGCTCATTGAGATGGTTGCCAACAACCAATATATGTACACTTCTCAGAGGAACCCTGTGAACACTAGGACTACTCAGAAGAGAGGACTCATGGAGGTGGAAACATTGGACGCCATTTTGGCGCAGAACAAGATGATGTCTCAGCAGATTAACATGATCTCCCAACACCTAAGTGGGATCCAAGTTTCAGCTATTACATCTCAAGAGACATCCTACGAAAAGGACGCTGGTGACAATGCTTGGCCCACCTTGGAAGAAGTAAACTACATGAAGAATTCCTCCAAAATCTGAATAATAATCCCTATTCAAAGAATTTTAATCAGGGATAGAGGAATCACCCTAACTTTAAGTAGAGAGATCAGAAGAGTCCTTAACAAGGCTTCAACAACAATCAGGGTGGAACCAATCAAAACAGGTTCAATAACAAACAGTTCTAACCCTCTCAGCAGCAAATGGAAACGCCCGCACAAAACCTTTCTGACTTAGCCAAAATAGTTTTTAAACTCTCCAAGGACACACATAGCTTTATGGCAGAGACTCTATCTTCAATTCGAAACCTGGAGGTACAAGTGGGTCAGTTAAGCAAGAGGATACCCGAGGATTTCTCCAACACTTTTTTAATCAATACAGAGGTAAATCCAAGGGAAGAGTGCAAGACCCTCACTATGGGAGCTGAGGCTGAATTCAAGGAGGAATATGCTGCTAAAAATCTGAAGGAGAACAAGGCTCTAGAGGAGACTAGGAGTGTACTTCTACACACCCCTATGGAGATGCAGGGGTCTGAAGAACAACCCTCTCCAAACATGCAAAAGGAGACTGAGGATGAGAAACTTGCTCAATTCTTGGCAGTCCTCAGAAAGCTGCAAGTTAATATCTCTTTTGCTGAGGTGTTGAAGAAGAAACCTCCGTATATAGCTTGTTTAAAAAGTGTGACTTCTGAAAAGACGGCTCTGAGGAGAGATGAGACTGTGGTGTTGACCAAGAAATACAACGCCCTTGTGCAAAGGAAGCTACCTCCAAAGATACTAGATCCCGGAAGCTTCCTGATTCCCTATACTATAGGGACTATCACATTCGAGAAGTCACTGTGCGACCTTGGATCAAGCATCAATCTTATGCCTCTCTTTGTGATGAGGAAGCTGGGAATCCAAGAGGTGCTGCCTACCAAGATCTCACTGGAGATGGCAGATAAGTCCCTGAAATGGGCATATGGACTAGTGGAGAATGTCCTTATAAAGATTGAAGACCTTTACCTCCCTGCATATTTTGTGATAATTAACACTGGAGAGGACAAGAACGACTCCATCAACCTGGGAAGGCCCTTCTTAGCTACTGGGAAGGCCTTGATTGACGTTGAGAAAGGAGAGTTAATTATGAGGTTGTGGAAAGATCATATTCTGTTTAAAATTTCCAACCCTCACTCTTTCTTGGATAAAGGAGGTACTACTGTGCAACACTTAGTGTTTCAGCCTTCTCTCTCAGTGCAGAGCCTTACAGAACCCCCAGGCATCAAACCTAAGTTTGGTGTTAGGTGATAAACCCTGATTTTGTAGTTTATCTTATGCTTAATTTGGCGGATTTTATCAATTTTTCTCACATTTATTCAATGAAATAGCACGGTTTTGTAATTCTCCCTAGATTTGTGCTTAAGTGTAAAAACATGCTTTTTAGGCCTTAAAATAGCTAAATTTAACTCACTTTAATTCCATTCGATACCTTGATATGTTTGTTGAGTAATTTTAGGTTCATAAGGCAAGTATTGGATAGAAGAAGTGAGGAGAAAAGCATGCAAAGTGGGAGGACTCATGAAGAAATGAAGGAACCGTAAAGTTGTCAAGCCTGACCTCTTTGCACTCAATCGACCATAACATGAGCTACAGAGGTCCAAATGAGGCGGTTTTAGTTGTGTTGGAAAGCTAACATTCTGGGCTTCGAAATGATATAAAATTTGCCATATGTTGCTTCGCGTATAGGGGCACGCACCCACCATTTACGCGTGCGCACCGATTGAGCACGTGGATTACTAAAGTGAAATCGTGGCCAGCGATTTCTAGAGTATTTTAGGCCCAATCCAACTCATTTCCAATGCTATTTCATGCAGAATTCAAGCTTGGGTAAGGGGGGAGCAATTGTTTGGTAGTATAGCATAATGTATGTTAGTTTCCAGAGAGAGAAGCTCCCTCTTCTCTCTAGAACTAGGTTAGGTTTAGGTTAATCTCTCATAGATCTATGTTCAATCTCATGTTTTCATCTTGTTTTCTTTCTAATTTCATGCTTCTACTCTTTCATTCTCATGATGTGTAGTGTTAATTTTCCTTTTTGCTTTCTCTTTTGTAATGATGAACTCATGTTGGATTTGGATTTTCTTTTAATGAAATTTAATGTTGATGTTTCTTTTATTGATGGTTTGAGTTGTTGATTTATTTTTCTTGCAATTTGTAGTTGGTAGACTTTACTATTCTTGCACATTTACCATGCTTTCCATTTGTACCCACCAAGTGTTTGACAAAATGCTTGGTTGGGCTTTAGAGTAGATTTTGAGCATTCTTGGCTTGGAGAGAGTAATTAGGCAATCTTGAGTCATGAAAACCCAACTAATGTTAGTGATCTAGAATTGTTAGTTAATATGATTTCCATTGACTCTAATCTTTTGCTAATTCTATTAGTAAGTTGATTAGTACATTTGGATTGAGGTTAACTAGTCTTGTTTGACTTTCTCTCATGGAAGATAACTTATACCTTCTTCCAATGTTGGGGATGATGAAATGAGATAAATTCTTGTTTATTATTGTGATATGATTGATTAGTCTTGTTTGACTTTCTCATTATGAGAAGATAACATGATACCTTCTTCCATTTGTTGGAGTTGACTAAATAAGATGAATTAATCATTGTATGACTAGGATAGAAAGCCTATGATCTCAATTCCTGCCATGAATGTCTCTCCTTATTACTTGCTTTCTTTAGTTATTTGCTTGATTTACTTTCCTTGTCATTTAATTTCTTGCCCTCTTATCAATTAAAACCCCAAAACATACTTTATAGCCAATAATTGAGCACTTCGTTGCAATTTCTTGTGAGATGACCCGGAGTTAAAATACTTCGGTTAATTCTTAGTTGGGGTTTGTTACTTGTGACAACTCAAATTTAATTTGGTGTTAGATTTGTTTGTTAGTTTGGAGCTATGCTTACAACGAAGTAATTCTTTTCTACAAGAAGAAAAATCTAGACCGACAATAATTTTTGTGTCAAATTAATGGCCTTTTATTTGTTTGTTTGTTTTTGTTAGGTTTAGGAGTTTGTTCTCATTTTTACTAGATTTTGTTTTTATTTTCTATTATGAATTCTCATCCTCACTTTGGCTATGAGTTTGGCTCAAATTATGTTGTAGGAAATGGGTGCTACAATGACAATATGCATCAAGGATTTGGGAATCAAAGATGGGAGGAGTCTCAAGGAATTGATCAACCTTCTTGGCAACAACAACTTTCGGTTTCTTATGGGTATAATTCTAATCCTAATGCATATCACTCTAATGGATGTGGTAACCCTTATTGTGATTGTCAACAACCACCACTACATGCCTATGAACCACCTCCTCAACATGATTTTGAACCACCTTACTCACAAGCCCCCTACTACCAAACACCTCATTATGACCCTAATCCATATCCACAATACCAACCACCATATGAACCATATGAAGAACCACCCCAATTCAACCCCAAATACCCTCAAGAACCACCACCTCCATACTATTACCAAGATGAACCACCTCCAATGTATGAGAACTCTCAACCACAAGATGAATCGCCTCCCATATTTGAAAAAATCATGGCTCAGTTTGCTAACATTACCGTGAACTTGGACTCATGGAACTCATGCAACAAGCAAAGCATCTCCACGGATGAATGTGAGAAATCAACTAAATAAATGAGCATGAAGGAGATTTTAGAATCCCAACATGAGGACAAGGAGAAGGGGTATGTCTTGCAACAAGTGGAGGAGGAAGAGATCATTGAAGAAGAAGAAGTGGTTGAAGAGTTAGAGGAAGTTAAACAAGAGGTGGATTTCAAACTTGAGAACACTTCCACACCAAGTGATATTGTTGATAATCTTGTGGAAGTTGTTGAACTTTCTTCCATTGAACTTGAAAATAATGTTGAGGAGGATAATGCGCAACCTCCACGGCATAGTATGAGTGATGAAAGATTGGAAGAGGTTGATCAAGAGATAGATTCAATCATTGAGAATTTCTTATCTACAATTGAATCCTCTCCCATTGGGCTTGAAATTGAGATCAAGGAAGAAGATGCACAACCTCCCATGTCATTGGTAAGCAATGAAGAAGAGATTGAATTGGAAGGAAACTACCAAGAGGAAGAGGTTGAAATTAAAGAAGCTTGTGAAGAGGTGGAGATAATCAAAGAAGAGCACAAGGGAGTGGAACATGCAAGACCATTGGAGACATCCCTTTCTAAGTCACCATCCAATGCAACATTCAAGTGTGTAAAACTCTTATCACTAAGCTTTATTATCCCACTTGAATATGGTTTGCTTGAAAATGATGGTCAACTTACAGCTCTTTGTGGATTGAGGAGTAAGAAAGAGTCATGTAGTGGTTGGAAACATCATTATAGGTTCATTATGGTTGCATGCTCAAAGTTTGATTGCAAGGTTTGGTGTGGAACTAAATTGCATGGGTCTAGGAGAATATTTAGGTGCTTAATTGAGAATTCTAAGGTCATGCCACCCAATTGGAATCATGATGATCAATTTGAAGATGGGTGTCAAAACAAAGTGTGGGATCCCGAATCACACAAGGAGAATCAAATTTGGAAGCCCATGGCTTGTGTGGAACTCCATCAAGGCTTGGAGTCATCATCTTTGAAGAATAGAGCTTATTGGAGACTCAAGCATTGGTGGATGTTCAAGGATAGCTTCAAGCACAAGCCACCTTGAGAAGAGCTCCCCATAAGTCCAACTTAAGGACAATAAACAAAAGTGCTAGGTGGGAGACACCCCACCATGGTAAACTCTTTTCATTTTCTCTTTTGTAAATATCGGTATAATAGGTTTGATTTCATGTTTTGTTTAGTTTGTGGAGTATAATTGGTAGTTTAGTAGGTTAAATAAGGTTTTATGGTATTTGGGTAGCTGTTTGGAGGTTTGGAATGCTTGGATTGGTGCAAGAACATGAAAAATTTGGAAAAACAGAGCACCAACCCGCGCGCGCGCGAACCTGGCGCGTACGCGCGCCTCAAGCATTTTCAACCATTCATGCGGACGCGTCATGTACGCATACGCATGGATACAAAATTTCATCCCTCCATACATTAACCCGAGAGTTGTGCCTATACTGCGCCAGCACCATGCCTGAGGCACAAACCACCTACGCGTGCGCGCAACTGGCGCGTACGCGTCCTTGATGTTAAATGTGCAATGCGCGTGCACGCACGTTGTGTGAATGCGTGCCGATAGCGCCACCTGCCCTCTTGGTGCATGTTTCAGAGAGTTATGCCCAGTTTGTGCCTATTTTGTGCCTGCAACCCACGCGTGCGCGCACCTGTCGCGTACGCATCCTTCTACCAAACAGCGCATCGGCGCGTAAGTGTGCATGACGCATCTGCGCCGGTAAAAAAAAGAGTTTTTTTTCTCCTCTGCCATTTTCTTTTGTTTATCGCATTTGTATACTTCTATTCTTTACATTTTAATTTTGTTTCTCTAGCCTGTTTTCAGTTTTTTTATAAGTCTCTTCTTTCAATAATACTGTTGCATTTTTCCACTCAATTGTTGAGAATTTCTTGCATTATTTTGGTGCTTATTGACTTGTTTGATATTGTTGGATGATGAAACTTTTAAAGCAATGCTTAACCTTGATAATCCTTGTATCCTTTATGCATTGATATGAGCTCACATGTCTTTCATGGCCCACTCTTTCTTGTTTGAGCTTGATGCTTTTGAGTGCTCTTCATGCTTTGACTTTACTCTTACATCAAGTATTAATTGATATGTCCTTTGCCTATATTGTTTTCTCACTCACATGCGTAGCTAACATGTAGTAAGAACCCTACTCTTAGTTGGCATTAGCCCCTGCCTATACCCTAATTGCTTTATTATCTTTGTTGTAGGCTTAATTTTATTTCTTTTCTCTCCTTTTAGGTTGGCCACCAAGAAGGAAAGGAATGTGTTCATATCCTGGGTCGAGTTGTCTGACCCGGGATATTCTACAGACAAAGCGACCGACCTCTTCAGGTCAGGACAATCCTAGCTCTTCTTAAAGAGCTCAGTCAAGTCACGAGAAAGCCCAAACAAAGGGCCCAAATAGAGGAACACGCCCCAGATCCTAAGGCAGCCCAAGCCTACAAGAGAAGGGCGGTTCCCCTGAAGATAAGATGACCTAACTCATAAGATAAGATAAGATAAGATAAGATAACTAACTTATCCTATCCAAAAAGGTCACTCCACACCATTATAAATACACTGGAGCACCCAGGTATAACTCATACTCTGATTCTACATAAAAACCTGCTTAATACCCTTGCTAACTTAAGCATCGGAGTCCATTGCAGGTACCCCCCACCCTCCGGGGACGAAGGATCAGCAGCACTTTTAGTCCCACAAGTCGGACACGTCGGTTTCGGCCGCTATACACCTGCCAGGCACGTTGGCTCCGACCGATACAGAAGATCTCGTCCGAGATCGACCTCCAGTTTCAGGTAACCCTCGGAACATTGGCGCCGTTGCCGGGCAACCTGGAATTCATTCCAACACCATGGCAGACAACCATGACAATGACCACGACTCAGGTTTAGAAGATAGAATGCCACACAAAAACATGGATGCTATACTTAAAGATACTCCGGAATCCAATGAGACAAAAATTCATCAAATCCTGGGGCGATAGAAGCACTTCAAATCGATTGAAGCAACTTGAGAAAGAAGCCCAACATCAACGCAAAAAAGAAGAGGATCTACATCGGGAGATAAGGCGGCGCTGCGAATTAGAAGATAAGCTTTTGAAACTCGAAGCCGATCTCAAAACTAAAGCTACACGACCCTCCACAGAGGATAGCTTTCAGAAAGATCAAGATCCATTCACCAGGGAAATTATGAAAACCAAAATCCCAAAAGATTTCAAACTTCCGGATATGACTCTATATGACGGCACCTCGGATCCCAACCACCATCTCAGCAACTTCAGGAGTAGAATGTACCTCACTGACGCCTCAGATGCAGTTCGCTGCAAAGCCTTCCCAACAACTCTTACCAAGATAGCCATTAGATGGTTCGACAACCTACCTCCAAAATTCATCTCGAGTTTCGATGACCTGGCCAAAAAGTTCCTGGCCCGATTTTCCATACAAAAGGACAAAGCTAAACACGCACCCAGCCTACTAGGGATCAAGCAAGGAGATCGGGAGAGTCTTCGCAACTACATGGAAAGATTCAACAAAACATGCATGGATATACAAAGTCTACCAACAGAAGCTGCCATCATGGGTCTCATAAATGGCCTACGAGAAGGACCATTTAGCCAATCTATATCAAAGGGGTACCCGACATCCCTAGACGAAGTACAAGAACGGGCGCAGAAGTACATTAACATGGAGGAGAATTCTCGACTTGGGGAAGCCTAGAGGTTCGGTTCTGCCTACCGAGATAAATATAAAGAATCCAGGAAAAAAGAAGATCGCTCCAGAGAGAAAATAAAAAATATCATAACTACACCCCTCTTAGAGTATCCCTGGTAGGTATTTACAAAGAAGTCTGCCATACGGAAAAAATACCCCCAGCTCGGCCATTTAAAGGCAAAAAGGGAGGAGGAAATCGGAACGAATACTGTGAGTACCATCGAGTCCGAGGACATTCCACCAACGAATGCTTTGACTTGAAAAATGTCATAGAGAAATTAGTTAGGGAAGGAAAACTAGATCGGTTCCTGGCCAACCGGGATGAAAAACCAAGAAAAAGAAGAAGGGATAAAGATGTCAGACGATCTGAATGATCACCCCGCACACCGGAAAGACATATCCACGTGATACACGGTGGATTTGCTGGAGGAGGAATCTCCAAATCATCCCGTAAATGACACCTCAAAGAAGTGTATCATGTCGAAGGCAAGAAAGAGGTGCCAGACATCCCAGCAATCACGTTTACCAAAGAAGATGCATCCGAAATCATCTCAGGACACGACGGCCCCATGGTCATCACAATCATATTGGCAAACGCCAACCTCCACCGCACATTAATTGACCAAGGAAGCTCGCCAACATCTTATTCAAAACTGCCTTTGACAAACTCGGCTTAGAAGAAAAAGAGCTAAGAGCATACCCGAACAGCCTGTTCGGACTTGGGGATACCCCAGTACAGCCACTGGGATACGTATCATTACATACAACCTTCGGAAAGGGGAACCAATCCAGAACACTTAAGATAGATTATATCGTGGTCGACGTAAGCTCAGCCTACAATGCCTTAATAGGTCGGACAATGTTAAATCAACTCGGAGCAATAGTTTCAACTCCACATCTATGTATGAAATTTCCAACTACAGAAGGGATAGCTACAATAAAAGCAGATCAAAAGATGGCACGTCGCTGTTATAACGAAAGTCTAAATCTCCGAGGCGAAGGAGGAGAGTTCCACACGATCGAACTCGGCGGAGATCAGAGACGAGAAGAACTCCGCCCACGACCCGAAGGAGAAATAGAAAGAGTCCAGATCGGAGATACCTCAGACAAAACAACTAATATTGGCACGATCCTGAAAGGAGACGCAAAAGAATCGCTAATACGGTTTCTACGAGATAATGTTGATCTCTTCGCATGGAAAGCTGCTGACATGCCGGGCATAGATCCCGAACTAATGAGCCACAAGCTGGCAGTCTATTCGGGATCCCAGCCGGTACAACAAAGACGAAGAAAACTCGGGCCAGACCGGTCTCAAGCTATAGAAGAACAAGTACAGGCACTACTAGAGGCAGGGTTCATAAGAGAAGTTAAATACCCACTATGGCTAGCAAACATCGTCTTAGTGAAAAAGTCAAATGGGAAGTGGCGAATGTGCACCGACTACACCGACCTCAACAAAGCCTGCCCAAAAGACCTTTATCCACTCCCAAGCATCGATGCTCTAGTCGATGCCTCATCAGGATATAAGTATCTCTCATTCATGGACGCATACTCAGGCTACAACCAGATTCCAATGTATCCACCGAATCAAGAAAAGACCTCGTTTCTTACACCAAAAGCAAATTATTGCTATATCGTAATGCCTTTTGGCCTTAAGAATGCAGGAGCCACTTATCAAAGGCTAATGAATAAAGTCTTTTTAGACCACATCGGAAAAATCATGGAGGTCTATGTGGACGACATGTTGATAATGACACAAAGTGAAGAGACATTACTAACCGACTTGGTTCAAGTGTTCAACACCATACGGAAGCACGACATGCGACTCAACCCGGCTAAATGCTCCTTCGCAGTAGAGGCAGGAAAATTCCTGGGCTTCATGTTCACACAAAGAGGAATCGAGACAAATCTAGATAAATGACAGGCCATACTCAACATGAAAAACCCGACCTGCGTCAAAGAAGTCCAACAACTCAATGGGAGACTGGCGGCCTTGTCCAGATTCCTAGCAGGGTCAGCAATAAGATCCCTCCCCTTCTACGCTACCTTAAGGAAGGGAAAAAACTTCGAGTGGACAACAGAATGTGAACAAGCCTTCCAAGACTTTAAAGAATTCCTGGGACATCCCCCCATCCTATCTCGACCACGAAAGGGGGAACCACTCATACTATATCTCACTGCAGGAAGTCGGGCAATAGCCTCAGCACTAATTAGAGAAGATGAAGGGGGACAACAACCCGTCTACTTCATTAGTAAAGCACTACAGGGGTCAGAGCTGAACTACCAGAAAATAGAGAAGTTTGCCTATGCTTTGATACTCACATCCCGACGACTTCGCCCATACTTCCAAGTGTACACCATCAAAGTTCGGACCAACCAACCCATAAAAGGGATACTGCAGAAAACAGATCTAGCAGAAAGAATCCTACAGTGGGCAATCGAGTTGTCCGAGTTTGACCTCCAATACGAGGCACGGACAGCCATCAAATCACAATACCTAGCCGACTTCATTGCAGAATTCACAGACACCACAGAAATCCCTATAGAGTGGAACATATACGTGGACGGTTCCTCAAATAAAGCCGGAAGCAGTGCAGGTGTGATAATCGAAAGCAACCAAGGAACCCAACTTGAGCTTTCCCTGAAATTCGGATTCCCAGCCTCAAACAACCAGGCAGAATACGAAGCGTTATTAGCTGGTTTGAAGCTGGCTAGGGAAGTTGGAGCTCAGAAACTCAATATCTACAGTGACTCACAAGTCGTTACCTCACAAATAACGAGAAGCTACCAAGCCAAAGATCCTACCATGAAAAAATATTTGGATAAAACCAAAGAACAGCTCAGACAACTCAGAGAATATAGGATCTTCCACATACCCCACGAGCAAAATGCCCGAGCTGACGCGCTCTCAAAGCTAGCCAGCACCAAACCAGGGGGCAACAATAGAAGCCTCATCCAGGAAATACTACAGAACCCATCAATATCAGAAGAAGAAAAAATCCTAGCCATAACAGGTCGGGATCAAGGATGGATGACCCCATAATTAACTACCTCAAAACAGAAGCGCTTCCCACAGATGAAAAAGAGGCAAAGAGGTTAAAAAGGGAGGCACATTACTACACTATCATAAACAACATCCTATACAAAAGAGGGATCTCAACACCATTATTAAAATGCGTCCCGACATCCAATACAAAGGAAGTCTTGGAAGAAGTACACAACAGCATTTGTGGCAACCATCTCGGAGCACAAGCTCTCACCAAAAAAGTACTCCGAGTAGGATTCTATTGGCCAACTCTACGAAAGGAAGCTACAGAATTTGTAACGACATGTCCACCATGTCAAAAGCATGCCAACTTTCACATCGCCCCGCCAGAAAAACTCATTAGCGTGACCTCACCCTGGCCATTTGCAAAATGGGGACTCGATCTTCTCGGACCCTTCCCACAGGGATCGGGACAAGTAAAATTCCTCATAGTAGGAGTAGACTATTTCACGAAATGGATCGAGGCAGAACTCCTAGCCAATGCTACTGCTCAAAGAAGCTGGAAATTCCTATATAGGAATATCGTTACAAGGTTTGGGGTCCCACACTCCATCACCACAAACAACGGCACCCAATTCACAGATGCAGGCTTCAGAAAGTTAGTGGCCGACTTGAGTATAAAACACCAGTTCACCTCCGTTGAACATCCCCAAGCCAATGGACAAGCCGAAGTGGCCAACAAAGTCATATTGGCCGGTTGAAACGTAGACTGCAAGAAGCAAAGGGGGCTTGGGCTGTGGAACTTCCACAAGTCCTATGGGCATATCGGACGACCCCCCATTCCACCACGAACGAATCACCATTTCGACTATCATACGGAGTGGAGGCAATGATTCCAATAGAGGTCGAAGAAGGATCTCCCCGAGTAGTTGATGCCAAGGCATCATAGGCTAGTTCCACTAGCCTTTTTCTTTTATTTTTAGTTGTTTTATGCATTTTCTTGAGCCTTAAGTAATCATTTGGGCCAAATAGTCATGCTTGTCTTAAATCATTCAAACAGTATGATTTTGATGCAAATTTCATGAGTTTTTAATTATATTACTTGAATGCTATGAATGGAAGAATTCTCATGAAATTTTGCAAGACTTTGATGCAATTGTGTGGATGATTTCAGGGAAGAAGAGGCTAGGCAAGGAAGCAACAAAATCAATAAAGGAAGCTTGAAGATCACATGTGCCATATAATGTTGAAAGTGGCGTTTAACCTCCAGTTTAACCTTAAACTGGAAGTTAAACGCCAGAATAAGGAATGCACCAAATGTTGAAAGTGGCGTTTAACCTTCAGTTTAAGGTTAAACTGAAGGTTAAACGCCAGAATCATGAAAGCTGAGAAAAGAGGAACTGGCGTTTAACCTCAAACTGAAGGTTAAACGCCAGAATGGGAATGGCACCAAGGAAGTATTCCCACGTTTAACCTCCAGTTTGACCTCAAACTGGAGGTTAAACGTGTTCGAGCTATTTTGTGCACCAGGGAGCCATTTCCACGTTTAAGCTCCAGTTTGACCACAAACTGGAGCTTAAACGTGTTATATGGAACAACTTGACCATGCCTTCTTCAAACATAAATAACTTGAGCTACAAAACTCCAAATGAGGTGATTCAAAATGCATTGGAAAGAAGACATCTAGAGCTTTCCAAGAATATATGGCATGCATGGTGGATACTAAAAATTGAGGGAGAAAACAGCCCCGTAATGTGCATAGAAGAGCATAGTACCAACATGCAATCAGGCCAGCTGACCTCTTCACCTTCCATGGAGCATAACTTGAGCTATAGAGATTCAATTGAGGTGCTTCCAGTTGCGTTAGAAAGCTGACATCCATAGCTTTCCAACGAGGTATAATAGTCTATATTTGGCATCAAATTGGCAAGGTTGACAAGAGAACAAAGTGACGACTCAAGAAAGGGGGGATTGAAGGGGAATCCAGCCCCAAGGGGGGGAACCTTTTGTCATTTTAGAATTTTTCATACTGTAATTGAATTGAGAGCGATGACTCACTAAACCCTTTTCATTGGGTTAGGGAGCTCTATTGTAATTCAATGAATCAATAATAGTTTTATCTTCTTCTTCAATCTTTTCTCTTGAATTTTGTTAGAAAGCTTCTCGATCTAATTCCATTGGGTAGTTGTCTTGGGAAAGAAACTACCCATAATTGGAATCCTTCGGAACCTTGGGAAAGGAATGGAGGATTCATGCTAGAGAAGCTTTCTCACAGTGAATTGGATTGGGGTTTGGATGGATATTGTGACATGTAATCCTACCAAATTGTGGTTCATGAAACTGTGTGGTATAATCAGTGATCGAGCATCATCTCTTCTTATGAACATTTAAACCAAGGGATTGGGAATTTGTTTGTTTTTAGAGAGAATTGGTGAGCCAAGGAATTGGGATCCAATCATATAAGATTGCCAAGCAAAATTCAATGAATGCATTGGTTGAGGAAGAGATGAAAATGTTTTGATTCGGAGATCTCAATATCTCCTAATACCCAATGAACTCCCCATTTCTGATCTACACTTTCTCTTTACATTCTGCAATTTAATTTCATGCAATCACCCCCATCCCTTTTAATTTCAGCAATTTAATTTCTAGCTCTTTAATTCATGCAATTTAATATTCCGCAATTCTCATCTAAATCTTGATTCCGCTCAACTAGAACATACTTCTAATCCAAATTGCTCATTCAACCAATCCTTGTGGGATTCGACCTCACTCTATTGTGAGTTTTTACTTGACGATAACCGGTGCACTTGCCGGAAGGAATTTTGCCGATTGTGCAATTTCCTAAATCGTAGCTATCAAGTTATGGCTAGATCAGTAGTCCACTACAATGAGCAAACAAATTCTCAACTCCAAAGAGAAGAGCTCGACCTACTTCCAGAAATCCAAGAAAGAGCTCGGATCAGAGAAGAGGCATTAAAGCGACGAATGGCTTCCAGGTATAATCAGAGGGTAGTGCCAAGAGATTTCACAGAGAACGATCTCATCTTAATCCGAAATGATATTGGAACAACTCGACCTGGAGAAGGAAAGCTGGAAGCTAATTGGAAAGGACCCTACCGAGTCACAGAAGTACTTGGGAAGGGCTACTACAGACTGTCCGAACTCGAGGGACGAGAACTCCCCAGATCATGGCACGCCTGTAACCTGAGAAGGTACTATAATTAGATAAAAGTCTCATCACAAGACGCACTCTTTTTCCTGAAAAGGTTTTTTAATAAGGCGTCAAGATTGAGATTTAATCCGACTTAAGGGTATGAAAAACTCCTGCCTGTATATATTTGCACTTTCTTTAAATAAAAATACATTTCAGATATTCTACAAATGCTCAAGACGCATTAATCTAAAGCATTCATCGTCCGATTATAAAGCAACAGATCGAACAAGAAGTGAAGAACAGATTCACTATATGATCCTGATAGGAATAATCGACCGACAAAGGTGAAAACGCGATTCACCCAAAGGTCGATTAAACCAGGACAGAAACCACAATCTACAAATCGGCAAAAGATGAACACAGAATAATGCAAGAAGTTATCGAAAGTGATCCCGAAAAAGAACCTGGCGAGGTCTTATGGATTGCTATATAATAACATAAAAAAGACTGGCCGAATATTAAAAATCGGATCAAACCAGTCCAAGTTATCAGCAAATCCCTGGAAAGAGGTCTGGCCAACTCTATTAAAGAGAAATTGCTATAACTTAGAAGAGATCGACCTAACGAAGTCGGTTTCCTACAAAACAAGTTGTAAAAGTAATCCCTGAAAGAGACCTAACAAAGGTCCAAGAAAGAGGATTACAAAAACAACTTAGAAGAGATCAACCTAACGAAATCGGTTTCCCACAAAACAAGTTGTAAAAGTAATCCCTGAAAGAGACCTAACAAAGGTCCAAGAAAGAGGATTACAAAAACAACTTAGAAGAGATCGACCTAACGAAGTCGGTTTCCTACAAAACAAGTTGTAAAAGTAATCCCTGAAAGAGACCTAAAAAAGGTCCAAGAGGATTACAAAAACAACTTAGAAGAGATCGACTTAATGAAGTCGGTTTCCTACAAAACAAGTTGTAAAAGTAATCCCTAAAAGAGACCTACCAAAGGTCTAAGAAAGAGGATTACAAAAACAACTTAGAAGAGATCGACCTAACGAAGTCGGTCTCCTTCAAAGATAAGTTATAAAAGTAATTGGTGCACGAAATTGCAATCACACTTTTGCAATCCCGCACAACTAACCAGCAAGTGTACTGGGTCGTCCAAGTAATACCTTGCGTGAGCAAGGGTCGATCCCACAGAGATTGTCGGCTTGAAGCAAGCTATGGTTATCTTGTAAATCTTAGTCAGGATATCAGAAATTATCAGGATTGATTGTGAAAAGCAAAAGAACATGAAATGATTACTTGTTTTGCAGTAATGGAGAATAGGTTGAGGTTTGGAGATGCTCCATCTTCTGAATCTCTGCTTTCCTACTGTCTTCTTCTTCAAACACGCAAGTCTCCTTCCATGGCAAGCTGTATGTAGGGTTTCACCGTTGTCAATGGCTACCTCCCATCCTCTCAGTGAAAGCGATTGCATATGCTCTGTCACAGCATAGCGGAATTCATCTGTCGGTTCTCAATCAGGCCGGAATAGAATCCAGTGATTCTTTTGCATCTGTCACTAACGCCCCGCCTTCAGGAGATTGAAGCACGTCACAGTCATTCAATCATCGAATCCTACTCAGAATACCACAGACAAGGTTTAGACCTTCCGGATCCTCTTGAATGCCGCCATCAATTCTAGCTTATACCACGAAGATTCCGGTTAAAGAATCCAAGAGATAACTACTTAATCTAAGGTAGAACGGAGGTGGTTATCAGGCACGCGTTCATAGTTGAGAATGATGATGATTGTCACGGATCATCACATTCATCCGGATTAAGAACAAGTATTATCTTAGAATGGAAACAAACATGATTGAATGAGAAACAGTAGTAATTGCATTAATCCATCAAGACACAGCAGATCTCCTCACCCCCAACCATGGGGTTTAGAGACTCATGCCATGAAAAGTACACAAAGAAAGGTGTAAAAATGTCATGAAGTCATCCGGTACCGTTACAATGTCAAAAGATCCTATTAATAGTAAACTAGTAGCCTAGGGTGTACAGAAATGAGTAAATGACGTAAAAATCCACTTCTGGGTCCACTTGGTGTGTGCTTGGGCTGAGCAATGAAGCAATTTCGTGTAGAGACCTTTTCTGGAGTTAAACGCCAGCTTTCATGCCAGTTTGGGCGTTTAACTCCAAGTTTTATGCCAGTTCCGGCGTTTAACGCTGGAATTTCTGAGGCTGTTTTGCCACGCCGGTTTGGGCCATCAAATCTTGGGCAAAGTATAGACTATCATATATTGCTGGAAAGCCCAGGATGTCTACTTTCCAACGCCGTTGAGAGCGCACCAATTGGGCTTCTGTAGCTCCAGAAAATCCACTTCGAGTGCAGGGAGGTCAGAATCCAACAGCATCTGCAGTCCTTTTTGGTCTCAGAATCAGATTTTTGCTCAGGACCCTCAATTTCAGCCAGAAAATACCTGAAATCACAGAAAAACACACAAACTCATAGTAAAGTCCAGAAAAGTGAATTTTAGCTAAAAACTAATAAAAATATACTAAAAACTAACTAGATTATACTAAAACATACTAAAAACAATGCCAAAAAGCATACAAATTATCCGCTTATCACAACACCAAACTTAAATTGTTGCTTGTCCCCAAGCAACTGAAAATCAAAATAGGATAAAAAGAAGAGAATATACTATAGACTCCAAAATATCAAGGAAACATAGTTCCAATTAGATGAGCGGGACTAGTAGCTTTTTGCCTCCGAACAGTTTTGGCATCTCACTCTATCCCTTGAAGTTCAGAATGATTGGCATCTATAAGAACTCAGAACTCAGATAGTGTTATTGATTCTCTTAGTTGAGCATAATGATTCTTGAACATAGCTAGTGTATGAGTCTTGGCTGTGGCCCAAAGCACTCTGTCTTCCAGTATTACCACCGGATACATACATGCCACAGACACATAATTGGGTGAACCCTTTCAGATTGTGACTCAGCTTTGCTAAAGTCCCCAATTAGAGGTGTCCAGGGTTCTTAAGCACACTCTTGTTGCCTTGGATTACAACTTTATTTCTTTTCTTTTTCTCTTTTCTTTTTTTTTTCGAAAATTTTTTTTTTGAATTTTTTTTTGTATCCACTACTTTTTCTTGCTTCAAGAATCAGTCTAATGATTTTAGATCCTCAATAACAGTTTTCTTTTTCCTCATTCTTTCAAGAGCCAACAATTTTAACATTCTCAAAACAACAAATTCAAGAGACATATGCACTGTTCAAGCATTCATTCAGAAAACAAAAAGTATTGTCACCACATCAAACTAATTCAACTAGTTTCAATGATAAATTTTGAAATCCTGTACTTCTTGTTCTTTTGTGATTAAAGCATTTTTCATTTAAGAGAGGTGATGGATTCATAGGACATTCATATCTTTAAGGCATAAAAATTCAATTTTATTAATTATGAATTAAAACAAGACTCAAAAATAGATATAGAATGAGACTAGAGAAAAAAAAAATAAAGCAAAACAGAAGAAGATAAAAACGCAAAACATAGGCTCCTAATGATAGAGGTTTTCACAGAGTTAGGACTCAACAACCTTGATTTTGAGAAGTGGATGCTCCCTCAGCTTGAGAGGAGAACTTTTGGCGTTTCAATTCTTGGAGTTCACGCCCCTGCTTCTCTTGTTCCTTCAGCAATTTGCAGAGCATGCAGTTCTGATTCTGCTGTTCTTCCTTCAGTTGCTCCATAGTCTCTTGCAGCTTGGAGATGGATGCTTCTAGGCTGGTCCAGTAGTCAATTCTTGGGAATTCAGGGAGGAATTCCTGCTCCCTCCTCTTGATAGAGTTGTCTTGCACTTGTCCTTCCATTGACTTCTTGGTGATTGGGTGTTCAATGGGTATGAACTCATCTACTCCCATCTTCACCCCAGCCTCTTTACAGAGCAAGGAGATCAAGCTTGGGTAAGCCAGTTTGGCTTCAGTGGAATTCTTATTTGCAATTGTGTAGATCTCACAAGCAATCACATGATGAACCTCCACTTCTTTTCCAAGCATAATGCAATGAATCATCACTGCTCTCTTGATGGTGACCTCAGAACGGTTGCTAGTGGGTAGTATGGAACGCCCAATAAAGTCTAGCCACCCTCTTGCAATTGGCTTGAGGTCTCCCCTCTTGAGTTGGTTTGGGACACCCTTTGAATTGGTTATCCACTTAGTCCCAGGGAGGCATATGTCCTCTAGAACTTGATCCAACCCTTTATCTACTCTCACCATCCTCCTATTGAAGGAGTCAGGATCATCTTGCAGTTGAGGTTGTTTGAAGATTTCTCTTATTTTGTCCAGATGGAAGTACATAACTTTCCCTCTGACCATGGTTCTGTAGGTATGGTAAGCAGTTCCAGTCATTCTCTGCTTATCTGTTAGCCACAGATTAGAGTAGAATTCCTGAACCATGTTCCTTCCAACCTTTATTTCAGGATTGGTCAGAACTTCCCATCCTCTGTTTCGAATTTGCTCTTGAATCTCCGGATATTCATCTTCTTTCAGATCAAATTTAACTTCCGGGATCACTGACCTCAGACCCATTATTTTGTGATAATGGTCTTCATGTTCTTTGGTTAAGAACTTCTCTTGATTCCAAAGATTCTTTGGATTAGTCTCTTTCTTTCCTCTTGAGTTGGTTTGTTTTCCCTTAGGAGCCATGATCTTGATGAATCTTGGCTTAGTGATCACGGAAAAGCACACCAAACTTAGAGGTTTTGCTTGTCCTCAAACAAAAAGAGAAGAAAGAAGAGAAGAGAGAGAGAGAGAGGAAGAGGAAATTCGAATGGTGTGGTGGAAAGAGGAAGCCAAACACGAATTTATAAGGTGAGGGGGAGAGTTTTTTCGAAAAAAAAAGAGAGATTTGAAAGGAGATTTGAGAAGATATGGAAAGAAATTGAGAAAAGGGTGAGTTTTTGAAGAAGATTTGGGATTAATTTGAAATAGATTTGAAGAATGGTTTTGATTTGTGATGATTTGAAAGTGAATGATGAAAGGTTGAAGTGCATTTATGTAGAAGAGTACGGGTAAAAAGAGGAAAGTTTGAAAAAATTTGAGTTGAAAACAAAAATGTTGTC
This sequence comes from Arachis hypogaea, assembly GCF_003086295.3. NCBI lineage: Eukaryota > Viridiplantae > Streptophyta > Magnoliopsida > Fabales > Fabaceae > Arachis > Arachis hypogaea. Next base: position 33,712,055 of record NC_092041.1, read on the forward strand.
CCCCCACCTTTCTGGCGTTAAACGCCCAGAATGGCACTCATTCTGGCGTTTAACGCCCAATTGGCACCCCTTTTGGGCATTTAACGCCCAGCCAGGTGCCCTGGCTGGCGTTAAACGCCAGAAAGCCTTTATCACTGGGCGTTTTTCAAAACGCCCAGGATGCTGCACACCTGGCGTTAAACGCCCAGAATGGTGCCCATTCTGGCGTTTAACGCCCAAAATGGCACCATTCCTGGCGTTAAACGCCCAGAATGGTACCCATTCTGGCGTTTAACGCCCAAAATGCCCCTTACTGGCGTTTTTTCACCTGTAAGCTCATTTTCTCTGCTTTTTGAGCTGAATCCTTCTGTAACTCTGTGAATTCCTTCATTTTTGATATTTTCCTCTGTAAGAACTAATCATACAACCTACTAATGACTGGGTTGCCTCCCAGCAAGCGCTTCTTTACTGTCTTTAGCTGGACCTTCACTGAGAATCACTCAAGTCTCAGTTTTGAGCATTCCTGCTCAAAATTTCCTTCAAGATAGTGCTTGATTCTCTGTCCATTAACAATGAACTTCTTGTCAGAATCAATATCCTGAAGCTCAACATATCCATATGGTGACACTCCTGTAATCACATACGGACCCCTCCAACGGGATTTGAGTTTTCCTGGAAACAGTCTGAGCCTAGAGTTGAAGAGCAGAACTTTTTGTCCTGGCTCAAAGACTCTAGTTGACAACTTCTTGTCATGCCATTTCTTTGCCTTTTCCTTATAAATTTTTGCATTTTCAAAGGCATTGAGTCTGAACTCCTCTAGCTCATTTAGCTGGAGCAGTCTTTTTTCACCAGCTAACTGTGCATCCATGTTTAGGAATCTGGTTGCCCAGTAGGCTTTATGTTCCAGTTCCACAGGCAAATGACAGGCCTTCCCATACACCAGTTGGTATGGAGAGGTTCCTATAGGAGTCTTGAATGCTGTTCTGTATGCCCACAGAGCATCATCCAAGCTCTTTGCCCAATCCTTTCTTCGGGCCATCACAGTCCATTCCAGGATTCTCTTTAGCTCTCTGTTAGAGACCTCAGCTTGCCCATTTGTCTGTGGATGATAGGGAGTTGCCACTTTGTGGCTAATTCCATATCTAACCATAGCAAGGTGTAGCTGTTTATTGCAGAAATGAGTGCCCCCATCACTGATTAGCATTCTGGGAACGCCAAATCTGCTGAAAATGTTTTTCTGGAGGAATTTCAGTACGGTCTTAGTATCATTGGTGGGTGTAGCAATCGCTTCTACCCACTTAGACACATAGTCTACTGCCACCAGAATGTAAGTGTTTGAGTATGATGGTGGGAATGGCCCCATGAAGTCAATTCCCCATACATCAAACAGTTCTATCTCTAATATCCCTTGTTGAGGCATGGCATATCCATGAGGCAGGTTACCAGCTCTTTGGCAACTGTCACAGTTACGCACAAACTCTCGGGAATCTTTATAGAGAGTAGGCCAGTAGAAGCCACATTGGAGGACTTTAGTGGCTGTTCGCTCACTTCCAAAATGTCCTCCATACTGTGATCCATGGCAGTGCCATAGGATCCTTTGTGCTTCTTCTCTGGGTACACACCTGCGGATCACTCCGTCAGCACATCTCTTGAAGAGATATGGTTCATCCCAGAGGTAGTACTTGGCATCTGAAATTAATTTCTTTCTCTGAATGTAACTGTACTCTTTGGGTATGAACCTCACAGCTTTAAAATTTGCAATATCTGCAAACCATGGAGCTTCCTGAATGGCAAATAGTTGCTCATCTGGGAAAGTCTCTGAGATCTCAGTAGAAGGGAGGGACGCCCCAGCTACTGGTTCTATTCGGGACAGATGATCTGCTACTTGGTTCTCTGTCCCTTTTCTGTCTCTTATTTCTATATCAAACTCTTGCAGAAGCAACACCCATCTAATGAGCCTGGGTTTTGAATCCTACTTTGTGAGTAGATATTTAAGAGCAGCATGGTCAGTGTACACAACCACTTTGGATCCCACTAGATAGGATCTAAACTTGTCAATGGCATAGACCACTGCAAGTAACTCTTTTTCTGTGGTTGTGTAGTTCTTCTGTGCATCATTTAGAACACGGCTGGCATAGTAAATGACGTGCAGAAGCTTGTTATGCCTCTGTCCCAACACTGCACCAATGGCATGGTCACTGGCATCACACATTAGTTCAAATGGCAATGTCCAATCTGGTGCAGAGATGACTGGTGCTGTGACCAGCTTAGCTTTCAGGGTCTCAAACGCCTGCAGACACTGTGTGTCAAACACAAATGGTGTGTCGGCAACTAACAGGTTACTCAGAGGTTTTGCAATTTTTGAAAAATCCTTTATAAACCTTCTATAGAACCCTGCATGTCCCAGAAAGCTTCTGATTGCCTTAACATTGGCAGGTGGTGGTAATTTTTCAATTACCTCTACCTTTGCCTTATCCACCTCTATTCCCTTGTTTGAAATTTTGTGCCCAAGAACAATTCCTTCAGTCACCATAAAGTGACATTTCTCCCAGATTAAAACCAGGTTAGTCTCTTGGCACCTTTTCAGGACAAGGGCTAGGTGATTAAGACAGGAGCTGAATGAGTCTCCATATACTGAGAAGTCATCCATGAAGACTTCCAGAAATTTCTCTACCATATCTGAGAAGATAGAGAGCATGCACCTCTGAAAGGTTGCAGGTGCATTGCACAGACCAAAAGGCATCCTCCTGTAGGCAAACACGCCAGAAGGGCAAGTGAATGCTGTTTTCTCTTGGTCCTGAGGATCTACTGCAATTTGGTTGTAGCCTGAATAGCCATCCAAAAAGCAGTAATAATCATGGCCAGCTAGTCTTTCTAGCATTTGGTCTATGAATGGTAAAGGAAAGTGATCCTTTCTGGTGGCTGTATTGAGCCTTCTGTAGTCAATACACATGCGCCACCCTGTGACTGTCCTTGTAGGAACCAGTTCATTTTTTTCATTATGAACCACTGTCATGCCTCCCTTTTTGGGAACAACTTGGACAGGGCTCACCCAGGGGCTATCAGAAATAGGATAAATAATCCCAGCCTCTAGTAATTTAGTGACTTCTTTCTGCACCACCTCCTTCATGGTAGGATTTAGCCTCCTCTGTGGTTGGACCACTGGTTTGGCATTATCCTCCAATAGGATCTTGTGCATGCATCTAGCTGGGCTAATGCCCTTAAGATCACTTATGGACCACCCAAGAGCTGTCTTGTGTGTCCTTAGCACTTGAATCAGTGCTTCCTCTTCCTGTGAATTTAAAGCAGAGCTTATAATCACTGGAAAAGTTTCACCCCCTCCCAGAAATGCATATTTCAGGGATGGTGGTAGTGGTTTGAGTTCAGGCTTGGGAGGCTTATCCTCCTCCTGAGGAATTTTCGAAAATTCCTTTGCCTCCTCTAGTTCTTCTTGATCAGGTTGAGCATCTTTGAAGATGTCCTCAAGCTCTGATTCTAGGCTTTCAGCCATATTGATCTCTTCTACCAGAGAGTCAATAATGTCAGCGCCCATGCAGTCATTTGGTGTGTCTGGATGCTGCATGGCTTTTACAGCATTCAACTTGAACTCATCCTCATTGACCCTCAAGGTTACTTCCCCTTTTTGTACATCAATGAGAGTTCGTCCAGTTGCTAGGAAGGGTCTTCCTAGAATGAGAGTTGCACTCTTGTGCTCCTCCATTTCCAGCACCACAAAGTCTGTTGGAAAGGCAAATGGCCCAACCTTGACAATCATGTCCTCAATTATGCCTGATGGGTATTTAATGGAGCCATCAGCAAGTTGGAGGCATATCCGGGTTGGTTTGACTTCTCCAGTCAACCCAAGCTTTCTGATAGTGGATGCAGGTATTAGATTGATGCTTGCTCCAAGATCACATAGAGCTGTCTTGGTGCAAGCACCTTCTAATGTGCATGGTATCATAAAGCTCCCTGGATCTTGAAGCTTTTCTGGTAAGCTCTTTAATATGACTGCACTGCATTCTTCAGTGAGAAACACTTTTTTAGTTTCTCTCCAATCCTTCTTATGACTTAAGATTTCTTTCATGAACTTAGCATAAGAAGGTATTTGCTCAAGTGCCTCTGCAAACGGAATCTTTATTTCAAGAGTCCTTAGATAGTCTGCAAAGCGGGCAAATTGCTTATCCTGTTCCGCTTGGCGGAGTTTTTGAGGATAAGGCATCTTGGCTTTATATTCTTCAACCTTAGATGCTGCAGGTTCATTCCTTACAGAAGTGGTTGAAGAAGCCTTGTTAGAGGGATTACTGTCAGCACTCTCAGGTGTCTGATTCTCCCCAGGCGTCTGAACGCTAGGAATGGGTGAAGTTTGGGTGTTAAACGCCAACTTTTCCCCCTTTTCTGGCGTTTGAACGCCAGAACTGGGCAAGGAATGGGCGTTTAACGCCAGCTTTCCTTCCCTTTCTGGCGTTTGAACGCCAATAGCATTCCTCTCTGGGCTCTTACTGTCCTCAGAGGGATTTTGAACAGTGGTTTGGTCGTCCTCTGTCAATTGTTCCTTGTTTGGCTTTTTACTCTTTTGAGCAGTGTTATTCAGGGTCTTCCCACTCCTCAATTGAACTGCTTGACATTCCTCTGTTATCTGTTTAGATATTTGCTGTTTTGCTTGATTCAACTGCAGTTCTATGCTCTTGTTAGCAACTTTAGTTTCATAGAGCATCTCTTTAAAGTCTGCTAACTGTTCTGTCATCAGGAGCAATTGTTGATTAAGCTCATTTATCTGTTCTTGAGGATTAGGGTCAGTGACTACTGTCATGACTTCCTCTTTTGGAGAGAACTCATTGCTAGAATACAAATATTGGTTTCTAGCAACAGTGTCTATAAGCTCTTGAGCTTCTTCAATTGTCTTCCTCATGTGTATAGATCCACCAGCTGAGTGGTCTAAAGACATCTGAGCTTTTTCTGTAAGCCCATAATAGAAAATGTCTAACTGTACCCACTCTGAAAACATTTCAGAGGGACATTTCCTTAGCATACCTCTATACCTCTCCCAGGCATTATAAAGGGATTCATTATCCTCTTGTTTAAAGCCTTGGATGTCCAGCCTTAACTGTGTCATCCTTTTTGGAGGGTAAAAATGACTCAGGAATTTGTCTGACAACTGTTTCCATGTCTTTATGCTTGCTGTAGGTTGGTTATTCAACCACCTTTTAGCTTGATCTTTTACAGCAAATGGAAACAACAATAGTCTGTAGACATCCTGATCTACCTCTTTATCATGTACTGTGTCAGCAATTTGTAAAAACTGTGCCAGAAACTCAGTAGGTTCTTCCTGTGGAAGACCGGAATACTGGCAATTTTGCTGCACTATGATAATGAGTTGAGGATTTAGTTCAAAGCTGCTTGCTTTGATGGGAGGTGTACAGATGCTACTCCCATATGCAGCTGTAATGGGGTTAGCATATGACCCCAGAGTCCTTTTGGACTGATTAATCCCATTTAAGTCCATGATGGACAAAAGGGAAATGATGATGTTTGCAAAGAGATAAATTTTGTTTTTGTTGTTTTTTTTTTGAATAAACGAAAAAATAAAATAGAACAAAGGAAAATTAAAATAAAAATTCGAAAATCAAAAAGAAAATAAGATCTAAGTAAATTGAAAACTGAATCAATTAGTTAATGAAAAAGATTTTGAGATTAGCAATTAGAGAGATGTGATTGAAAAATTTTTATGAAAAAGATTTGATTTTGAAAAGAGGAAAGAGAAAAACACAAAAAGACACCAAACTTAAAATTTTAGAAAATCAAACACACAGTTTTCGAAAATTTTTAAGGGAAAAACACAAAGAGGACACCAAACTTAGAATATAGAACTAGACTCAACAAAAAGACTCTAAACCAACAAAAATAAAACAGTCCTAATCTAAGCAACAAGATAAGCCGTCAGTTGTCCAAACTCAACAATCCCCGGCAACGGCGCCAAAAACTTGGTGCACGAAATTGCAATCACACTTTTGCAATCCCGCACAACTAACCAGCAAGTGTACTGGGTCGTCCAAGTAATACCTTGCGTGAGCAAGGGTCGATCCCACAGAGATTGTCGGCTTGAAGCAAGCTATGGTTATCTTGTAAATCTTAGTCAGGATATCAGAAATTATCAGGATTGATTGTGAAAAGCAAAAGAACATGAAATGATTACTTGTTTTGCAGTAATGGAGAATAGGTTGAGGTTTGGAGATGCTCCATCTTCTGAATCTCTGCTTTCCTACTGTCTTCTTCTTCAAACACGCAAGTCTCCTTCCATGGCAAGCTGTATGTAGGGTTTCACCGTTGTCAATGGCTACCTCCCATCCTCTCAGTGAAAGCGATTGCATATGCTCTGTCACAGCATAGCGGAATTCATCTGTCGGTTCTCAATCAGGCCGGAATAGAATCCAGTGATTCTTTTGCGTCTGTCACTAACGCCCCGCCTTCAGGAGATTGAAGCACGTCACAGTCATTCAATCATCGAATCCTACTCAGAATACCACAGACAAGGTTTAGACCTTCCGGATCCTCTTGAATGCCGCCATCAATTCTAGCTTATACCACGAAGATTCCGGTTAAAGAATCCAAGAGATAACTACTTAATCTAAGGTAGAACGGAGGTGGTTGTCAGGCACGCGTTCATAGTTGAGAATGATGATGATTGTCACGGATCATCACATTCATCCGGATTAAGAACAAGTATTATCTTAGAATGGAAACAAACATGATTGAATGAGAAACAGTAGTAATTACATTAATCCATCAAGACACAGCAGAGCTCCTCACCCCCAACCATGGGGTTTAGAGACTCATGCCGTGAAAAGTACACAAAGAAAGGTGTAAAAATGTCATGAAGTCATCCGGTACCGTTACAATGTCAAAAGATCCTATTAATAGTAAACTAGTAGCCTAGGGTGTACAGAAATGAGTAAATGACGTAAAAATCCACTTCTGGGTCCACTTGGTGTGTGCTTGGGCTGAGCAATGAAGCAATTTCGTGTAGAGACCTTTTCTGGAGTTAAACGCCAGCTTTCATGCCAGTTTGGGCGTTTAACTCCAAGTTTTATGCCAGTTCCGGCGTTTAACGCTGGAATTTCTGAGGCTGTTTTGCCACGCCGGTTTGGGCCATCAAATATTGGGCAAAGTATGGACTATTATATATTGCTGGAAAGCCCAGGATGTCTACTTTCCAACGCCGTTGAGAGCGCGCCAATTGGGCTTCTGTAGCTCCAGAAAATCCACTTCGAGTGCAGGGAGGTCAGAATCCAACAGCATCTGCAGTCCTTTTTGGTCTCAGAATCAGATTTTTGCTCAGGACCCTCAATTTCAGCCAGAAAATACCTGAAATCACAGAAAAACACACAAACTCATAGTAAAGTCCAGAAAAGTGAATTTTAGCTAAAAACTAATAAAAATATACTAAAAACTAACTAGATTATACTAAAAACATACTAAAAACAATGCCAAAAAGCATACAAATTATCCGCTTATCAGTAATCTCTTAAAGAGACCTAGTAAAGCCCCAGAAAAGAGGATTACAAAAATAACTTAGAAGGGGACCAACATAAAAGAAATCGGTTATAAGGCGCTAAAAATACAAAACAAAAGCAAGGAAACCAAAAAACAAGTTGGACCCCCCACAAGCCACGACCTCAAAAGGATCCAAGCTACAAACAAAAAGTACAAAAACAATCTAAAGAGGCCAAGCAACAAGATTCTGACAGACACCCTGCTAGAGCACAATGGAAGCATAGTATGATAAAGCTTCAAAGAGGCCATGGAGATCAACCTCAGAGAAACCATTTTGTTTTCAAAATAAGTTGCTAAAAACAGCAACTAGAGTATCAACAGTCAATAAAACATCCTTCACAAAAACAAGTTTAAAAGCCCACAAATCAGGCTATTTACACAAATATTCAGAAAAAAGATCAGCTAAGATCAGGAGCCTTCCCGGCAGCATCAGTACGGGGAGAAGGAGGGCGAGTCTGAAGGGGCACAGCATCTACGGTTCCGTCATCCCGGTTCAGAATCTGGCAATCCGGATCAGATGTAACAGGAGGAACAGAGGAGGTCGACACCTTAAGAGAAGGCACTGAGGGAGGATCAGTCTCATCATCATCCTGGTCATCAGGGACAATCTTACATCCCTCACGACATTGTCCAGGTTGATGAGAGTCAAGTCGGCATCAGGAGTAACAACCCGGAACTGCTCCATCAGGTTCTCAGAGGCGGCAGTTACGCTACCCACAAGGTGACCCTGGAGCTCACCATAATTAACCCGAGCAGTTTCCAAATCCTCCTAAAGATGCATCTATTCCCTATAAGCTGAGACATAGCTATCCTTATGTTTCAGTGCCATGTCCTCGGCCAGCTTCAAAGAAGCAGCCAAGGCAATAGAACTGGCCTTCTCACCCTCCAGCTCCTTCTCCACCTTCGCCAACTTCACCTCCAACTCCTCCTTCAGACCCTTGATTCGATCAAATTTTGACTTGGCCTCTTCCATAAAGGATTTTGTTGCATGAATCAGAATCCCCTGAACTGTTCGAAATATAGCCGCACCCATATGAGCCATCTTCACACTACTTTTGGTGATAAAATCCAGATGCCGAAGAAGAGAAACGTCGTCCATAAAAAGCCCACTATAGGGGGCAATTTGCTGGTCAACAAACTCGATAGCATCAAAATCCGGGGCATCCAGGTTGAAGGGCTCGGATGTCTTTTGCTTTTTTAAGGGAGGGACACCAGAAGCAATGGCAGAAGTTTGAGGAGGATCGATCTGATGAAACCGAGGAGTAGGAATCACTTTCCTCGGCCCAACGGAACTCGGCACAGGAGGCTTCACTGGGACCTGTGACAATCCCTCACCGGCCACCTTGACCGAGATGTTCAGAGCAGCAGTTGCCTTCTTTGCCCTTTTGAAGGACTTCATGGATTCACTATTCTTTGACATCTCTGCAAATACAAAATCAGCCACAACAAAGAATTACAAATTCGATAAGAGGAAGAAAAAGGAAACAAGTATGGAAACAAGTCAAACAAATACCCAAAACAGCCCAAACAAAGGACGGGTCATTCAAAAATCTTTTTGTACAAGATGGGGTGGTTTCCCCCAGAGATCCTCAAGAACAACTACAAAAGCACGCTCGACATCATCAAGCATCTCCCAAGTATAGCGAGACACTCTTACATCCTTCTGCCACTCTAGAGGGAAAGAGGGCTCATTATTTTCATCAAGAAAAAAGGGGCGGGCCCCCTCAATAGCACGAACCTTAAAAAAGTAGTTCTTGAAGTCCTTAAAAGACTCGTCATACATAGCAAAAACCTTATGGCCCTGGGCAGACCTGAAGGAAACCCAGGAAGCTTTCTTTTTCGAAGAACCGCCAGGCTTGGTGGAAACAAATAAGTAAAGGAAAAGAGTTTGAGAGGGTGTTACATTTAATTCTCGACAGGAAAGCTAAAAAATTTTAATAAAACCCCAAGAATTTGGGTGAAGCTGGGATGGAGCAATGTTACACGACCACAATAGGTCGGTCTCAAAAGCAGTAAAAGGAAAGGAAACATTCAACTGACTGAAGAAGTATTCATAAGCATAAAAGAAGGGCCGCTCTCCCTCAACAGAAGTCGGAAAACAGACTCTCTCGTCAGAATCAGGAGCAATGATGAGCGGATATTTTGTACGCTTTTTGGGGGTAATTTCATGTAGATTTTAGCATGTTTCAGTTAGTTTTTAGCAGAATAATATTAGTTTTTAGGCAAAAATCATATTTCTGGACTTTACTATGAGTCTATGTGTTTTTCTGTGATTTCAGGTATTTTCTGGCTGAAATTGAGGGAGCTGAGCAAAAATCTGACTTAGGCTGAAAAAGGACTGCTGATGCTGTTGGATCCTGACCTCCCTGCACTCGAAATGGATTTTCTGGAGCTACAGAAGTCCAATTGGCGCGCTATCAACGGCGTTGGAAAGTAGACATCCAGGGCTTTCCAGCAATATATAATAGTCCATACTTTGCGCAAGGATAGACGACGTAACTTGGCGTTAAACGCCAAGTTCATGCTGCTGTCTGGAGTTAAACGCCAGAAAAACGTCATTATCCGGAGTTGAACGCCCAAAACACGTCATAACCTGAAGTTTGACGCCAAGAAAGGCCTCTACACGTGGAAAGCTTTAGTCTCAGCCCCAGCACATACCAAGTGGGCCCCAGAAGTGGATTTCTGCACCAATTATCTTAGTTTATTCATTTTCTGTAAACCTAGGTTACTAGTTTACTATTTAAACAACTTTTACAGACATTTCTTGTACCTCATGACATTTTCAGATCTGAATTACATACTTTGTGACGGCATAAGTCTCTAAACTCCATTGTTGGGGGTGAGGAGCTCTGCAGCGTCTCGATGATTTAATACAATTCCTTTGTTTTCCATTCAAACACGCTTGTTCTTATCTAAGATGTTTATTCGCGCTTAACTGTGGAGAAGGTGATGATCCGTGACACTCATCACCTTCCTCAACCTATGAACGTGTGCCTGACAACCACCTCCGTTCTACATCAGATTGAATGAATATCTCTTAGATTCCCTAACAGAATCTTCGTGGCATAAGCCGGATTGATGGCAGCATTCATGAGAATCCGGAAAGTCTAAACCTTGTCTGTGGTATTCCGAGTAGGATTCCGGGATTGAATGACTGTGACGTGCTTCAAACTTTAACCTGCTGGGCATTAGTGACAGACGCAAAAGAGGGATTCTATTCCAGTAGGAGCGGGAACCAACCAGTGATTAGCCGTACTGTGACAGAGTGCGTGAGCATAGTTTTCACTGCGAGGATGGGAAGTAGCCACTGACAACGGTGATACCCTACATAGAGCTTGCCATGGAAGGAACTTGCGTGTGAGAAGAGGATTTCAAGGAAGAGTTGAAGTCAGAGGACAAAGCATCTCCAAAACTCCAACATATTCCCCAGTGCTGCAAATCAAAGTAACATTGTTCCCTCTTTTATCAAATCCAGTAATTTCACTTTTAATCCAAATAATCCTATTGACATCCTGACTAAGATTAATAGAATAAATATTGATTGCTTCAAACCAATAATCTCTGTGGATTCGACCCTTACTCACGTAAGGTATTACTTGGACGACCCAGTACACTTGCTGGTTAGTTGAACGGAATTGTGAAAAGAAAGTAATCAGTTAGTTAAATTAGTTCTCTTTGGCACATGCCAAAGAGCCGTTAATTAAGGATCACAATTTTGTCCACCAAGCAACAAGCTCGTAATCCTCCTCACGGGCATTGTTACCATAAATCCTATGGCGCTTCCTCAGTTCTGTGCAAAACTCAGCATCCACAACAGAAACACACAACAAAACAAGGGAGTCCAGCCAATCAGACATCCCCTCGGGAACTCTGGAAGACATCTCTACAATGTTATTGAGAGAAGACATGAGGCCAACCAATCCTACAAGTAAGAAAAGAAGATAGGGTTACTATAAACATCTCGGACAAAGGGAAAAAACAACTCGGTCAATACTTCTCAGGCGATGAAAGAAAGAAAAGGAAAACCCCCAAGACTCAAACCAAAGTCTTGGGGCATCCTTTGGAGGCAGTAACAAAGCAAAGTTTCTAGAAAAAATCTACAGCTTGCATCCCAGCATTTCTCAAAAAGAACTCAAAACAGCAAACACTTTTCATCAAAAACACAGAAAACCATTACAGTCTACCAAGCAAGAAGCATTCCCAAACATCAGGCACGCTAAGCAGAGACCGTTAAAGATGCAACCTTTTATAAGAGCAGACAAAAGCAACCTTCAAATAAACGAGGAACAGATGCGGATAAGCGGTATCAGGAACGGAAACAACAAAAGACATGCAAAGCCCTAAAGGCACCCAGCAAAGAAAAAAGGATCATGCAGAAGATAGAAAAACTCTCAGAAAGCATATTTCAACAAATCTAGGGTGCAACGAATACAGAAAGATCCAAACTTTTTCAAAAAGAGGATCAAGATCAAAACCTCATCACAAAGCCAAAGTCAAAGAGAAGGCACAAAATGGACTAACCTGGAGACGGAAGAAGCTTCGAAAAAATGCAAGAACGGAAGTTGCCCAGGAAACCACCAAGCGACGCCGCACACGCCAGGAAGCAGAAGCGCAAGCGAAAGACAGAGAGCGAAAAGAGAAGAGGAAAAAGTTGCGAAGAGGTTACAAGGAAAATAAAAGGAGAGAAACCGTTTTCTGAGTTTTCAAAATTAGAAGTAAAGAGCCTAGGGGAAACGGGGCAATTAATGCTCAAGTTAAAGAAGGCATTAAACCCTCGCACGTTCCCAAAAAAAGCGCCGATATAAAAGCGCGCATCTTTTAGAGGAAACGTTCTACATTCAAAGCTACTACAAAAGAATCAACAAACTGCTTGAGTTCAGCTTCACCAAAGAAGGACTGAAGTCAAGGACTCGACCTCAAAAAAGAAGACCGAGCTCAAGCAGGGGCACTATTCATATCCTGGGTCGAGTTGTCCGACCCAGGATGTTCTACAGACAAAGCGACCGACCTCTTCAGGTCAGGACAATCTGACCTCTTCTCAAAGAGCTCGGTCAAGTCACGAGAAAGCCCAAACAAAGGGCCCAAATAGAAGAACACGCCCCAGATCCTAAGGCAGCCCAAGCTTACAAGAGAAGGGCAGTTCCCCTGAAGATAAGATGACCTCACTCAGAAGATAAGATAAAATAAGATAACTAACTTATCCTATCCAAAAAGGTCACTCCACACCATTATAAATACACTGGAGCACCCAGGTATAACTCATACTCTGACTCTACATAAAAACCTGTTTAATACCCTTGCTAACTTAAGCATCGGAGTCCCTTGCAGGTACCCCCACCCTCCGGGGATGAAGGATCAGCAGCACTTTCAGTCCCACAAGTCGGACACGCCGGCTCCGGCCGCTATACACCTGCCGGGCACGTCGGCTCCGACCGATACAGAAGATCTCGTCCGAGATCGACCTCCAGTTTCAGGTAACCCTCGGAACAGAATGGAAAAGCTTCTAAATGGGGCAACAAACAAGTTCACCCGCACAACCTTTTGAAGAAGCTCACGAATTGTAGCAACCCATCCACCTTGCTCTTCTTTGCATACACCGAGGACGGTGCAAATTTCTAAGTGTGGAGAGGTCGTTCGACCGATCTCCATGGATAACAACTTCCTTTTTCAACATTAATTCTTAATTTTTGTCTTTATTAGTTAGTTGTTGCATTTCATGATAGGTTGCATGTTAGTTATAATTTGTATATATTCTATCATTTCTTTTTATGTTAGGACTACTTTCAAAGGTGCATGCTCTCTATCTTCTCAGATATGGTAGAGAAATTTTTGGAAGTCTTCATGGATGACTTTTCAGTATTTGGAGACTCATTTAGCTCCTGCCTTAACCATCTAGCACTTGTTCTGAAAAGATGCTAAGAGACCAACCTAGTTTTAAAGTGGGAAAAATGTCACTTTATGGTGACTGAAGGGATTGTCCTTGGGTATAAAATTTCAAATAAGGGAATAGAGGTGGATCGAGCTAAAGTTGAAGTAATTGAAAAATTACCACCACCTACCAATGTTAAGGCAATCAAAAGCTTTCTGGGGCATACAGGATTCTACAGAAGGTTTATAAAGGATTTTTCAAAAATTGCAAAACCTCTGAGTAATCTGCTAGCTGCAGACATGCCATTTATCTTTGATAAGGAGTGTCTGCAGGTGTTTGACCTTCTGAAAGCTAAGCTGGTCACAGCACCAGTTATCTCTGCACCAGACTGGACACTGCCATTCGAACTAATGTGTGATGCCAGTGACCATGCCATTGGTGCAGTATTGGGACAGAGGCACAACAAGCAACTACATGTCATTTATTATGGCAGCCGTATTCTAAATGATGCACAAAAAAACTACACAACCACAGAAAAGGAGTTACTTGCAGTGGTTTATGCCATTGACAAGTTTAGATCTTATTTAGTAGGATCAAAAGTGATTGTGTACACTGACCATGCTGCTCTTAAATATTTACTCACAAAGTAGGATTCTAAACCCAGGCTCATAAGATGGGTGTTACTTCTGCAAAAGTTTGATATAGAAATAAGAGACAGAAAGGGGACAGAGAATCAAGTAGTTGATCACCTGTCCCGTATAGAACCAGTAGCAGGAGCATCCCTCCCTCCTACTGAGATCTCTGAAACCTTTCCAGATGAGCAATTGTTTGTTATTCAGGAAGCTCTGTGGCTTGCAGACATTGTAAACTATAAGACTCAAGGTTCTCCTTCTACTACCATGGAGAGGAAGCATGAAAAACTTCTCTCAATACAGAGTCAAACAAAATCCCCACATTCAAACTCTAAGTTTGGTGTTGGGAGGCTACAACCAAACTCCAAGTTTGGTGTTGAAAGCCCCCAATCATGCTCTGAGTATCTGTGAGGCTCCATGAGAGCCCACTGTCAAGCAACTGACATTAAAGAAGCGCTTGTTAGGAGGCAACCCAATTTTATCTATTTATTTTCCATTGTTATTTCATGTTTTCTGTAGGTTGATGTTCATGTGAAGTCACCAAAATAATTGAAAAATGAAAAACAGAATGAAAAATAGCACACCCTGGAGGAGAAACTTGCTGGCGTTTAAACGCCAGTAAGGGTAACAGAATGGGCATTAAACGCCCAGTCTGGTACCATTCTGGGCGTTTAACGCCAGAAATGGGCACCAGATTGGCGTTTAACGCCAGAAAAGGGCAAGAAGTTGGCATTAAACGCCAGAAATGGGCAGCAGCCTGGCGTTTAACGCCAGGATTGGCAGCAAGGGGTGTTTTGCACGCCACATGGTGCAGGCAAGAGAAACCTCTAGAAAGAGGAAAGGGAAGGCAAAAGATTCCACCTCTGAGTCTAAGAGATGGAGAGATTCATCTCAAAAGCTCATCACTAAGAAAATGATGGAGCAAACAAGAGCTTGAGCAAATTCCTCATCATGAAATCCCTGAGATGCCTCAAGGGATGCACTTCCCTCCACAAAACTATTGGGAGCAAATCAACACCTCTCTAGGAAAATTAAGCTCTAACATGGGACAACTAAGGATGGAGCACCAAGAGCATTCCATCATCCACCATGAGATTAGAAAAGATCAAAAAGCTATGAGGGAAGAGCAACAAAGACAAGGAAGAGACATAGACAACCTCAAAAGCACTCCATAAGATCTTCAAGAGGAAGAATAAGCCGCCATCACTAAGGTGGACCTGTTCTTTAATTTCCTTGTTCTTTATTTTCTGTTTTTCAAATTTTTATGCTTTATGTTTATCTATGTTTGTGTCTTTATTACATGATCATTAGTGTCTTAGTGTCTATGCCTTAAAGTTATAAATGTCCTACGAATCCATCACCTTTCTTACATGAAAAATGTTTTAAATCACAAAAGAACAAGAAGTACAGGATTTCGAATTCATCTTTGAAACTAGTTGAATTAGTTTGATGTGGTGACAATACTTTTTGTTTTCTGAATGAATGCTTGAATAGTGCATATGTCTTTTGAATTTGTTGTTTTAAGAATGTTAAAATTGTTGGCTCTTGAAAGAATGATGGAAAAGGAGAAATGTTATTGAGGATCTGAAAAATCATCAAATTGATTCTTGAAGCAAGAAAAAGTAGTGAATACAAAAAAAAAAGAAAAAAAAGAAAAAAAGAAAAAAAGAGAAAAAAAAAAGAGAAAAAGCAAGCAGAAAAAGCCAATAGCCCTTTAAACCAAAAGGCAAGGGTAAAAATAAAAAGGATCCAAGGCTTTGAGCATCAGTGGATTGGAGGGCCTACAAGAATAATATCCTATCCTAAGCGGCTAAACCAAGCTGTCCCTAACCATGTGCTTGTGGCGTGAAGGTGTCAAGTAAAAACTTGAGACTGAGCGGTTAAAGTCGTGATCCAAAGCAAAAAGAGTGTGCTTAAGAACCCTGAACACCTCTAATTGGGGACTCTAGCAAAGCTGAGTCACAATCTGAAAAGGTTCACCCAGTTATGTGTCTGTGGCATGTATGTATCCGGTGGAAATACTGGAAAACAGAGTGCTTTGGGCCACGGCCAAGACTCATAAAGTAGCTGTGTTCAAGAATCAACATACTATACTAGGAGAATCAATAACACTATCTGAATTCTGAGTTCCTATGGATGCCAGTCATTCTAAACTTCAAAGGATAAAGTGAGATGCCAAAACTGTTCAGAGGCAAAAAGCTACTAGTCCCGCTCATCTAATTGGAGCTAAGTTTCATTGATAATTTGGAATTTATAGTATATTCTCTTCTTTTTATCCTGTTTGATTTTCAGTTGCTTGGGGACAAGCAACAATTTAAGTTTTGTATTGTGATGAGCGGATAATTTATACGCTTTTTAGCATTATTTTTAGTATATTTTAGTATGTTTTAGTTAGTTTTTATTATGTTTTTATTATTTTTTAATTAAAAATCACATTTCTGGACTTTACTATGAGTTTGTATGTTTTTCTGTGATTTCAGGTATTTTCTAGCTGAAATTGAGGGACCTGAGCAAAAATCTGATTCAGAGGCTGAAAAAGGACTGCAGATGCTGTTAGATTCTGACCTCCCTGCACTCGAAGTGAATTTTCTAGAGCTATAGAAGCCCAATTGGCGCGCTCTCAAATGATTTGGAAAGTAGACATCCTGGGTTTTCCAGAAATATATAATAGTCTATACTTTGCCCGAGATTTGATGGCCAAAACCGGTGTTCCAAATCAGCTTTAGTATTCCCGGCGTTTAACGCCGGAACTGGCACAAAAGTTGGAGTTAAACGCCCAACCAGGCACAAAAGCTGGTGTTTAACTCCAAGAAAAGTCTCTATACATGAAAGCTTCAATGCTTAGCCCAAGCACACACCAAGTGGACCCCGGAAGTGAATTTTTACGTCATTTACTCATTCTTGTAAACCATAGGTCACTAGTTCACTATAAATAGGACTTTTTGCTATTGTATCTGGATCTCATGACACTTTACACGTTTCATATTGTATCTTCTACGGCGTGAGTCTCTAAACCCCATGGTTGGGGGTGAGGAGCTCTACTGTGTCTTGATGAATTAATGCAATTACTACTGTTTTTTATTCAATCACGCTTGCTTCTATTCTAAGATACCACTTGTTCTTCAACCTAATGAATGTGATGATCCGTGACACTCATCACCATTCTCACCTATGAACGTGTGCCTGACAACCACCTCCATTCTACCTTTGATTGAGTGTGTATCTCTTGGATTCCTTAATCAGAATCTTCGTGGTATAAGCTAGAATCCATTGGCGGCCATTCTTGAGAATCCGAAAAGTCTAAACCTTGTCTGTGGTATTCCGAGTAGGACTCAGGGATTGAATGGCTGTGACAAGCTTCAAACTCGCGAGTGTTGGGCGTAGTGACAGACGCAAAAGGATCAATGGATCCTATTCCAGCATGATCGAGAACCTACATATGATTAGCCGTGCGGTGATAGCGTGCGTTGAACATTTTCACTGAGAGGACGGGAGGTAGCCATTGACAATGGTGAAACCCAACATATAGCTTTCCATGGAAGGAGCCTTGCGTGCATGAAGAAGAAGACAGTAGGAAAGCAAGGATTCAGAAGATAGAGCATCTCCAAAACCTCAACCTGTTCTCCATTACTGCAAAACAAGTATTTATTTCATGTTCTTTTACTTTTTACAATTAAATCTGAGAATTATTGATATCCTGACTAAGAGTTACAAGATAACCATAGCTTGCTCCAAGCCGACAATCTCCGTGGGATCGACCCTTACTAACGTAAGGTATTACTTGGACGACCCAGTGCACTTGCTGGTTAGTTGTACGGAATTGCAAAAGTGTGATTGTGATTTCGTGCACCACCACCCTCTAGCTTGGGGGCTCAAATCTCTTCTCCTCAATTGGTTGGGGATCCCATCCTTGTCGTTGATCCATTGCACATTCATCACACATATTTCGCTCAAAATCTCCTCAAACCTAGGGTCTTGTTGCTTTATTCTCTCTTCATAACTCCGGGTGGAGCTTGTCCTCTTCACCATTATAGCATTCTCTCAATGCTAGAAGGGTTGTAATCAATGGATTTCCCCCTCACATAGCTAATGTAGCCAAATTGTTGCCCTGGTTGAGGTACTGCATTAGCATAGAATTCCCTCACCAAGCTTTCAACTACCTTCCTTGGTGGGTTGCATAGAAGTGACCAACACCTATGCTCAATCTCAATGTTGATCTCTCTGTGTTCATTTCTCCCTAGTTAAAATCCGACTTCTGGGATGATTTTCCTCTCACTCACCGAACCATAAAATTGATTTTGGTTGAATACGGAGAGAAACTTGTAGGTGTTGAAGGAGCTTGAGGATCCAGAGGTGGGTTCCCTGGTTCTTCCTTTCTTTGAGGCTGAGCTTTTTGGTGGTGCCATTGGGTTGGGAGAGTTGTGAAAAGAAATAGGAAGTAGGGGGTTCGAAAGAAAGAAAAAGCAAAACAAGGTTTTGCTCCAACACCAAACTTAGGACTTGATTGTCCCAATCAAGAAAAGAAGGAAGAAAGAGGGAGATAGTAGAAGATGAGGGGATATGCGAAGGTGAATGTTGTAGGGGTTGTTGAAGTGGGGAGGGAAGGTGAGGGAGTGAATCTTTTATAGTGGGTGAGTGGTTGTGGTTCGGAGGTGGGAATTAAAAGGAATTGAATATTTTCCCACTTTGGGAAGTGGCACCTAGCGTGGAGAGAGGTGCCAACTTCTCACTCACTGTGTCCTTTATGTGTGTTGAGTTCCAAAGTGCAAGTACACTTTGACTTCCTTGTTTTTGTGAGTAGTCTTTCATGTGGGTCCCATCTTCTCTCCTGAAATTGAAACTGACTTTATTAGTAATGACAAAATACCCCTTCACATTTCTTCTCATTAAGACTGAATTGGGTTGCAACTGATGGGTGTCCCTTGGGACACCAAACTTAATTCCTTGGCATCTTAATAAATTGCTTTCATCATTGTGTATTTAATGTGTTCAGAAGAGTGGAATAATATAAAACCTTTCATTTTCTTTTGATCCCAACTCCTCTGAATCCATTAACTCACGTTCATTCTTGTCCACAGTATTAAGTGCTGTCAACTTGGGTGAATTGGGTACTATGTGATCATTGGTGGTGCCCACACCAAACTTAATCTCTGGCTTACTTTTCAGAATCAATTTATTAGATGTTTGTAAGCCTAGATTAAGTGGGTGAGAGGCCACACCAAACTTAGCATTTCAGCTAATCTTGAGCCCATTCACCCATTATTAGTTATGCATTCATCAAGTTGCAAATCCCAAATAAAAGAGAGTAAAAAAAATATTGATCTACTATCAAAGAAAATATCAAACAACTAATCCTAAAAATTTAAAATATCACAAAAATTTAAACTACTTCTAAAAAAGCAATTAAATCAAAAAGGATAAAGTGTTGGGGTGCCTCCCAACTAGCGCTTCTTTAATGTCATTAGCTTGACATTCCTTCATCTTTAGTTGAGCTTGTAGCTCACTCTCTGCTCCTCCAATGAGCCTCCCAAGTAGTGTTTGAGTCTATGGCCATTGACAGAGAAAGTTCTCTGAGTCATGTCTTCCATGAGCTCCATATGACCATAGGGAAACACCTTGAGTATGGTGAAAGGTCCTGACCATGAGACTTAAGTTTCCCAAGGAAGAACTTCAGTCTTGAGTTGTAGAGTAACACTTTTTATCCTTCAATGAACTCTCTTCTTGCTATTCTTTGGTCATGCCACCTTTTATGTTTTCTTTGTAGATTTTTGCATTCTCATATGCTTGATTTCTAAACTCTTCCAGTTCATTGAGTTGCATTAATCTCTTTTCTCCAGCAGCCTTTTCATCAAAATTGAGTAGTTTTAGTGCCTAAAAAGCTCTATGCTCTAATTCAACTGGTAAGTGGCAAGCCTTGCCGAATACTAGTTGGTATGGTGACTGATGACAAGTCATCATATACCCATTTTTCAAGCTAATTTCACTTGTTTTGTTAGCATTTATGCACTTTCTTGCATCCTAAGTAAGTGATTTGGAATAAAAATGCATAACTTCTCTAAATCAAGTAACCACCATGAATTTAATGTTAAATCATGAGGTTTAAGCTAATTTTGATTGCATTTTAATTGATTTTATAAGCCTCTTGAATTTAGTGATACTTTGAGTGGTTGTTTGGTTTATTTTAGGTGAAGAAAAGAAAAGAAAATAAAAAGCGTGGCCTAAGAAGCGTGACACAAGAAAAGGAAAGCGTGGCCAAAGAGGAGAGAAGCGTGCCGCAACTAATGAGGGAAGCAACCTTGCCCTCCACAAGGGCAGAATGCCCTCTAGGAGGGCAGCATTAAGTGACCAAGCAAGCTTAGGCAACTCTGCCCTGCCCACTCCAAGGGCAGAGCACAAAGTGGTGCTTTGGAACCAAGAGAAGCAAACTCTGCCCTGCCCTTGTGGAGGGCAGAATCGGGCTCCATGAGGAAGAAAATCAAGAAGAAAATATCAACTATGCATGCTACAAGGCTCGAGCAAGGGACCATGAGGAAGCCAAAGACTAAGGGTGACTAGCGTGCCAAAAAGCCAAGAGAAAAAGAAACGTATTTGCATCGGCCCAGGTTCGAACACGGGCGTGCAATATGGCAACCCTGCCCTGCCCTTGGCGCGGGCAGGGCAGCTTTTGAAATTGGCGCATCACACACAAGATCTTGGCGCACCATTTCTCAACCTGGCGCACCAACTTCCTCGTCCTGGCAGCATTGGCGCGCGCGTTCCTTCCCTGGCGCACCAACCCGTTCCTGCCCTGCCCTTGGCGCGGGCAGGGCAGCGTCCAGCACCATCCGCACGCCCAAACGCCCCCTGGCAGCACCATCCGCACGCCCAAACGCCCCCTGGCGCACCACACTTTCCCGCCCTGCCCTTGGCGCGGGCAGGGCAGCCTCTGGCGCACCAAGACGCGCACCACGCAGCACCAAGACGCAACATGGCCGCACCAACTCCAAGCACCAAGCATCAATTTTCTGCCCTGCCCTCCACAAGGGCAGGGCAGCCTCCTGGGAGTGGTTTTTTTTGGGCCAAAATTCAAATTAAAAATTCATTTGAATTCATTTCTTCACCAATCCAAAAGCCCATCCAAATCCCTTTATCCAAGAATAGAAAGTGTATAAATAGGACTTAGTTTGATGTAATTAGGACTTTTAGCTATCTTTACTTTGAGCTTTGAATTTTGACTCTTATTTTTAAGAGCTTTTGAATTTCCTTTGTCTTTGAGCTTTCTTGAGAGACTTGTTCGAGAACTAAGAGGATCAAGGGAGAATTGATTGATCTCCTTCCTCCATTCTCTTGGGCAATTCTACTCTTCTGTTTTCTGAGTATTGGGTGTGTGAAATTGGGGAAATTCTGTCCCAATTCCCATTCAAGCTCTTTGCAATTTATTCTCTGCTTAATTGAATTCCAAATCTGTTCTTCTACTGCTTCATCTTTAATTTTCTGTGAATTGCTTAGTTAATTCAGATCTGGGAAGGAAATTGGGTTTTAGGCTCTGCTACCTAAGCCCTTGGGATCCTGAGATCACAACTTATTTTGGGTTCTTCTGTGAACCTCTGCTACATTTCCTTTCAATTCTGTTTGAATGCTTATTGCTTCTGATTTACTTTCTGCTCAACCATTTACTGCAATTTACATCTTCTTTGATTAGATCCTGCAATCCCATTCCTCAATTCCCTTTTACTTTCTAGCAATTTATCTTTCTTGCCATTTAAGTTACTGCAATTTAAGTTTCTTGCACTTTAAGTTTCAGTCATTTACTTTCTTGCTCTTTAAGATTCTGCACATTTACAATTCTGTTCTTCAATTTACTGCACTTCTCCCTTTCCCCTTTACATTTACTGTCATTTACTTTCTGTTAAACACAAATCACTCAACCAAAACTTGATTCGCTTGACTAAATCACCCACTAAACTAAAATTGCTCAATCCTTCAATCCCTGTGGGATCGACCTCACTCATGTGAGTTATTATTACTTGATGCGACCCGGTACACTTGCCGGTGAGTTTTGTGTTGGATCGTTTTCCACACATCAGTGACATCCCAATGTGGGTCTTGAATGCTGTCCTGTAGGCCCATAGAGCATCGTCTAGCTTCCTAGACTAGTCCTTTTGTGAACTTTCAATAGTTTTTTCTAGTATTCGTTTCAGCTCTCTGTTGGAGATCTCGGCTTACCCGTTGGTCTGTGGGTGGTATAGAGTTGCCACTTTGTGTTTTACTCTATATCTGAGAAGGAGTGCTTCCAATTGTTTGTTGCAAAAGTGTGACCCCCATCACTAATAAGAGCTCTGGGAACTCCAAATCTGCTGAAGATGTTCCTTCTCAAGAAGCTTATCACAACCTTGTTGTCATTTGTTGTAGTAGCTATGGCCTCTACCCATCTTGAAACATAATCAACGGCCACTAATATGTAGCTATTTGAGTAGGAGGTTGGGAAGGGTCCCATGAAATCTATTCCCCATACATCAAATAGTTCTAGCTCTAATATGTATTGCTGTGGCATCTCATTTCTCTTGTTCAGATTGCCGGCCCTTTGACATTCATCACATCTTGACACTATTTCTTTGGCATCCTTAAATACTGTTGGCCAGTAAAATCCGGATTGGAGCACCTTTGCTGCTGTCCGTTCTCCACTAAAGTGACCTCCATATGCTGATCCATGGCATTGCCATAGCACCTCTTGGCCTTCTTCATGGGATATACACCTTCTTAGGACACCATCGGTACACTTTTTGAACAGATAGGGGTCATCCCAGATGTAGTGTTTGGCATCCTTGATTAGCTTTCTCCTCATGTGCTTGTTGATGTTTGTTGGTAACTTTCCAATGGCCTTGAAGTTTGCTATATCTGCAAACCAAGGGGATACTTGAATCATCATCAATTGTTCTCAGGGAAGTTTTCATTTACTGCAACTTGCTGCATTTCTTCTTCTTGTGGGATCCTTGAGAGGTGGTCAGCTACTTTATTTTCTGCTCCGCTCCTATCTTGATCTCAATATCGAATTCTTGGAGCAGTAGGATCCACCTTATCAATCTAGGCTTGGATTCTTGCTTGGTAAGCAAATACTTGAGTGCTGCATGATCAGTGAACACAATTACTTTTGAGCCAATAAGATATGATCTAAACTTGTCAAAAGCAAAAACTATGGCTAAAAGTTCTTTCTCTGTGGTGGTATAGTTCCTTTGATTCTCATTAAGAACTTTGCTAGCATAGTATATTACATGTACTAGCTTGTCTCTCCTTTGTCCTAGAACGGCACCAACAGCAAAATCAGATGCATCACACATTAGTTCAAAGGGAAGATCCCAACTTGGTGGTGCTATAATAGGTGCAGAGGAGAGTCTCTTCTTAAGTTCATCAAAGGCTACCATGCATTCTCTATCAAAAACAAAAGGAGTATTGGAGACAAGTAGGTTGCTGAGGGGTTTTGCAATCTTCGAAAAATCTTTAATAAACCTCCTATAGAACCCAGCATGTCCCAAAAAGCTTCTGATTGCTTTGACATTGCAAGGTGGAGGCAATCTTTCAATTACTTCCATTTTTACTCTATCTACTTCTATGCCATCTTTTGAAATCATGTGACCAAGAACCACCCCTTTAGTTACCATAAAATGGCACTTCTCCCAGTTTAAAACAAGGTTGGTTTGTTGACACCTTTTTAGCACAAGAGAAAGGTGGTATAGGCAATCAGAATATGAGTCCCCAAACACAGAGAAATCATCCATGAATACTTTTATGAACTTCTCAATCATATCTGAAAAAATGGAGAGCATGCACCTTTGGAATGTGGCAGGTGCATTGCACAATCCAAAGGGCATTCTTCTATAAGCAAAAATGTCATATGGACAAGTAAATAAAGTTTTTTCCTGATCCTTGGGGTCTACAACAATCTGGTTGTAGCCCAAATACCCGTCTAGAAAACAGTAGTACTCATGTCCTGCCAATCTTTCAATCATCTGGTCTATGAAGGGCATGGGAAAGTGATCTTTCCAGGTGGCTTCATTAAGTTTCTGGTAGTCAATGTACATACGCCATCCGGTTACCGTTCTTGTGGATATCAATTCATTCTTCTCATTTGCCACAACAGTGATCCCCCCTTTCTTGGGGACTACTTGCACCGGGCTTATCCAAGGGCTGTCCGAGATGGGGTAGATCACCCATGCTTGCCACAATTTTAGAACTTCTTTCTGAACTACTTCATTCATAGTTGGGTTCAGTCTCCTTTATTGCTGTCTTGAGGGTTTGGCATCCTCTTCAAGTAAGATTTTATGCATGCACATTGAAGGGCTGATCCCCTTTAAATCTGAAAGTGTCCAGCCTATGGCATCCTTGTGTTGTCTCAGCACTTGGATAAGTTCCTCCTCTTGCTCCTTGCTCAGACTTGAATTTATGATCACTGGGTAAGTGTGATTAGTGCCCAGGTATGCATACTTCAAGCTAGGAGGTAAGGTTTTCAGCTCTAATTTTGGTGCATCTGCATTTTTGTTGTCTGTGGTAGTTGGCATGATTGAGCTCCTCAAGGTTGCTTGTTCCAGCTCAATGTTTTCCTCACATTGTTCTTCTCCCATAACTTCTTGAACTATCTGTTCCATGGTATCTACCATCATGCATTCTCCTATGGATTCCTTGGGGTAGCTCATTACTTTGAAGACGTTGAAGACCATTTTTTCTTCATGCAATCTCAAGACTAGTTCCCCTTTTTGTACATCAATGATGGCTCCAGCAGTAGCTAGAAATGGTCTTCCTAGGATAATTGATGTGTTGGCCTCTTCCTCCATGTCTAGCACAACAACATCAGCAGGGAAAATAAACTCCCCTACTTTCACTAGTAAATCTTCCACCACCCCATGTGGAAACTTGAATATTCTGTTAGCCAATTGGAGTGCCATTCTTGTTGGCTTGGCTTCCTTAATCTTCATTCTTCTCATCATGGTTAGGGACATGAGATTTATACTAGCTTCCAAATCACACAAGGCTTTCTCAATAGTGATGTCCCCTATGATGCAGGGGATTTGAAAACTCCCCGGATCTTTCAGCTTTTGAGGTAGCTTCTTTTGTATGATGGCACTGCACTCCTCAGTCAACACTATGGTTTCTTTTGCTTCCCAGTTCCTCTTTTTGGTTATGAGCTCCTTCAAGAACTTGGCATAGAGTGACATTTGCTCAAATGCCTCAGCAAATGGTATATTGATTTGGAGATTCTTGAAGATCTCTAGGAACTTAGAGAACTGACCATCCTTCCCATCCTTTCTCTTCGTCCTCTTGTCCATGTTTTGATGCAATCTCTTCATGACTATCTTTACTCGAGGCTCCTTCCTCTACAACCTTCCTACTTCTTAGAGTTATGGCTTTGCATTCCCCTCTTGGGTTAGCCATGGTATCACTGGGAAATGTGTGAGTGGAGAGTGGGATTTGTTTGGAAATAATCCCTACTTGTGCTTCCAACTTTGAGATTGCTGCACCTTGATTTTTCAGATTTGACCTATATTCCTCTTGATTAGCATCTATCCTCCTGTCGGTTTGTGCTTGTCTGTCCATGAGGGAGGAGACTACCCCTGAAATCTGGGATGACAGTTGTGCTATTGCAGCCTCCATCCTCTCAAAGTTGCTCTTGATTTCGCATGATTGTATGGTTTGAGGATGGTGTATCTTGATTGAGGTTGTTGTGTATGGGTTGGTTATTGTGGTATGAAAGTTTTTGTGAGTTATGGTAAAGTCTATGATTCCCTGTTTGATGGTTAGGGTTATGGGTTTGTTGATTTGATGGATAAGGCTTGTTGTAGTCCTGGTTGTGGTTTTGTTGATTTCCCCACCCAAAGTTTGGGTGGTTCTTCCAAGCTAGGTTGTATGTCTTAGAGTGTAGGTCATAAGGTGTTCTGGATGAATTGTGCACATAATTAACTTATTCCCAGTCACCTTCGGATTCTGATGCATTTCCTTCTTGTTGAGGAGTTTGGTCTTGAATGACTGAGGCTTGGTTGGCCTCCATCCTCTTGGTTAGTGCTGTTATTTGTGCCACAATTGCCTTGTTCTGAGCTAACAAAGCATCAACAGAATTGAGTTCTAGCACTCCCTTCTTTTGAGTCCTTTTTGAGGCATAGAAGTACTCAATTTCGGCTACAGTTTCAATGACATCTATGGCCTCTTCAATGATTTTCTTTTTGTTGAGTGAGCCTCCTGAAGAATGATCTACTGCTTTCTTTGCTTCATAGGATAGTCCCTCATAGAAGATGTGTAATTGTACCCACTCATTGAACATTTCTGGTGGGCATCTTCTTGTGAGATCTTTGAATCTCTCCCAGGCTTCATATAGTGTTCCTCCATCTTGTTGTCTGAAAATTTGCACTTTAGCTCTCAGCCTATTGATTCTTTGTGGGGGGTAAAATTAGCAAGGAATCTGTTCACGACCTCCTCCCATGTAGTCAGGCTGTCCTTGGGAAATGATTCTAACCACTTTGCTGCCTTATCTCAGAGTGAGAAAGGGAACAAGAGTAGTTTGTAGATGTTGGAGTGTACCCCGTTGGACTTTACAGTATCACATATCCTCAAGAATGTGCTGAGATGTTGATTAGGATCTTCTTGGGCATTTCCTCCATATGAGCAGTTATTCTGAACAAGTGTGATAAGCTGAGGCTTCAACTCAAAATTATTGGCATGAATTGTTGGCTTTAGGATGCTACTGCCACAATTCCCTGGATTTGGGTTGATGTAGGAGCCTAAGACTCTCCTTTCTTACCCATCATGATTGACTGGGCCTCCCCTGGCATGGTTGTGAATTTCTTCCTCATGATGATTCTCCATGTTCTCCTCCATGTTTGTTTCAAAATATGCTTCCTCTTCCTCAGCACCAACGACTCTCTTCCCTCTTGCTTCCCTCCTTAATCTAAAGAGAGTTCTCTCTGGTTCAGAATCAAAGGAAGTTGAGGCTCCGCTTCTCCTACCTGTCATACAAATAACCAAGACAAAGAGCAAGAAAGAAAGTGGGTGAAGGAATCACTTTGTTAGAGTGGTTGTTACTGTGAGTGGTGCAATTGATCAAATAGTTAGAAGAGTGGGAATAGAGATAATCAAAGAAGAAGGAAATTCAAAGAAAAATACTAAATTAAACAAATTAAAAATAACAAGGAAATTAAATTGCTTAATCTAGCTCTCCAATCAAGTTAATCACTGTTAAATTTAAGCCAATCCCCGGCAACGGCGCCATAAAACTTGTTGACTTTGATTCACTACCCCCTTTCAAAATTTAGTGAACAAGTTCTTCTGGCAAGCGCACCAGAATTATCGCCAAGTAATAACCCACAGAGGAGTGAGATCGTATCCACAGAGGTTGGCAAACTCAAGCAGTTTTAATTAATTGGTGAATTAGTCAAGCGGATCAATAATAGTGTGAGGTGCAGAATTGTAAATGGCATAAATGTAAATGACTAGAATATAAAGAAAAGCATTAAAGTGCAGGACTGGAAATTGCAGAATGTAAATTGCTGAATCATAAATGACTTGAATGTAAATGGGAATGGGGAATTGCTGAAAGTAAAATTGAGCTATAAAGAAATGGATGGATGAGAATGGGGAATTCATTGAGATTGGGAGATGTTGTCTCTTTGGATCAAATCTAGCTTAGATCTCCTTTAATCATGCAACTCACTGACCTCTTGGCAATCATGATTGATTGAGCCCCAATCCCTTGGTGACTCAATCTCTTAGATCTTGATCAATAGCCAATTCCTTGGTCTAATTGCTCATGAAGAGAGATATACTTGGTCCCTGATTATACCACACATCTTTGTAGATTCAGGTAAAGGGGGATTATATGTCACATATCCCATCACCAAAACCCATAATCTACTCAAATGTGAGAAGGGATTTCAAGTATGGTTTCACGTTTCCTTTCCCAAGGTTCCCATAAAACCTAACTACATTCAATCTCTTTCCCAAGTTGATTGAATACTAAATATTAAGCATGAAATTCCTCCTAGCAAATCAAGAGAAGATGAAGAGAAGAAGAATTTCACTATTATCAATCCATTAAGTACAACAGAGCTCCCTCTCTCAATGAGAGGGAAATTAGCTACTCATAGCTTAGAAAGTACTCAAAAGTGGAATGTAAAAGTGGATCTAGAACTAACTGCTTAACCCCTTCTTCAGTACTCTTTTGGGGTATATATACTACTCCTAGTGAAAATAAAAGAATTACAAAAGTGAAAAAGGAAAATTACATTTTGGAGGGAAAGAAAGCACTTAATAAACGTGACCCCTTAGCTGGCCTTTGGTTGGCGCCTCTCAGGCATGTCACGTGCCTTGCAAAATGGCTTGGCATCCCACGCTCAATCCTTCAAGTGGCACGCTCGTCCCTCTTTCAACCTTGGCGTGCCACGCCTTCGAGCTCAAGTGGCACGCCCTTTGATTCCTCCACTTTCCTTGCTTCTGGAAATTTGAACTGGCGTGCCACGCCTAAAAGCTGGCATGCCTGATACGTAAAAATTAGATTTCACGTACAACCGGCAAGTGTACCGGGTCGCATCAAGTAATAAAACTCACTTAGAGTGAGGTCGATCCCACGAGGATTAATGGATTAAGCAAGCAATAGTTAATTAATTGTTCTAGTTAGACGATTCATGTTTGAGTGATAAGCAACAAGAAATGTAAATGACTTGAAATTAAATAAAAGCAATAAAGTGCAAGGAAAGTAAATGACAAGAAATTAAAGTGCTAAAAATTAAAGTGCAAGAATGTAAATTGCAAGGAATAGAAAGCACAAGAAAGTAAAGTGCAAGAAAGTAAATGACTAGAAAGTAAAACCAAGTGAAGTATTTCTACAAACACTTGGAAGGCATAAATGTGCCAAAGTAAAGAAAGCCATAAATGTGCATAAGTAAATGACAAGAATTTAAAGAGAACAATTAAATGACAAGAATTAAAGACAAGAAGTAAATAACAAGAATTAAGAATGAAATTAACATTGGGATCAAGAGATATTGCATTCTCAAGATCAACAATTCTCATCTCCACTTCAATCATTCAATCATTGATCTCTTGGCAAATCATAAGTAATCAAACCCCAATCTCTTGGTGATTTGATTTCTCTTAACTTGATCAATTGCCAATCTCTTGATCTAATTGCTCATGAGAAGAGATGAAGAATGGTCTCTAATTGCCATACAACCCTCAAGATTTCAATTCAAAGTGATTACATCTCACATATCAAGCTAAGAATTATTAATCAAGAGAGTTGTGAGAGAAGAGCCTCAAACTAAATTCTATGACTCCTTTCTCAAGTTCATCATAGAATTTAAATAGATCTAATCCCTCTCTCGATAGTAATTAGATCTTTGAAGCACAAAGACTCTCTCTAAAGAAACAATGAAAGAAGAATTGAAGATGAAGAATGAAAATAAATCAACCCATTAAATTGCAATAGAGCTCTCTTTCCCAAATGTTGGAAATTAGAAACTCATCATAACAAAAATATTTACTAAAGTGTGAATGAAAGAAAATGGAAGAAGAGAAGAGAATGAGAGTGAAAGGGGAGTGGAGTCACCTCCACCCCTCCATGGTGTCCCCAAATGATGAATCTAAGGCCCTATTTATAAGCTACCTAAATTACAAATTCAAATGAAATTACAATCAAATGCAAATTTCCTAATTACTTCTAGATGATTCTTGTGGCCTTGATTGATTGTTACTTGTGGCTTGACTTGGGCTTGTGAACTTTTAACTCCCTTCATAGAAGCTTGAAACATTGAAGAATAAATGAAGGGATTGGAGTATTTGGAAGTGCCCCAATGTGGAGTGTCATTGAAGTGGCATTTTGGGCTTTTGAAGGTTTGGAAAAACCTTACACGCTGAAGTATTGGTCTGTTTGGGTCTTCAAATTGAATGTCCACTATAGACTATTATATATCTTTGGAAAGCCCTAGATCTCAGCTTTCCAACGCCGCTGAAAGCATGTCAATTGGACTTCTCTAGCCTAAGTTATGATCTTTTGAAGGTGAAGAGGTCAGTCTGGCGAACTGCAGGGACTTGTTTTACGCTGAAATTGTGAAGCTAAACGAATAGCAATTTGTCCCCTCAAATCAGTGTCAACTATAAAGTGTTATATATGGTTGGAAAGCTCTAGAAGTCTACTTTCTAATGACACTGAGATCACTTCATTTGGAGCTTTGTAGCTCGAGTTATTCTTGTTGGAGTGTGAAGAGGTCAGGGTTGCAAATCCTCTTTGCTTCTCTTTGAGTTTGTTTCCAACTTTTTGCCACCTTGGGAGTGTGCTTCCTCTATTAGTGCTTTTATTGCTTCATTTTCCATAATTTC
Organism: Arachis hypogaea; assembly: GCF_003086295.3. Lineage (NCBI taxonomy): Eukaryota > Viridiplantae > Streptophyta > Magnoliopsida > Fabales > Fabaceae > Arachis > Arachis hypogaea. The sequence goes on from NC_092041.1 coordinate 33,742,424, forward strand.
CTACAAAATTTATTAACTCAAGGAATCAAAGCAATATTCAATTTAATCACCAAAACACTCCCATAATTAAGCATTATGAATTGATTTTTATATGAAAAAGCATAAAAAAACATAACATGATGCGTAGTCATCACAACACCAAACTTAAACTTTGCTTGTCCTCAAGCAAACAAAGAATCATTCAATAAAGATTGACAATCCAAGGTGAGAAGAATAGCAATTAAATGTTCATGGTTGGCTAGTTTATTATGCATGCTACAATCTCAAAAGAAATTCAAATGATTGATGCTTCTATCTAGCTCATTTTATGAAATATTTTTCTTTATGTTCCTTACTTGAAACAAGCTTTTCATCTTTTTCTTAGCTTAGCTTCTTGGGTGCTTTGCACCATTAGTTAAAAGCTTTGACTCTAAATGCTTTGTTTTCAAGTATTACCACTTGATACATAAGCACCACAAGCATTTAATTAGAGGACTTTTTAAGCTCATTTATTCCTTTTCTTTACTTTCCTTCTAATCATTGGTGCTTAGAGCCTTGAGCTTTGAGGGAGTGCTTTGCACTTGAGCCTAGTCTTGACTCTAAGTGTTTTGTTTTCAAGCTTTTTGCTTGATACATAAACACCACAAGTACTTGACTAATGAAATGTCATTGGTACTCAGAGTCTTCAACTTTCTCATTTTTCCCTTTTTCTTTCTTAATCTTTTAATTGATTTGCTTGTTCAAGGTTTTCAATATTTCAAACATTTCATAAAATGTCCTAGATGAAAACTTCAATTAAACAAATTCAAATGTAATTGAGCAACAATAGTCATGCTAGCCTTCCAATACTTATATGCTCATGCTAGATTCTTCTATAATTACCTTTGTTTATGATCAAACTTAATACATTGCAAAATTCAAATGGTAATTATGATGTAAAGCAACATGTTGCAATTCAAATATCAAGCTATGCTTTTCCAAAAAGAAGAACACACATGCATATAAAAGAAATGGAAGACAATCATGCAATTGAAAGTATAGAAGATAAATAAGAGGAAAAAGAACTTAACCACCTTGTAGATCTTCATCTTTGGTATTGTCATTTTCCTCCTACTCCTTCCTTCCCCAACACCAAACTTAGAATGATTGCTTGTCCTCAAGCAACAAATAAAATAATGGTGGTGGAATTTATGATTAATCATGAATGTCTTCAAGAAAGAGATGTAAGTAATGCATGTGTTTAAGCAAGCAAAAATTAAAGATGACAATCAAGGCACAAAGAAAAGAGACAATATGATTGCATCAATAAGTGAGTTGTGCATGGTACTATGCATGAAAGGTAAGTGGCAACACCAAACTTAGTGTGACACTTTCATTTTAGAATGATGCAAGTACCCACTTGTTCATACCCTGACCGAGCTCCCCAAACTCGGGAAGTTCATAGAAGGTCCGACCTCGTCCCAAGGCCCACGCCTGAGGTCGGACCTCGGACAAATAAGCTAAGAAGGCCCATCAAAAGGAACGAAGCCCAAAACCTAAAGGCCGAAAAGGCCTAGGAAAGGCGGTTCCGCAAAGATAGGGATAAAACTCCCAAAAGATAAGATAAGATAAGAATATCTTATCCAGGGAAGATCACAGCCAACTACTATAAATACACTGGAGCACCCAGGTATAACTCATACTCTAATTCTACTCGATATCTGCTTGGACCCATGCTAACTTAAGCATCGGAGTGTCATTGCAGGTACAACCACCAGCCGCTCGGCACATCAAGCTCGGGTCACAGCACCCTCACCTCGGGTCTTGCCAGACGACCGAGCTACACGTTTCAGGTAACCCTCGGAACATTGGCGCCGTTGCCGGGGACTGGAAGTCATCCCTTTGCCATGGCGGACGACCCCCCCAACAATAACCACGCTACATCAGAACAAGAAGAGGAAGTTGACACCGGCGAACGACCGGACGGCCCTCTATCACCACGCACTCCAGGAGGAAACAAACAAAATCGCCCAAAGACATCACTCCCAAACAAAGATCCACCAAATCCCGAGAAGGAAAAGAACTCGGAAATTCTAGAAGCAGTTCGGGCACAGCAAAACCAGCTGAAACAACTCGAAGAGGACATAAAAAAACAGAAGGAAACTGAACAAGATCTGAGAAGGGAGGCTCGCAAGCGCAGAGAATTAGAAGAAAAACTGCGGAAAATAGAGGCCAACCTGAAAGACCGGACGGAACACGGCACCACCTCCGAAAACAATCATGATACCTTCACACAAGAGATCATGAAGGAAAGGGTACCGCGAAACTTCAAACCACCAGATATGGATCTCTACGACGGCACCACCGATCCAAGTCACCACCTCAGCAACTTCAGAAGCAGAATGTACCTAGTTGACGCCTCCGACGCGATTCGGTGCAAAGCCTTCCCCACCACTCTCACCAAATCAGCCATGGAGTGGTTTGACAACCTGCCACCAGGATCAATCTCCAGCTTTGAGGACCTAACCAAAAAATTCCTAACAAGGTTCTCTATTCAAAAGGATAAGGCAAAACATGCCCCCAGTCTACTCGGGATCAAACAAGGCAACCAAGAAACTCTCCGAGAATACATGGAGCGATTCAACAAAGCCTGCCTGGACATACAACACTTGCCCACAGAAGCGGCCATCATGGGACTGGCAAACGGCCTAAAAGAAGGACCATTTAGCCAATCCCTATCCAAACGATACCCGACCTCCCTATACGAGGTGCAGGAGCGAGCGGAAAAATATATTAACATGGAGGAAACCTCCCAGCTAAGAGACTCTTCTAGGAAGGAATCAACCTACCCACTCCGAGATCGAGATCGGGAACAGAAAAAGAAAGAAGAATCCAACTCGGACAAGCCACGGAAGTACCACAGCTACACCCCTCTCCGAGTCTCCCTGGTAGACGTCTACAGAGAAGTATGCCACACCGAAAAGATCCCACCGCCCCGACCTCTAAAACACAAGAGAGCAGGGAGAGATCGGTCCGAATACTGTGAATACCACAAGCTCTACGGTCATTCTACTAACGACTGCCACGACCTAAAAAATGTTATAGAAAAGCTAGCCTGAGAAGGAAAACTCGACAGATACATAGCAGAGAAGGGAGAAGAGACCAAAAAGAGAAGGAGGGGAGATAACGAAGATCGGGCTGAGCAAACCCCGCAAAGGCACGTTCACATGATAAATGGAGGTTTTGCAGGCGGAGGAACATCCAGATCCTCGCGAAAAAGACACCTCAAAGACGTCTATCATGTCCGAGAAGACAGCCCCCTGCCCGAATTACCTACTATCTCGTTTACCCGAAAAGATGCTCAAGGGGTAATACCCGGGCACGACGATCCAATGGTAATCACCATCATCCTAGCAAACGCCAACCTACATCGAACCCTGGTTGACCAGGGAAGCTCAGCAGATATCCTGTTCAAAACAGCCTTCGACAAACTCGGACTTGAAGAAAAAGAGCTAAAGGCCTATCCCACCGACTTATTTGGACTAGGGGACACCCCGATCCATCCCTTAGGATACATCTCGCTACATACTACCTTTGGAAGAGGCGAACAGTCTAGAACATTAAGCATCGACTACATTATAGTCGACGTCACTTCAGCATACAATGCCCTCATTGGGCGACCAACCCTAAACAGACTAGCAGCTATAGTCTCAACCCCACACCTCTGTATGAAGTTCCCTACCACAAAGGGAATCGCTACCCTAAAAGGCGACCAAAAACTGGCGCGGCGATGCTATAACGAAAGCCTGAGCTTAAAGGGAAAGGAGATCAACACAATAGAACTCGGGCGAGTTCAAGTCCGAGAAGACCTTCGGCCACAACCAGAGGGAGAAACCGAAAAAATCCAAATCGGGAACACACCTGAAAAAATAACAAACGTGGGAGCGAACCTCGAAGCAGGCCTAAAAGAGGAACTCATAACCCTCTTAAAAGAGAATTCCGACCTCTTCGCCTGGAAAGCCTCCGACATGCCAGGCATAAGCCCCGACCTGATGTGCCATAAGCTATCAGTATACCCGGGGTCCAGACCTGTCCAACAAAGACGCCGGAAACTCGGGCCTGAGCGCGTGCAAGCAATAGAAGAACAAGTACAAGCATTACTAGATGCAGGGTTCATTCGAGAAGTAAAATACCCCCTATGGCTCGCAAACGTGGTCCTGGTAAAAAAAGCCCAACGGAAAATGGAGGATGTGCGTCGATTACACGGATCTCAACAAAGCCTGCCCCAAGGACCCATATCCACTACCAAACATCGACGCCTTAGTAGACGCAGCCTCAGGCTATAGATATCTCTCCTTCATGGACGCATACTCGGGATACAATCAAATCCCGATGTACGGACCCGACCAAGAAAAGACCTCGTTCATAACCCCAAGGGCAAACTACTGCTACGTAGTAATGCCCTTCGGGCTGAAGAACGCAGGGGCAACCTACCAGAGGCTAATGAACAAAGTGTTCTCAGAACACATCGGACTACAACTAGAGGTGTACGTCGACGACATGCTGGTAAAGACACAAGAAGACGGAAACTTGCTGACCGACCTCACCAGTGTCTTCGGCACCCTCAGAAAACACAACATGAGACTCAACCCGACAAAGTGCACCTTCGCCGCAGAAGCCGGAAAATTCTTAGGCTTCATGTTGACTCAAAGGGGCATCGAAGCAAACCCGGACAAATGCCAAGCGATACTTAATATGAAAAGCCCGACCTGTGTCAAAGAAGTACAACAGCTGAATGGAAGGCTGGCCGCCCTATCAAGATTTTTGGCAGGATCAGCGATAAAATCACTACCTCTCTACTCACTCCTAAAGAAAGGGAAACCCTTCTCATGGACCCCGGAGTGCGAAAAAGCCTTTCAAGAATTCAAGGAATTCCTCGGGCAGCCACCAATCCTAACCCGACCTTTAAAAGGGGAAGAGCTCGTATTATACCTCTCGGTCGGACATCGGGCAGTCGCTTCAGCATTAATACGGGAAAATGATCAAGGACAACACCCCGTATACTTTGTGAGCAAGGCACTGCAAGGGGCCGAATTAAACTATAAGAAAATAGAAAAATTCGCCTACGCCCTAATATTCACAGCTCGGAGGCTCCGTCCCTACTTTCAAACCCACACCATCAGAGTCCGGACAAACCAACCCATGAGACACATCCTGCAAAAAACAGACCTGGCAGGACGAATACTGCAATGGGCGGTGGAACTGTCCGAGTTCGACCTCCACTATGAAGCCCTGACTGCCATAAAATCTCAGTACCTAGCCGACTTCATCGCAGAATACACTGAGACCCCTGGAACCCCACTCTCATGGAACCTGTATGTCGACGGGTCCTCAAACAAAACAGGAAGCGGAGCCGGGGTTATACTTGAAAGCGACCAAGGAACGCGGATAGAACTATCCCTAAAGTTCGAGTTCCAGGCTTCGAACAACCAGGCCGAATACGAGGCCCTACTAGCAGGACTAAAGCTAGCCGAAGAGGTCGGAGCCCAGAGAATCACGATCTTCAGCGACTCCCAGGTCGTCACGTCTCAAGTAAATGGAAGCTACCAGGCCAAAGACCCAACTATGAAAAAATACCTGGATCAAACACAGGCACAATTACGCCACTTTTCAGAAATACAAATCCAGCACATACCTCGGGAGCAAAATGCCCGGGCTGACGCCCTCTCAAAACTTGCTAGCACCAAGCCCGGAGGCAACAACAGAAGTCTCCTCCAAGAAACCTTACAATCTCCCTCCGTGTTAAGAGAGGAAGAAATACTAAATATATCCGACCAACAACAAGGATGGATGACCCCCATACTCAACTACCTGAAGTCGGGAACTCTCCCCGCCGAAAGAAAAGAAGCTAAAAGGCTTACAAAGGACGCCCAGAATTATACATTAATCCACGACGTATTATACAGAAGAGGATTCTCAAACCCCCTCCTTCGGTGCGTCCCGACCTCAGAAACAAAAAGCGTCCTCGAAGAAGTCCACGAAGGCATGTGTGGGAACCATCTCGGAGCTCGGGCACTATCCAAAAAAGTAGTCAGAGCCGGGTTCTACTGGCCGACCTTGCAAAGAGACGCAGCGGAGTTTGTGAAAATATGCCCCCCCTGCCAAAAACACGCCAATTTTCACAAGGCACCGCCCGAAGACCTTATCAGCATCACTGCGCCATGGCCCTTCGCAAAATGGGGACTCGACCTACTCGGCCCGTTTCCACAAGGGCCGGGGCAAGTCAAATACCTCATTATAGGGGTCGACTACTTCACAAAGTGGATCGAAGCTGAACCCTTAGCCACTATTACGGCTCAGAAAAGCCGTAAATTCCTATACAAAAACATTGTCACGAGGTTCGGAGTCCCCTACTCCATCACAACAGACAATGGAACACAGTTCACGGACACAAGTTTTCAGAACTTGGTGGCCGAACTAAAAATCAAACAGCAATTCACATCGGTCGAGCACCCACAAGCCAATGAACAAGCAGAGGCTGCAAATAAAGTCATCTTGGCCGGGTTAAAAAGAAGACTCCAAGAGGCCAAAGGGGCATGGGCCGAAGAACTCCCCCAGGTACTATGGGCATATCGGACAACCCCGCACTCCACAACGGGAGAATCCCCATTCCGACTAGCTTACGGGATGGAGGCAATGATTCCTATCGAAATAGATGAAGGGTCGCCCAGAGTCATCTTCTACAACGAAGGAGGCAACCCTCAGGCACAAAGGGAAGAACTCGACCTCCTCCCCGAGGTCCGAGAAAGAGCCCGAATCCGCGAGGAAGCCTTAAAACGGCGAACGGCCCTCAGATACAATCAAAAGGTAATAAAGCGAAGTTTCTCCATTCACGACCTGATTCTAATCCGAAATGACATCGGAACACAAAAGTCGGGAGAAGGAAAGCTAGCCGCAAATTGGAAAGGGCCCTACAAAGTAACAGAAGTCTCAGGGACAGGCTACTACAAAATATCCGACCTAGAAGGCAATGAACTGCCCAGGGCCTGGCACGCCTGTAATCTAAGACGGTACTACAGCTAGAAAAACTTAACCCGAGGTGTACTCTTTTTCCCTACAAGGGTTTTTTAATGAGACACCCGGTTAAGTAGGACACCCGACCTAAAGGGTAAACACTTTGTAAATATTCTTTCTTTTTTTTAATACTAATCAAATTTCTCTATTTTCTCTTCCTCATGATGAAGCAAATCCTAGAAAGTACCCCACCAAGGCGCATTAATTTATGCTCGGCAAAACGCAAAAAATCATTTGCCAAAAGGCCACACAAGGTCGGCAAAGATAAAGCGACGAGGTTCAAATTAATGTGAGAAGTTATAAAGTAACTCTGAAATGGCTTGAAGAGCCAAATAAAAAGAGGTTACAAAAATAACTTAAAAAGGCCGACCAAATGACGAAGTCGGACCCAACCAAGGGAAAGTTATAAAGTAACTCTGAAATGGCTCGAAAAGCCAAATAAAAAGAGATTACAGAAATAACTCAAAAGGGCCGACCGACGACAAAGTCGGACCTAACAAAAAGGAGGTACTCGAGCAACCGATGTCCGAGAAAAAGCTCGGACCCAAGAAAGAAGCCTTAAAACGACGAGAACCAAGATTTCGAAAAACGCTTACTAAAAAGTTGCTTTACAAAAGCAACTAAAAAGTACAAGCGAAAGAACGAAATCAAAGGAAGCCTCGACAACGCTTACTAAAAAGTTGCTTTACAAAAGCAACTAAAAAGTACAAGCGAAAAGAACGAAATCAAAGGAAGTTTCAAAACGCTAGCTAAAAAGTTGTTATCCGGAAACAACTAAAAAGCACAAAAGCGGAAACAAAAGGTCAAAACGCTGGCTAAAAAGTTGTTACCCGAAAACAACTAAAAAGCACAAAAGCGGAAACAAAAGGTCAAAACGCTAGCTAAAAAGTTGTTATTCAAAAAACAACTAAAAAGCATAAAAGCGGGACAAAAAGTCAAAACGCGAACACCACATAAATAAAGCTAAAAAGTTACTACAAGTAGCTAAAAAGCAAAAAGGTGTCCAAAAGCGTTCACAGTAACCATCCAAAAACAAAAGAGCCCACAGGTCGGGCAAAACACCAAAAATTACAGAGGGTCAAGGTCCTTTCCGGACTCCACATCAACAGAAGGCTGCGGGGCAAACATAGAAATCGGGACTGCATCGACAGCAACGTCACCCGGGTTTGAAACCCCCACGCCAGATCCATCCCCGGCCAAAGAGGAAGTCGGGTTCTCAACAGGAACTTCGAGGTCGGACGCCGGAACCTCATCCTCGTTTGGAGCAGGAACAATCTTTCCCTCCACAACGACGTTATCCGTACTGAACAAGCTCAGATCTAGGTCGGGAGCAAGAACCCGGACCTGAGCCTTCAGATTTTCAAACATGGCATCTATACCCTTGGCCACGTGACCTTCCAGCTCATAAAATTTGTCCTGCGCAGATTGCAGCTCCTCCTTTGTCTCCACAAGCTCGGCATATAGCCGAGTATAATTCTCTGTAGCCGCCTTCGCCATCTCCTCAGATGTCTTCGCTGACGCCACAGCCGCAGTAGCCCTAGCTTTCTCTTTCTCCAAAGAGGCCTCCAGCTCAGTAATCCTGGCAGCCTTCAGTTGACTAATCTTATCAAGCTCGGACTGAGCCTTCTCAAGTCGGGAGCTGGTCGCCCCAAGAGGGGATTTCTTGAACTCCCGGGCAATAGCGGCATGAAGACTAGCCATCCGGACACAGCTCTGCGCCATATACTGAAAATGATGCTCCATAGAAACATCATCAGTGGAAATAAAGGTCTGAGGGAGAATATGCTGCTCAACCCAACCAAGAGCATCAAAGTCCTTATCATTGAAACCGGCAAGCTCTTGAGAGGTCTTCTGCTTCTTGGGAGGAGGACCGAGAACGGAGGAGGAGAAGAGGTAGCAGGCCCAGAGGTCGGAGGATCCTGACTTAAAGCTCGGAACTGGGGAGTCGGAATAGTCTTCGACCGAGTCTGAACACCTATAGTAGTCTTCTGCGGAGAAGATCGGGCAGAAGCATCCCCGGCCTCGAGATTTCGAGCAGCCACCGACTTCTTCGTCCGACGAAGAAACTTCATAGAATCCGCCTGAGAAGACATCTCTGCAGAAATAAAAAGGAAAAAGATCACCACAACAGAAATTCCACCAAAACAAAACCCAAATACTAAGAAGGATAAATCTCAAAGAGGTCGGGAACTACCTAACTCGGAACGGAGAAGGCTTGGATCTCCCAACATTTTCTTCGTGTCCAAGTGAGGTGCCCGACCCCATAAACTGCTCACCACACCCACAAAGGCCTGCTCCACCCCATCTAAACTCTCAAAAGTATACTTAACAGACACTATATTCTCCTGCCAACAAAGAGGAAAAGAAGGCTCCCCACTCTCATCTAGAAAGAAAGGTCGGACGTCTCCAACAGCCCGGACCTTGAAATAAAAGTTCTTAAAATCGTGAAAAGACTCATCATACAGGGTACAGAACTTCCTCCCCTGGTTAGCCCTAAAAGAGACCCAAGACACCTTCCCTCCGCCCGACCCCGGCTTCGTCAACACAAACAAATAGGAAAAAAGAGAAATAGAGGGAGAAACTCCCAAAAACTGACACAAAAGTTGGAACAGCTTTAAAAATGCCCAGGAATTTGGATGGAGCTGCGTAGGGGCAAGGTTACAAGACCACAACACCTCGGACTCCAGGTCGGTAAAAGGAAGTCGGACACTCAGCTTAGAGAAAAAGCAATCATAAGCATAAAAGAAGAGCTTCTCGGAACTGTCTAAAGGCGGGAAGCACACTCTCTCCTCGGAATCCGGGGCTACTAACTCATAATCCCTCTCAGACTCTCTATCTTCACATATGCTACATTGCCTACGAAACCTAGCTAAATATTCAGAATCTACCACAGAAGGGACTCTTAAAGGAACAGGATCTACCCAACCAAGACCACTCGGAATCTTGGTCGACATCGCTTGCAGAACCTTTCGAGACATAAAAATCTTGCCTACAAAGAAGAATACAACAGCAAGGCAAAAATCACATAAAGGCAGACAGCAAAAAACCCATTCAGCAAAGGCGAGAAAACCAAGTTCTTTTAGAAGAGAATACAGAAACCCGAAAACAAAATACCAAGAGAAAAGAGCCCCCCCATACAAACAACCAAAGCAATGGCGGCGACTCTTTTCGGGGCAAACCCAGGCATAGAAGAAAAAAGAAACAGAAGCATATGTGCGCAAAGAAAATGAAGACGAGAACAAACCTGGAAGAAAGGAAGAAGACGACGAGCTCCGATGCAAGGAGAACGAAAACGGCGGCGCAGAGGAAACCCCGGAAAAACGCACAGAAAGAATCGGAGAAGAAGAACAAAGAAGGAGCGGCGCTCGAAAGAGAGATGGCGAAAACTCAGAAAAATGGAAAGGGAACAGAATAAACGAAGAAAATGAGGAAAGGGGCAAATAAATAACGCCTTCACAAAGCCCGAACGGAAATCGAGGAGAAACGGTAAAAAGCAATAAATGCTGAAACGGCCGTTTTCAAATTTTGAAAAAACTACTATGCCCGAGCTCGACCTCTCAAAAAGGACGAACTCGGGCAGGGGCACTGTTCATACCCTGACCGAGCTCCCCAAACTCGGGAAGTTCATAGAAGGTCCGACCTCGTCCCAAGGCCCACGCCTGAGGTCGGACCTCGGACAAATAAGCTAAGAAGGCCCATCAAAAGGAACGAAGCCCAAAACCTAAAGGCCGAAAAGGCCTAGGAAAGGCGGTTCCGCAAAGATAGGGATAAAACTCCCAAAAGATAAGATAAGATAAGAATATCTTATCCAGGGAAGATCACAGCCAACTACTATAAATACACTGGAGCACCCAGGTATAACTCATACTCTAATTCTACTCGATATCTGCTTGGACCCATGCTAACTTAAGCATCGGAGTGTCATTGCAGGTACAACCACCAGCCGCTCGGCACATCAAGCTCGGGTCACAGCACCCTCACCTCGGGTCTTGCCAGACGACCGAGCTACACGTTTCAGGTAACCCTCACCTCTTAACTTGATCAATTGCCAATCTCTTGATCTAATTGCTCATGAGAAGAGATGAAGAATGGTCTCTAATTGCCACACAACCCTCAAGATTTCAATTCAAAGTGATTACATCTCACATATCAAGCTAAGAATTATCAATCAAGAGAGTTGTGAGAGAAGAGCCTCAAACTAAATTCTATGACTCCTTTCTCAAGTTCATCATAGAATTTAAATAGATCTAATCCCTCTCTCGATAGTAATTAGATCTTTGAAGCACAAAGACTCTCTCTAAAGAAACAATGAAAGAAGAATTGAAGATGAAGAATGAAAATAAATCAACCCATTAAATTGCAATAGAGCTCTCTTTCCCAAATGTTGGAAATTAGAAACTCATCATAACAAAAATATTTACTAAAGTGTGAATGAAAGAAAATGGAAGAAGAGAAGAGAATGAGAGTGAAAGGGGAGTGGAGTCACCTCCACCCCTCCATGGTGTCCCCAAATGATGAATCTAAGGCCCTATTTATAAGCTACCTAAATTACAAATTCAAATGAAATTACAATCAAATGCAAATTTCCTAATTACTTCTAGATGATTCTTGTGGCCTTGATTGATTGTTACTTGTGGCTTGACTTGGGCTTGTGAACTTTTAACTCCCTTCATAGAAGCTTGAAACATTGAAGAATAAATGAAGGGATTGGAGTATTTGGAAGTGCCCCAATGTGGAGTGTCATTGAAGTGGCATTTTGGGCTTTTGAAGGTTTGGAAAAACCTTACACGCTGAAGTATTGGTCTGTTTGGGTCTTCAAATTGAATGTCCACTATAGACTATTATATATCTTTGGAAAGCCCTAGATCTCAGCTTTCCAACGCCGCTGGAAGCATGTCAATTGGACTTCTCTAGCCCAAGTTATGATCTTTTGAAGGTGAAGAGGTCAGTCTGGCGAACTGCAGGGACTTGTTTTACGCTGAAATTGTGAAGCTAAACGAATAGCAATTTGTCCCCTCAAATCAGTGTCAACTATAAAGTGTTATATATGGTTGGAAAGCTCTAGAAGTCTACTTTCTAATGACACGTAGATCACTTCATTTGGAGCTTTGTAGCTCGAGTTATTCTTGTTGGAGTGTGAAGAGGTCAGGATTGCAAATCCTCTTTGCTTCTCTTTGAGTTTGTTTCCAACTTTTTGCCACCTTGGGAGTGTGCTTCCTCTATTAGTGCTTTTATTGCTTCATTTTCCATAATTTCCTACAAAATTTATTAACTCAAGGAATCAAAGCAATATTCAATTTAATCACCAAAACACTCCCATAATTAAGCATTATGAATTGATTTTTATATGAAAAAGCATAAAAAAACATAACATGATGCGTAGTCATCACAACACCAAACTTAAACTTTGCTTGTCCTCAAGCAAACAAAGAATCATTCAATAAAGATTGACAATCCAAGGTGAGAAGAATAGCAATTAAATGTTCATGGTTGGCTAGTTTATTATGCATGCTACAATCTCAAAAGAAATTCAAATGATTGATGCTTCTATCTAGCTCATTTTATGAAATATTTTTCTTTATGTTCCTTACTTGAAACAAGCTTTTCATCTTTTTCTTAGCTTAGCTTCTTGGGTGCTTTGCACCATTAGTTAAAAGCTTTGACTCTAAATGCTTTGTTTTCAAGTATTACCACTTGATACATAAGCACCACAAGCATTTAATTAGAGGACTTTTTAAGCTCATTTATTCCTTTTCCTTACTTTCCTTCTAATCATTGGTGCTTAGAGCCTTGAGCTTTGAGGGAGTGCTTTGCACTTGAGCCTAGTCTTGACTCTAAGTGTTTTGTTTTCAAGCTTTTTGCTTGATACATAAACACCACAAGTACTTGACTAATGAAATGTCATTGGTACTCAGAGTCTTCAACTTTCTCATTTTTCCCTTTTTCTTTCTTAATCTTTTAATTGATTTGCTTGTTCAAGGTTTTCAATATTTCAAACATTTCATAAAATGTCCTAGATGAAAACTTCAATTAAACAAATTCAAATGTAATTGAGCAACAATAGTCATGCTAGCCTTCCAATACTTATATGCTCATGCTAGATTCTTCTATAATTACCTTGTTTGTTTATGATCATGATACTTAATTACTTTGACTCACAAAATTCAAAATGGTAATTATGATGTAAAAGCAACATGTTGCAATTCAAATATCAAGCTATGCTTTTCCAAAAGAAGAACACACATGCATATAAAAGAAATGGAAGACAATCATGCAATTGAAAGTATAGAAGATAAATAAGAGGAAAAAGAACTTAACCACCTTGTAGATCTTCATCTTTGGTATTGTCATTTTCCTCCTACTCCTTCCTTCCCCAACACCAAACTTAGAATGATTGCTTGTCCTCAAGCAACAAATAAAATAATGGTGGTGGAATTTATGATTAATCATGAATGTCTTCAAGAAAGAGATGTAAGTAATGCATGTGTTTAAGCAAGCAAAAATTAAAGATGACAATCAAGGCACAAAGAAAAGAGACAATATGATTGCATCAATAAGTGAGTTGTGCATGGTACTATGCATGAAAGGTAAGTGGCAACACCAAACTTAGTGTGACACTTTCATTTTAGAATGATGCAAGTACCCACTAAAGATTGAAGATCAAATTGTTGCATGCAACACCAAACTTAGAATGCAATCATATGCCAAATTATTGAAAGTAAACTAAGCAAGGAAAGAAAATGTTACCAACAGTTGGGTTGCCTCCCAACAAGCACTCTTTTAATGTCATTAGCTTGACATGTGGTTCTTAATTTTCTTCCTCTTCTTCCAATTGGTTAAAAGAAATGACTTCAAGGGAGAAGAAGAGAAAATTGATGCCCCTTGATTTGATTGTCTCCTAACAAGCCTTCTTTTGTTGTTATTAGCTTGATTCCTCTTGCTTGTTGGGGTGGGGGTTGGATTGCTTTTTGTTGACCTTCTCTTTTTCATGGATGTTGTCTTTTGTTTCTTGGTCACAATCCTTCTTTGAATGTTTTTATTGATTGCCTTCACTTCCTTGATTTCAAGACTTAGGTGTTGTGTGATGGTTGGAGTGTCCTCTTCATCAAGAACCTCTTGGATTGATGGTTCAATTAAATCATCTTCCATACAACTTTCTACTTCATTGGAGTGTGGACTCCCTTGGTTGTTTTCCTCCCTTACAACCACATTCTTCATTGGGATTTTACTTGGTATAGGGGCCTCTTTTTCTTGCTCTTCCAATTCCTCTTTTACACTAAACATTTGCTTTAATAGCTCTTCTATGGAGGAGGTTTGTTGATCTTCCCAAGATTTCTTCATCTCCTCTTCATATTTTTTGATCACAAATTCAAGGGAAGTTTGTGAGGGTTGTGAATGTTCATGTTCCTTTATCACCTCAAGTTCAATTTCATTCTCAATCACCTCATTCTTCATTGAAATTTCACTTGACACATGGACCTTTTGTTCTTCTTTTTCCACTTCCTCACCCACAAATTGGTCTTCATCCTCACTGCTTGGCAACCCGAAGTGTTTCCTTATTTGCTCTAAGTGCCCATCTATTTTCTTGCAGAGGATTTCTTGTTCTTTCCAAGATTCTAATATTTCTCTAGACCATTGAAGGTGATCCTCAACTATTAGCTCCAAAGATGAAGGTTGGGAGTAATTTTGTGGATATGGATGTGTTGTGGTGAAGTCATTTTGGGGAGTATGAAAGGAATTTTGTGAGTTGTGAAATGAATTTTGTGAATTTTGAAATGAGTTTTCTGTATAGTGAAATGAATTTTGTGGTTGATGAATTGAATTGTATGGATTTTGGAAAGAATTTTGTGTTGAGGCAAACTCAAGTGGTGAAGAATTTTGATATGAAAAATTTGGAGATGAGGTTGGATAATTAAGAGGTGAGGGCTCTTGATGGATGGGATATGAAATATTGAATTCTCTTTGGTTTTGTCCTTCCCAATCACAATTTGGATAGTTGTCCCATTCATAGGAGTATGAATCATTTTGTGTTCTTGGAAAGTATCCCATTTGGTTTGATTGCTCAAACCCATCATTCCTTGATCTTGATTTTCCCAACCACAATTAGTATAGTAACTTGAATCATTTTGTGGTGGTGAAAATACCCCATGTAACTTGCTTGATCATTGTGTGACCTAGGGGCATGTCCCATTTGGGTTGATTGCTCATGATCCATCATTTCTTGTTGATATTCCCATCCACCATGAGGATAATGACATGAATCATTTTGTGGTGGTGGGCAATATCCCATGTAATATGATTGATCAACATGTGAGGTAAACTCCATTTTAATTAAAAAATATTGTATCAAACACAACCACCAAGAAAAATTGAAATTCCTTGTGTCACAACTAAAGAATTCTTAGTGAGGCAATAACACAAACACTTAACTTGCAATAAGAAAAGAGAAATAAAAATAAAAAAAATAAAGTAAAAATGAAAAAAATGTCTAATCTAGAAAATTAATCAACCGGTAGTTTGTTAATCACAATTAATCCCCGGCAACGGCGCCAAAAACTTGATACGTAAAAATTAGATTTCACGTACAACCGGCAAGTGTACCGGGTCGCATCAAGTAATAAAACTCACTTAGAGTGAGGTCGATCCCACGAGGATTAATGGATTAAGCAAGCAATAGTTAATTAATTGTTCTAGTTAGACGATTCATGTTTGAGTGATAAGCAACAAGAAATGTAAATGACTTGAAATTAAATAAAAGCAATAAAGTGCAAGGAAAGTAAATGACAAGAAATTAAAGTGCTAAAAATTAAAGTGCAAGAATGTAAATTGCAAGGAATAGAAAGCACAAGAAAGTAAAGTGCAAGAAAGTAAATGACTAGAAAGTAAAACCAAGTGAAGTATTTCTACAAACACTTGGAAGGCATAAATGTGCCAAAGTAAAGAAAGCCATAAATGTGCATAAGTAAATGACAAGAATTTAAAGAGAACAATTAAATGACAAGAATTAAAGACAAGAAGTAAATAACAAGAATTAAGAATGAAATTAACATTGGGATCAAGAGATATTGCATTCTCAAGATCAACAATTCTCATCTCCACTTCAATCATTCAATCATTGATCTCTTGGCAAATCATAAGTAATCAAACCCCAATCTCTTGGTGATTTGATTTCTCTTAACTTGATCAATTGCCAATCTCTTGATCTAATTGCTCATGAGAAGAGATGAAGAATGGTCTCTAATTGCCACACAACCCTCAAGATTTTAATTCAAAGTGATTACATCTCACATATCAAGCTAAGAATTATCAATCAAGAGAGTTGTGAGAGAAGAGCCTCAAACTAAATTCTATGACTCCTTTCTCAAGTTCATCATAGAATTTAAATAGATCTAATCCCTCTCTCGATAGTAATTAGATCTTTGAAGCACAAAGACTCTCTCTAAAGAAACAATGAAAGAAGAATTGAAGATGAAGAATGAAAATAAATCAACCCATTAAATTGCAATAGAGCTCTCTTTCCCAAATGTTGGAAATTAGAAACTCATCATAACAAAAATATTTACTAAAGTGTGAATGAAAGAAATGGAAGAAGAGAAGAGAATGAGAGTGAAAGGGGAGTGGAGTCACCTCCACCCCTCCATGGTGTCCCCAAATGATGAATCTAAGGCCCTATTTATAAGCTACCTAAATTACAAATTCAAATGAAATTACAATCAAATGCAAATTTCCTAATTACTTCTAGATGATTCTTGTGGCCTTGATTGATTGTTACTTGTGGCTTGACTTGGGCTTGTGAACTTTTAACTCCCTTCATAGAAGCTTGAAACATTGAAGAATAAATGAAGGGATTGGAGTATTTGGAAGTGCCCAATGTGGAGTGTCATTGAAGTGGCATTTTGGGCTTTTGAAGGTTTGGAAAAACCTTACACGCTGAAGTATTGGTCTGTTTGGGTCTTCAAATTGAATGTCCACTATAGACTATTATATATCTTTGGAAAGCCCTAGATCTCAGCTTTCCAACGCCGCTGGAAGCATGTCAATTGGACTTCTCTAGCCCAAGTTATGATCTTTTGAAGGTGAAGAGGTCAGTCTGGCGAACTGCAGGGACTTGTTTTACGCTGAAATTGTGAAGCTAAACGAATAGCAATTTGTCCCCTCAAATCAGTGTCAACTATAAAGTGTTATATATGGTTGGAAAGCTCTAGAAGTCTACTTTCTAATGACACGTAGATCACTTCATTTGGAGCTTTGTAGCTCGAGTTATTCTTGTTGGAGTGTGAAGAGGTCAGGATTGCAAATCCTCTTTGCTTCTCTTTGAGTTTGTTTCCAACTTTTTGCCACCTTGGGAGTGTGCTTCCTCTATTAGTGCTTTTATTGCTTCATTTTCCATAATTTCCTACAAAATTTATTAACTCAAGGAATCAAAGCAATATTCAATTTAATCACCAAAACACTCCCATAATTAAGCATTATGAATTGATTTTTATATGAAAAAGCATAAAAAACATAACATGATGCGTAGTCATCACAACACCAAACTTAAACTTTGCTTGTCCTCAAGCAAACAAAGAATCATTCAATAAAGATTGACAATCCAAGGTGAGAAGAATAGCAATTAAATGTTCATGGTTGGCTAGTTTATTATGCATGCTACAATCTCAAAAGAAATTCAAATGATTGATGCTTCTATCTAGCTCATTTTATGAAATATTTTTCTTTATGTTCCTTACTTGAAACAAGCTTTTCATCTTTTTCTTAGCTTAGCTTCTTGGGTGCTTTGCACCATTAGTTAAAAGCTTTGACTCTAAATGCTTTGTTTTCAAGTATTACCACTTGATACATAAGCACCACAAGCATTTAATTAGAGGACTTTTTAAGCTCATTTATTCCTTTTCCTTACTTTCCTTCTAATCATTGGTGCTTAGAGCCTTGAGCTTTGAGGGAGTGCTTTGCACTTGAGCCTAGTCTTGACTCTAAGTGTTTTGTTTTCAAGCTTTTTGCTTGATACATAAACACCACAAGTACTTGACTAATGAAATGTCATTGGTACTCAGAGTCTTCAACTTTCTCATTTTTCCCTTTTTCTTTCTTAATCTTTTAATTGATTTGCTTGTTCAAGGTTTTCAATATTTCAAACATTTCATAAAATGTCCTAGATGAAAACTTCAATTAAACAAATTCAAATGTAATTGAGCAACAATAGTCATGCTAGCCTTCCAATACTTATATGCTCATGCTAGATTCTTCTATAATTACCTTGTTTGTTTATGATCATGATACTTAATTACTTTGACTCACAAAATTCAAAATGGTAATTATGATGTAAAAGCAACATGTTGCAATTCAAATATCAAGCTATGCTTTTCCAAAAAGAAGAACACACATGCATATAAAAGAAATGGAAGACAATCATGCAATTGAAAGTATAGAAGATAAATAAGAGGAAAAAGAACTTAACCACCTTGTAGATCTTCATCTTTGGTATTGTCATTTTCCTCCTACTCCTTCCTTCCCCAACACCAAACTTAGAATGATTGCTTGTCCTCAAGCAACAAATAAAATAATGGTGGTGGAATTTATGATTAATCATGAATGTCTTCAAGAAAGAGATGTAAGTAATGCATGTGTTTAAGCAAGCAAAAATTAAAGATGACAATCAAGGCACAAAGAAAAGAGACAATATGATTGCATCAATAAGTGAGTTGTGCATGGTACTATGCATGAAAGGTAAGTGGCAACACCAAACTTAGTGTGACACTTTCATTTTAGAATGATGCAAGTACCCACTAAAGATTGAAGATCAAATTGTTGCATGCAACACCAAACTTAGAATGCAATCATATGCCAATTATTGAAAGTAAACTAAGCAAGGAAAGAAAATGTTACCAACAGTTGGGTTGCCTCCCAACAAGCACTCTTTTAATGTCATTAGCTTGACATGTGGTTCTTAATTTTCTTCCTCTTCTTCCAATTGGTTAAAAGAAATGACTTCAAGGGAGAAGAAGAGAAAATTGATGCCCCTTGATTTGATTGTCTCCTAACAAGCCTTCTTTTGTTGTTATTAGCTTGATTCCTCTTGCTTGTTGGGGTGGGGGTTGGATTGCTTTTTGTTGACCTTCTCTTTTTCATGGATGTTGTCTTTTGTTTCTTGGTCACAATCCTTCTTTGAATGTTTTTATTGATTGCCTTCACTTCCTTGATTTCAAGACTTAGGTGTTGTGTGATGGTTGGAGTGTCCTCTTCATCAAGAACCTCTTGGATTGATGGTTCAATTAAATCATCTTCCATACAACTTTCTACTTCATTGGAGTGTGGACTCCCTTGGTTGTTTTCCTCCCTTACAACCACATTCTTCATTGGGATTTTACTTGGTATAGGGGCCTCTTTTTCTTGCTCTTCCAATTCCTCTTTTACACTAAACATTTGCTTTAATAGCTCTTCTATGGAGGAGGTTTGTTGATCTTCCCAAGATTTCTTCATCTCCTCTTCATATTTTTTGATCACAAATTCAAGGGAAGTTTGTGAGGGTTGTGAATGTTCATGTTCCTTTATCACCTCAAGTTCAATTTCATTCTCAATCACCTCATTCTTCATTGAAATTTCACTTGACACATGGACCTTTTGTTCTTCTTTTTCCACTTCCTCACCCACAAATTGGTCTTCATCCTCACTGCTTGGCAACCCGAAGTGTTTCCTTATTTGCTCTAAGTGCCCATCTATTTTCTTGCAGAGGATTTCTTGTTCTTTCCAAGATTCTAATATTTCTCTAGACCATTGAAGGTGATCCTCAACTATTAGCTCCAAAGATGAAGGTTGGGAGTAATTTTGTGGATATGGATGTGTTGTGGTGAAGTCATTTTGGGGAGTATGAAAGGAATTTTGTGAGTTGTGAAATGAATTTTGTGAATTTTGAAATGAGTTTTCTGTATAGTGAAATGAATTTTGTGGTTGATGAATTGAATTGTATGGATTTTGGAAAGAATTTTGTGTTGAGGCAAACTCAAGTGGTGAAGAATTTTGATATGAAAAATTTGGAGATGAGGTTGGATAATTAAGAGGTGAGGGCTCTTGATGGATGGGATATGAAATATTGAATTCTCTTTGGTTTTGTCCTTCCCAATCACAATTTGGATAGTTGTCCCATTCATAGGAGTATGAATCATTTTGTGTTCTTGGAAAGTATCCCATTTGGTTTGATTGCTCAAACCCCATCATTCCTTGATCTTGATTTTCCCAACCACAATTAGTATAGTAACTTGAATCATTTTGTGGTGGTGAAAAATACCCCATGTAACTTGCTTGATCATTGTGTGACCTAGGGGCATGTCCCATTTGGGTTGATTGCTCATGATCCATCATTTCTTGTTGATATTCCCATCCACCATGAGGATAATGACATGAATCATTTTGTGGTGGTGGGCAATATCCCATGTAATATGATTGATCAACATGTGAGGTAAACTCCATTTTAATTAAAAAATATTGTATCAAACACAACCACCAAGAAAATTGAAATTCCTTGTGTCACAACTAAAGAATTCTTAGTGAGGCATAACACAAACACTTAACTTGCAATAAGAAAAGAGAAATAAAAATAAAAAAAAAAAGTAAAATGAAAAAAAATGTCTAATCTAGAAAATTAATCAACCGGTAGTTTGTTAATCACAATTAATCCCCGCAACGGCGCCAAAAACTTGATACGTAAAAATTAGATTTCACGTACAACCGGCAAGTGTACCGGGTCGCATCAAGTAATAAAACTCACTTAGAGTGAGGTCGATCCCACGAGGATTAATGGATTAAGCAAGCAATAGTTAATTAATTGTTCTAGTTAGACGATTCATGTTTGAGTGATAAGCAACAAGAAATGTAAATGACTTGAAATTAAATAAAAGCAATAAAGTGCAAGGAAAGTAAATGACAAGAAATTAAAGTGCTAAAAATTAAAGTGCAAGAATGTAAATTGCAAGGAATAGAAAGCACAAGAAAGTAAAGTGCAAGAAAGTAAATGACTAGAAAGTAAAACCAAGTGAAGTATTTCTACAAACACTTGGAAGGCATAAATGTGCCAAAGTAAAGAAAGCCATAAATGTGCATAAGTAAATGACAAGAATTTAAAGAGAACAATTAAATGACAAGAATTAAAGACAAGAAGTAAATAACAAGAATTAAGAATGAAATTAACATTGGGATCAAGAGATATTGCATTCTCAAGATCAACAATTCTCATCTCCACTTCAATCATTCAATCATTGATCTCTTGGCAAATCATAAGTAATCAAACCCCAATCTCTTGGTGATTTGATTTCTCTTAACTTGATCAATTGCCAATCTCTTGATCTAATTGCTCATGAGAAGAGATGAAGAATGGTCTCTAATTGCCACACAACCCTCAAGATTTTAATTCAAAGTGATTACATCTCACATATCAAGCTAAGAATTATCAATCAAGAGAGTTGTGAGAGAAGAGCCTCAAACTAAATTCTATGACTCCTTTCTCAAGTTCATCATAGAATTTAAATAGATCTAATCCCTCTCTCGATAGTAATTAGATCTTTGAAGCACAAAGATCTCTCTAAAGAAACAATGAAAGAAGAATTGAAGATGAAGAATGAAAATAAATCAACCCATTAAATTGCAATAGAGCTCTCTTTCCCAAATGTTGGAAATTAGAAACTCATCATAACAAAAATATTTACTAAAGTGTGAATGAAAGAAAATGGAAGAAGAGAAGAGAATGAGAGTGAAAGGGGAGTGGAGTCACCTCCACCCCTCCATGGTGTCCCAAATGATGAATCTAAGGCCCTATTTATAAGCTACCTAAATTACAAATTCAAATGAAATTACAATCAAATGCAAATTTCCTAATTACTTCTAGATGATTCTTGTGGCCTTGATTGATTGTTACTTGTGGCTTGACTTGGGCTTGTGAACTTTTAACTCCCTTCATAGAAGCTTGAAACATTGAAGAATAAATGAAGGGATTGGAGTATTTGGAAGTGCCCCAATGTGGAGTGTCATTGAAGTGGCATTTGGGCTTTTGAAGGTTTGGAAAAACCTTACACGCTGAAGTATTGGTCTGTTTGGGTCTTCAAATTGAATGTCCACTATAGACTATTATATATCTTTGGAAAGCCCTAGATCTCAGCTTTCCAACGCCGCTGGAAGCATGTCAATTGGACTTCTCTAGCCCAAGTTATGATCTTTTGAAGGTGAAGAGGTCAGTCTGGCGAACTGCAGGGACTTGTTTTACGCTGAAATTGTGAAGCTAACGAATAGCAATTTGTCCCCTCAAATCAGTGTCAACTATAAAGTGTTATATATGGTTGGAAAGCTCTAGAAGTCTACTTTCTAATGACACTTAGATCACGTCATTTGGAGATTTGTAGCTCGAGTTATTCTTGTTGGAGTGTGAAGAGGTCAGGATTGCAAATCCTCTTTGCTTCTCTTTGAGTTTGTTTCCAACTTTTTGCCACCTTGGGAGTGTGCTTCCTCTATTAGTGCTTTTATTGCTTCATTTTCCATAATTTCCTACAAAATTTATTAACTCAAGGAATCAAAGCAATATTCAATTTAATCACCAAAACACTCCCATAATTAAGCATTATGAATTGATTTTTATATGAAAAAGCATAAAAAACATAACATGATGCGTAGTCATCACAACACCAAACTTAACTTTGCTTGTCCTCAAGCAACAAAGAATCATTCAATAAAGATTGACAATCCAAGGTGAGAAGAATAGCAATTAAATGTTCATGGTTGGCTAGTTTATTATGCATGCTACAATCTCAAAAGAAATTCAAATGATTGATGCTTCTATCTAGCTCATTTTATGAAATATTTTTCTTTATGTTCCTTACTTGAAACAAGCTTTTCATCTTTTTCTTAGCTTAGCTTCTTGGGTGCTTTGCACCATTAGTTAAAAGCTTTGACTCTAAATGCTTTGTTTTCAAGTATTACCACTTGATACATAAGCACCACAAGCATTTAATTAGAGGATTTTAAGCTCATTTATTCCTTTTCCTTACTTTCCTTCTAATCATTGGTGCTTAGAGCCTTGAGCTTTGAGGGAGTGCTTTGCACTTGAGCCTAGTTTGACTCTAAGTGTTTTGTTTTCAAGCTTTTGCTTGATACATAAACACCACAAGTACTTGACTAATGAAATGTCATTGGTACTCAGAGTCTTCAACTTCTCATTTTTCCCTTTTTCTTTCTTAATCTTTTAATTGATTTGCTTGTTCAAGGTTTTCATATTTCAAACATTTCATAAAATGTCCTAGATGAAAACTTCAATTAAACAAATTCAAATGTAATTGAGCACAATAGTCATGCTAGCCTTCCAATACTTATATGCTCATGCTAGATTCTTCTATAATTACCTTGTTTGTTTATGATCATGATACTTAATTACTTTGACTCACAAAATTTAAAATGGTAATTATGATGTAAAAGCAACATGTTGCAATTCAAATATCAAGCTATGCTTTTCCAAAAAGAAGAACACACATGCATATAAAAGAAATGGAAGACAATCATGCAATTGAAAGTATAGAAGATAAATAAGAGGAAAAAGAACTTAACCACCTTGTAGATCTTCATCTTTGGTATTGTCATTTTCCTCTACTCCTTCCTTCCCAACACCAAACTTAGAATGATTGCTTGTCCTCAAGCAACAAATAAAATAATGGTGGTGGAATTTATGATTAATCATGAATGTCTTCAAGAAAGAGATGTAAGTAATGCATGTGTTTAAGCAAGCAAAAATTAAAGATGACAATCAAGGCACAAGAAAGAGACAATATGATTGCATCAATAAGTGAGTTGTGCATGGTACTATGCATGAAAGGTAAGTGGCAACACCAAACTTAGTGTGACACTTTCATTTTAGAATGATGCAAGTACCCACTAAAGATTGAAGATCAATTGTTGCATGCAACACCAAACTTAGAATGCAATCATATGCCAATTATGAAAGTAACTAAGCAAGGAAAGAAAATGTTACCAACAGTTGGGTTGCCTCCCAACAAGCGCTCTTTTAATGTCATTAGCTTGACATGTGGTTCTTAATTTTCTTCCTCTTCTTCCAATTGGTTAAAAGAAATGACTTCAAGGGAGAAGAAGAGAAAATTGATGCCCCTTGATTTGATTGTCTCCTAACAAGCCTTCTTTGTTGTTATTAGCTGATTCCTCTTGCTTGTTGGGGTGGGGGTTGGATTGCTTTTTGTTGACCTTCTCTTTTTCATGGATGTTGTCTTTGTTTCTTGGTCACAATCCTTCTTTGAATGTTTTTATTGATTGCCTTCACTTCCTTGATTTCAAGACTTAGGTGTTGTGTGATGGTTGGAGTGTCCTCTTCATCAAGAACCTCTTGGATTGATGGTTCAATTAAATCATCTTCCATACAACTTCTACTTCATTGGAGTGTGGACTCCCTTGGTTGTTTTCCTCCCTTACAACCTCATTCTTCATTGGGATTTTACTTGGTATAGGGGCCTCTTTTTTCTTGCTCTTCCAATTCCTCTTTTACACTAAACATTTGCTTTAATAGCTCTTCTATGGAGAGGTTTGTTGATCTTCCCAAGATTTCTTCATCTCCTCTTCATATTTTTTGATCACAAATTCAAGGGAAGTTTGTGAGGGTTGTGAATGTTCATGTTCCTTTATCACCTCAAGTTCAATTTCATTCTCATCACCTCATTCTTCATTGAAATTTCACTTGACACATGGACCTTTTGTTCTCTTTTTCCACTTCCTCACCCACAAATTGGTCTTCATCCTCACTGCTTGGCAACCCGAAGTGTTTCCTTATTTGCTCTAAGTGCCCATCTATTTTCTTGCAAGGATTTCTTGTTCTTTCCATGATTCTAATATTTCTCTAGACCATTGAAGGTGATCCTCAACTATTAGCTCCAAAGATGAAGGTTGGGAGTAATTTTGTGGATATGGATGTGTTGTGGTGAAGTCATTTTGGGGAGTATGAAAGGAGTTTTGTGAGTTGTGAAATGAATTTTGTGAATTTTGAAATGAGTTTTCTGTATAGTGAAATGAATTTGTGGTTGATGAATTGAATTGTATGGATTTTGGAAAGAATTTTGTGTTGAGGCAAACTCAAGTGGTGAAGAATTTTGATATGAAAAATTTGGAGATGAGGTTGGATAATTAAGAGGTGAGGGCTCTTGATGGATGGGATATGAAATTTGAATTCTCTTTGGTTTTGTCCTTCCAATCACAATTTGGATAGTTGTCCCATTCATAGGAGTATGAATCATTTTGTGTTCTTGGAAAGTATCCCATTTGGTTTGATTGCTCAAACCCCATCATTCCTTGATCTTGATTTTCCCAACCACAATTAGTATAGTAACTTGAATCATTTTGTGGTGGTGAAAAATACCCCATGTAACTTGCTTGATCATTGTGTGACCTAGGGGCATGTCCCATTTGGGTTGATTGCTCATGATCCATCATTTCTGTTGATATTCCCATCCACCATGAGGATAATGACATGAATCATTTTGTGGTGGTGGGCAATATCCCATGTAATATGATTGATCAACATGTGAGGTAAACTCCATTTTAATTAAAAAATATTGTATCAAACACAACCACCAAGAAAAATTGAAATTCCTTGTGTCACAATAAAGAATTCTTAGTGAGGCAATAAACAAACACTTAACTTGCAATAAGAAAGAGAAATAAAAATAAAAAAAATAAGTAAAAAATGAAAAAAAATGTCTAATCTAGAAAATTAATCAACCGGTAGTTTGTTAATCACAATTAATCCCCGGCAACGGCGCCAAAAACTTGAATACGTAAAAATTAGATTTCACGTACCAACCGGCAAGTGTACCGGGTCGGCATCAAGTAATAAAAACTCACTTAGAGTGAGGTCGATCCCACGAGGATTAATGGATTAAGCAAGCAATAGTTAATTAATTGTTCTAGTTAGACGATTCATGTTTGAGATAAAGCAACAAGAAATGTAAATGATTGAAATTAAAACAATAAA